>NW_028270172.1:42632809-42962809 GCF_037043375.1 Chiloscyllium plagiosum | reverse complement strand
TATTTGTTGGTGATTACCCAGTTTTGATGTTGATCTTCACAGTTAATGGATATTATTCATTCTTTCATGTCATGACAAAAACCAAAGTAGTACTTATAGCTCAACGCTCAGTACTGATGAAGTTCTTAATTCGAGAGCTTTGAGAAGATTTGTAGCTCAGGTTGAGGTTCTCGTTGTAGGTTTGCTCACTGAGCTGGAAAGTTTGTTTTCAGATATTTGTCACCATATTAGGTAACATCAGTGAGCCTCCAGATGAAGCACTGGTGGCATGGTTCACTTTCTATTTGTATGTTTAGGTTTCCTTAGGTTGGTGAGGTCATTTCCTGTTCTTTTTCTCATGGGGCGGTAAATCGGATCAAAGTGTTTGTTGATAGAGTGCTGGTTAGAATGTCATGCTTCCAGGAATTCTTGTGCATGTCTGTTTGGCTTATCCTAGGATGGGTGTGCTGTCCCAGTCAAAGTGGTGTCCTTCCTTATCTGTATGCAAGGATATTAGCGAGAGTGGGTCACGTCTTTTTGTGACTAGTTGATGTTCATGATTCCTAGTGGCTAGCTTTCTGCCAGTTTTTCCAATGCAGTGCTTGATACAGTTCTTGCAAGGTATTTTGTAAATTACATTACTTTTGCTTGTTGTCTGTATAGGGTCTTTCAAGTTCATTAGCTACTGTTTTAGTTTGTTGGTGGGTTTGTGGGCTACCATGATGCCAAGAAGTCTGAGTAGTCTGGCAGTCATTTCTGAGATGTCTTTGATGTAGGGGAGAGTGGCTCAGGTTTCTGCAGTAAACCCACATAAACACAGGGAGAATATGCAAACTCCACAGTAGCCTGAAGCTGGAAGCGAACCAGAGTTCCTGGCGTCGTGAGGCAGCAGTGCCAACAACTGAGTCAGAGGACTTTACTATGAAAACACTAAACTCAGACCACATTTGAGTGAATTGTGCACAGTTTTGGGCCCCATACCTCAGGAAGCATATACTCACTCTGGAGCATGTTCAGAGGAGATTCATGAGAATGGCCCCAGAAATGAACAATTGAGGTCTGTGGCTCTATATTCAATTGAGTTTAAAAGGATGAGGAGTTATCATATAAGTTTCAATTACTGAATGGTTTAGACAGTGGATATTGGGAAGATGTTTGCATTGGTATGAGACACCAGGACCCAAGGACACAGCCTTAACATAAAGGGAAGGCCTTTTAGAATGGAGTTTGGCTGAAGAAGTTTCACTTTGAGAGAGTGGTGAATCTACAGAATTCATTGCCACAGAAGGCTGTGGAGGCCAAGTCATTGAGTGAATTTAAATAGAGATAGATAGGCTCTTGACTGTCAAGGGCACCAAGGGTTACAGGCAGAAGCAGGAGACTAGAGTTCAGAAACTTATCAGCAATGAGTGAATGGTGGGGCAGACTCAATGGGCTGAATGGCCTAACTTCTGGTTTTATCTCTCTCCAATGAGAATGTCCCCATGGTCCTCTAGGACTTTGATAGTAGGCACAAACAAAGCCTCAAGGAACAGCTGGAGTATTGTAATAACAGTTAACAGGGTGAAGATATGCACAGAGTGGCCTCGGCATGGTGGTTGGGGTGGCATGGTGGCACAGTGACTAGCACTGCTGCCTCAAAGCACCAGAGACCCTGGTTCAATTCCCGCCTCAGGCGACTGTCTGTGTGGAGTTTGCACATTCTCCCTGTGTCTGCGTGGGTTTCCTCTAGGTGCTCTGGTTTCCTCCCACAGTCCAAAAATGCGCAGGTTAGGTGGATTGGCCATGCTAAATTGCCCGTAGCGTTAAGTGAAGGGCTAAATGTAGGGGAATGGGTCTGGGTGGGTTGTGCTTCGGCGGGTCGGTGTGGACTTGTTGGGACGAAGGGCCTGTTTCCACACTGTAAGTAATCTAATCTAATGTAAATTTTTATACCACGTAGTCACACCTAATATTACCATTTTAATTCATTGCTTTTGTGCAATTCTGCAGCACTACAAAGAAGTATACTGCCCATTAAAACTCAGCTCATCGGACAGCATGGTGTGTAAAGAGAAACACTTAACATTTCCAGTCCAGTGAACCTTTATCGACTCATCCTCACGTGTTTTGTTCACTAATCGCAAGAATACAAAACTCTGGAGTTAGAGTCACTGATTATCGTTCGCTCGTTTTTCTCCCGAAAAAGCAAAGGCTTGCTACTCAGCTCTGCATTGGTTGTTAGTTCATTAGTTTTTACAATACAATTTTGATGCATAAATACAAATTCTATTTAAAGGAGGACATACAATATAATTGCAACATCCGCTTGACATGTACGACGTTGAGATCTTATCTCGGTGGTAACAGGAACTTTAAACCGCCTTCAAAAATTTAAACGTGCAAATCTGACCACTTAGTATGTTTGATACCTCTTACTTACTAGTAACTATAAATTGATTATGTACAAATACTCACTTTGATTTAGAGAGGAATTTCTTTAGTAAGCTCTTCTTTGCATACAGACAGCCAGTGCTGTGCACTTGCCTGCACTGACCTCCGGTCAGAGACAGACCCTGCCATTTGTACCAACCACCAGGGACCGCATACCTGCGCAGTGCGCTCAAAACTCCAACTGCTGCCATGAGGCCAACTGGGAAAACTCAGGAAAAGGTTCAGCCTCCATCCATAGACACTCCTCCATCGCTGACTCTAGGGGAGCGAGAGTAAAAAAGGACATTTACTTCCAACCAGAACTCTCGTTATATCAAAAACACAAAACTATCCCTGAACTGCTCTTCACTAAGACACCCTGCCATTGCCGCTCATGCGCGGTCTGGATCAGGTACATGGTCACATTGGTGCACGTGCGAGTAGCACCTCATGGGCACGCGGTTGTTGGTGCGCACGAGCCTTCTTAGCCGTTGGGTTTCCCGGCAAAGTGCGCGTGCTGCTGACAGCAACCCTTGTCCGAGATGACAATTGCTCTTATGGGATTTGTAATGTACCGCAGTTAGTATAAGACTTATATTTGAGCTCCTAAAGTTATTTCGTTTGTGAATAGCAGAAAAATGTTGGTGCTGAAAATTTGCAATAAAATCAGAAACGACGGGATATACCAGCATCTGTGAAGAGTTATCGCATAATTTCAGATCAGACAGGTAATGTAATTTCAAAAAATTGCAAGGACCATTATATGTGACATAAAGGTAACCACCTTTTCTTCAGTCACACTCTGGGTAAAATAAAGTCAGCGTTGTGTGTTTGGTCAGTCAATTATGTCTGTGTAATGTACAGCAACATTCAGCATCAAATCTAGACTATGTAGAAGTTTGTGATGTTATAACAATGGAAATGCTTTGTGTTAATTAAAGCTTAAGGCATTTGTCTCAATAAGCACGTGATATTTATCATATACTTTACGTGAGCTAACATATATGCCAGTCTCATATTGATAGCAGTGCTTGACCCAAGAAACCATATCTTGGTGACACATTATTTAACATTCCAGATCAATTTCTTTTTATTAGAACTGGGGAAAGTTAAAGAGCTAATAGACTTTGAGGCTGAACAGGCTGGGTCTGTTTTCCCTGGAACGTCGGAGGCTGAGGGGTGACTTTATAGAGGTTTACAAAATTATGAGGGGCATGGATAGGATAAATAGACAAAGTCTTTTCCGTGGGGTCGGGGAGTCCAGAACTAGAGGGCATAGGTTTAGGGTGAGAGGGGCAAGATATAAAAGAGACCTAAGGGGCAACTTTTTCATGCAGAGGGTGGTATGTGTATGGAATGAGCTGCCAGAGGATGTGATGGAGGCTGGTACAATTGCAACATTTAAGAGGCATTTGGATGGGTATATGAATAGGAAGGGATGAGAGGGATATGGGCCGGGTGCTGACAGGTGGGACTAGATTGGGTTGGGATATCTGGTCGGCATGGACAGGTTGGACCAAAGGGTCTGTTTCCATGTTGTACATCTCTATGACTCTAAGAGGTGAGGACAAAATGAAGATCTGTGATAAGATGGAGGACAGGAGAGATTGAATGATAAAAAGAGTTACTTCCATGGGGTAGAAGGGAAATGTGGTAGGGCAAGAACAGAAACAAAACAAAAGAATGTCTGGAGCACGTGTGCTACTGGAATTAAAGGTTAAAGCTCTCAACTGCATTTTGTGGTTATGATCTGTTGTCATCACAACCTCCATACCCACTTTGTTGGCCGGGAATCCACACTGAACACCAGTTCTCCAACTCTTCTTATGAGGATTATGACTTCACCGCTGACCATCAAGCCACCATTTTGAAAACAGATGCTTCCCTCATTTCTTCATAAGCAAGTTTGAGGAACCAAATGGGCTCCTCCTGTTCCTATTTCTTATGATCTTCATGGGGTTCTGGAATTTTCCCTGAACAGCTTCTTCCTGCTTCCCAAGATTAATAACTAGCTCTGCTCTGGTGGACACAACCTTCCTGCCCCAGTAAATTAATTTCTTCCAATTTTGACTCCATTTATCTCTCTCCAAACTATCTGCATGTATCATTATTGTTTTGTGTTTTGTCTAAAAGTGTTAAAACAAAAGCATTTTTAAAAAAGAATCATCACCCAATGTGGGAATCTAGACAGTGGCTCTGGGAATAAGAGACCTCAAAAATTAGCTCGCTGCGCTGTCCAAATATTGGGATTTACTGATAACTGGCACTCTTGCCGGTATGTCCCACCATTTCAGATGTCCTTCTGGTTTGTATCAGGTGTTACAGTGTTCATGAGTGGGCACAATTTATTACTGTTTCAGAAAACAAAATTTCATTGCTTCTGCCACCTGAAACTGATGATAAAACCAGCAAAAAGGAAGGAATGAATGTTGACTGGCCTTCATTGGAATATTGAACTACCAATAGACTTCAATAAAAAAGACGGTTACCAAGACTGGTTAAAAAAAGTCCTTGTCAAGGTAACTATTCATGAGAATGTATGATTCACATCAGTTCCAGTCTGGCATAAAATCAAAGCTGATGCTGATATTTCAGTGCAAAGCTCTTCCTGAGGAGAATTTTTTGATTTTATTGTCACATGTATTTTACAGTCAGAATGCAATAACAAAGTTTTCATTTGTCACCACTGTGAAATATTGTATTATAGATCTCATTACTAACCCACTCACAAGCGCCTTAAGTTTATTCATTCGTAACCCCTTTCTTACCCACTCTCAAGTGTTCCCGTTTCATTCATTTGTAACTCCCTCCTATAACACAATTTCATTTGTTCGTTCATAAAACCGCAGATATGTATTATAATTTTACTATCATAAGACAGACCAAATTAAAACCCTAAAATAGACCAAATTCTAATCAAAATAACCCTTTCAAACCTTATCAGCCCTTGCTATAAGCAGTGTTTAGGCCTATTTAACTCTGAATAAGTGTAGCATATTCAGAACAATACCAACTCCACCATCAAGTCTCCATGAAACATTATAATATTAATTAGCCCTTACCAACTGTCTCTCAGACCTGATAAGATTACAGAACACCAAACATTTCCTCCAATTAGTATGTACCTGTTAAATACCTTTCAACTTGGCTGTTATGTAATTAAGAAACCAATTGTCATAACAGCGCTGATGTGAAATTGCATGAATGAATGAAAGGCACACCAGCAAATAGTAAACAAATTTCACAAACCGGCTGTGGTAATCAGTTTAATATCCTTTATTCTTTTCTTAAGTACAGGTACAATTGCTAATTTATTTAGAGCATGATTCGCAGATGCCGGTGTTGGACTGGGGTGTACAAAGTTAAAAATCGCACAACACCAGGTTATAGTCCAACAGGTTTAATTGGAAGCACACTAGCTTTCAGGGCGACGCTCCTTCATCAGGTGATTGTGGAGGGCTCGATCGTAACACAGAATTTATAGCAAAAATTTGCAGTGTGATGGAACTGAAATTATACATTGAAGAATTGATTGTCGGTTAAGCCTTTCATCTGTTAGAATACAGTGATAGTTTCACTTCTTTCATGTGTAAATCACAAAACCCTTTTTTTTAAAGTTGCATTCTCGGGTTAGCTGTTAACAATGGTGATAGCTAGACAATATGTTGAAGGTGTTAGCCCCCTGTGTTCTCTGTCTATGACCTGATGTTTAGATTGATTCCAATCTAAAAAGTGAGATAACAGAGTTTTACATAAATTCATGCAGTTTTTGAGCTCAGAGTTCTACATGAATGTATGTGGTTTTTGAGCAAAGTGCAATGTAACTCTGAAAGTACCAAAAAAATTCACCACACAAAATATATGTGTGTATGTGGGTCTTTGTCTGTCTGTCTGTGTGTCTGTCTGGGGTGGGGGTTGTGAGTGTGAGAAAGTGTGTGTGTGTGTGTGTGTAGTGAGTGCATATCATGTTGTATGAGCTAGCAGGAGTTTGGGTCCCCATAACTCTGCTACTACCATATTTTAGGTAGAGATCCACAAACCTGTTTTGTTCAGAATCATAGAATTCTTACAGTGTGGCAAGAGCTCATTCGTTGAGTCCACACCAACCCTCTGAAGAGCATCCCATCCAGACCTAGCCCCCTACCCTACCTCTGCAGCTTCATATTTACCATGGCCAATCAATTTTTGAAGGTGGAAGGAAACTAGTTTGGTTGAAATTCACACAGGAGAATGGGCAAACTCCACACTGTGACCCAAGGTGAACCTGGGTTCCTGGCGTTGTGAGACAGCAGTACTAACCACTGTGCCACTCAACTTTGTTCAAAGTATTTATAGAAAACCAATAGGTAGACCAATCAGAAGTGGTTCTTATCTCTAACAAGATATACTCAAATGTAGTATAGGTATCAGATACACCCCTGAGGAGGAATATCTGCAAAGCTCCGAGAATGCACCATCAAAATGTTCCTCCCATCTTCCACAAGTGCAGATATGGTCACTTGGGTGTGTAATCTATCCTGAATAGGCTCAGGGACAACTGCTGGTGAGTTTGGCACTGACATGGGCCTTATAATTAGTGGATGAGGTCATGACTAAGCTCTCTAAAACCCAGAGGACATCTGGAGAACAGCACACTATGATGATGAGACTCTGGATGTGGACATGAATGAACCAATGGAATGCATGAGAAGCAGAGGAATGTTAGGCAGAGGTGTCAGAGATTATGTGCAGACTGGAACAAGATGCCTCGGAATCTGACCTGGTAGTTCTGGCATGGCAGCCTCCATAGTGACGGCCGCTGCCCTGGGAAGTTCGGTCCAGCAGAGCAAACAAAGGGAACTTCAATCTATTATTCAAGCTATAGGTGCATGGATGAATTCATTCAATGGCGAGGTGAGGCCTCCCTGCAAGTGTCACATTCCTTCAAAGTGTGAAGATGGTGCCGTTGTGGCCCAACAGGGAGGAGGTCTGACAGCCAGACATCCAAGAATTGTTATCCTAGGATACTTCGGCAGTGAAGTGCCTCTCCACCTTCATCTGCCTGTGACCTAATAACCTCGAGAAGGGTAGGCCAAGAAGATTACACCTGTGCAGGCTTCCCACAGCAGGCCTCACTGCTCTAGCTCCTAAACCACTAGAATTCATACACCAGTCACCTGAGGCATTCTATCAAAGTGGTCAGCAGGCTTCCTCAAGCTTAGCTGCAGCTGTCAAGGTAACACCCAGCTGTAGCAGTAAGAAAAGAAAGAATAAAGAACATTACCATTTTCTTTTGGATGTGCAGCTGTCGATGTTATGTAGAATCAAGTATTTCACAAACATAGCACTTTGCACTAAATTAATGAAATTTCTTTCTCACTGTTAAGGCTTCTAAATGTTTCTGTTATGTGCAAGATGGATAGGGGAGCAGTGATAGGGTAGCAGATTGGGTCTGGAAGGGATGATGTTCAGAGGGGCAATGTGGACTTGATGGGTTGAATGGCCTGCTTCCACACTGCTGGGATTCTGATTCTATGAGCGTCATGATTCTTTGCAAATGTCTCCCTGGAAAAAAACAGTGAAAGCGGAATCTTTGAATATTTCAGAGCAGAGGTGGACAGATTCAAATTAAGTAAGTGGTGAAACGGGGTGGGGGGAGGTGAATAACTTAGTTGGTTGGACAGCTGGTTTACAATTTATAATAATGCTAACAGTGTGGGTTCAGCTGCACCAGCTGAGGTTATGATAAAGGATTGTCCTTCTCAACCTCTCCCCTTGCCTGAGGTGTGGTGACCCTCAGGTTATACCATTACCAGTCATCTCTCTCTCATTAGAGAGCAGTCCTGTGGTCCAGTAGGACTGTGGCAACTTTATCTTTACCTGTAAGTTGCTCCCTGCAAATTGTTTCCACAGGCTTCTGAACAGTTTGGACTGCAAAGTATTTATCAAACAAATATGCCAAATACCCATGCCAGCATTCCACTTTCAGTATTGGAGTTATTTTCCTGTGCCATTGTGATGGGTTTTGGATCTGAATGTGACACATTAGTTGTCCTGCAGCAGACCCGTACCAAGGCCTTTTTGAGAGGTGTCTATTTTCAGAATGGTAAGGTTAGAGAGTTTTCTGAGGTACATGTTGTCTCTAGATGTAAGACACAGCATTCTTTAGTGAAACAATATGTAGAGGTGACCAGAATAAAGTGTTTTTTCTCCAGTTATGAAACCAAATGAGCAATGTTCATGCATAGTGCTGTACCCAAACCTAGCAAATTTGTGTTGATCTTTCACTGCTCAACAGAGAGGTGATGAGAGGAATCCACCCGATGTCTACAGTTCAAGAAAATTATCCAAAAGTGTGTTTCTCATGAATCTCAATGCATTTTGCCAGGTGCTATTGGTAACCAGAGTTGAAAAGTGTGGTGCTGGAAAAGCGCAGCAGGCCAGGCAGCATCCGAGGAGCAGAAGAATCGACGTTTCGGGCATAAGCCCTTCTTCAGGAATGAGGCCTCATTCCTGAAGAATGGCTTAGGCCTGAAACGTTGATTCTCCTGCTCTTCGGATGCTGCCTGGCCTGCTGCGCTTTTCCAGCACCACGCCTTTCAACTCTGGTCGCCAGAATCTGCAATCCTCACTTCCTCCCGCTATTGGCAACCAATCAAGATTGCTTTCCACATTCATTTGGAAAGTTTTGGTTCACCTGATTAACATTGGGATCACTTTGGTCCTCATCATTTTCCAAAGGAATATGTCCAATGTCTTCAAATACTCATATGCCACATGCTGACATATTGATACTTGGGAAACAAAGGGACATGATTAGAGTCCTAAAGCAATTACCTGTGGAAGGGCTCATCCAAAACAGCATGTATTATTTTCAAAAGAATGTATTTTCTTCTTGCAACATAATCAACAATGATGGTAGACCGAAAGAAGACTAAAGTCCTTTCAGGATTTTGCTTCTTCAAACTCAGTTCATGACTCCCAAGATCTTAGAAGATGGTAAACCAGTTGGTGATTGCTTTTGTCTCACTTTGCAACTACCACAGAACCCTGGCACATTCTGCAAGTGCAAGACTGTGGCTGCATCAATTGAATGCTTTTCACAGGATCAAGGGCATGTTGTGTCATAGATGTCCTAGCTTAATACAAGTTGGCCTTTCCAATCATTACAGCAGCTGAGGCTTTAGTTCCAGTTTTAGGAGCAGTGCTTTTCAAGTAGAAACCAGTTGGTTGTCATAAACTGGTCGATTATACATTATAAGCATTATCAGTCACAGTAAATTGTGCAGGGCCATTTCTGTGGTTCTGGCACCTAACATCATCCCCTGAAGTAAACTGTCTCTCTTGCTTAAAGTAAGCAGGTGGCCTGCATTTGCATTCCTGCTGGTTCCAATCACTACACTCCCTTTCTTCTCTCTCTCTGTCTCTTTCTCTCTCTCTCTGTCCCAATTCCCCCTTTCTTCTGTTGGGGCCTTCCTCTCCTTTAGCTTCTGCTTTTAATCATAATTCAAAGTTCCATTTCCTTTTCTCTTCTTTTGTTCTGATCTGGCTATTCTTTCCTTTCTTTTTCCCTTTCCATTGCCTTTAATTCCAGCTGCTTCACTTGCAATCAAATTTTAGCTATTTCCAAAGATTCCGATTGTATTCCTGACAATTGTAAATCCTGTGCAATTGCCACAACTATCTCCACTTTCCTCACAGGTACAGGCAACCCCACCTCCAGCTTTTTAGCCAATTCTGGAAGCTTTGCCTTGCTCACTTTTTGTAAAACGTTTGAAGTAACTTCTTCCACCCTGAGGAAACCCTTAATGACTGAAAGAGCCATTATTACACAAGGCACACCCTGTTTAAACCAACGAAATACAATGCTTGAAATGAAAAAAAGTCAACACTTACTACTCACTGCCTTTGAGTCCAATAATCTTAAATCCAATCTAGAAATAGAGATTTTGATCCCAACAAGAGTCACCAATTTGTTATGGACCACAATATATTTTGAATTTATATATTAAGAAAGTAGACTAGACTGTACCCTTCAATTGGTCAAATTACCAGTCTTGAAGCAAAATGCACTTAACTTATACACTATAGTTAAAATACATTAGAAAACCAAATTGTAATAATTTAATTCTAATGGAAAACTTAACAGATCAATAGATTACTTAATGAATAAACAGTAACTGTTCCAATATCGTGACACCCCATAAACACACCCCAATAAAGGCAAATTCAGCAAAATAAATTGTCTTACAGGCAATTGACTAGTCTAGGAGGAATGAAAAAATCAAGAAGACTGTGTGTGTGTGAGAGAGTAGCAGGGAGAAATGTATTGTAGCTTCCACCCAGCTTCAAGAACCTAACAACTGCTACTGAAGCATTAACACTAAAAACAATGCTGGCTCTGTTGAAGCCTGACCCCACTCATTTAGGCTGCCTCCATTGCTCCAGCTTAAAAAAAATACCCAAGGGTTCATAAGCTGTTTACTTTATTGGATTCAAATAGACAGCTTGTTGTCTCCATCTTTAAACCTCTTTTCAAAAAACAATCCCTGGACAATATACACTTATTAAAGCCATATTATCATCACATCACCATCCTGTCTACCTCCCGCTCCACTAACTGTGCATCTGCACCCTTCGATCTCTTTTTATCGGCCACACTCTCCAGAACCGTATCATTAACTGTATAAGTTCTGCCCTGATTTGCCATACCAAAAGGCAACACCTCACATTTGTCTAAATTACACTCCATCTGCCATATCCCTTTACTGTGAATAGCCTCTCCCAATCAACTTGTGAAAGTTCTTGCCTAATCCTATCAAAATTGGCCTGACTCCAATTTAGGACTTTAACTTTTACATCAGGTCTATCTTTTCCATAACTATTTTAAAACTAACAAAAGAATTACATCTGTTTCGAATACAGTGAGTGAGGATGCAGCTTATTTCAGAAATGGTTTGGAGATGCCGGTGTTGGATTGGGGTGTACAAAGTTAAAAATCACACAACACCAGATTATAGTCCAACAGGTTTAATTGGAAGCACTAGCTCTTGGAGCACTGCTCCTTCATCAGGTGATTGTGACAACCACCTGACGAAGAAGCAGCGCTCAGGAAGCTAGTGCTTCCAATTAAACCTGTTGGACTATAACCTGGTGTTGTGTAATTTTTAATTTATTTCAGAAATGTGAGTGATTGCTAAACACTGTGTTTGCTAGCCTGTCAATCTCTGATATCTGGCAAGCTGATAAAGGAATGGAAATGATTGTGAAAATAGAAAGTCTTTAGATGTATTGGATAAAATGCTAATCTGGCTTGTACAACAGTTCTACTCCCTTGACTGACCAAGGGAATCTAATGTTATCCATTCGAATTGAGGCTATGATCAGATCCCTCATGATATAGTGGATGGTGAAGCAGCTTTTAAGGGGCCTACTCTTGCTCCTGCTTCATATATAGAATGTTGAAGTTTGGATCTAACAGTGTGAAATGTACCCATAGCTTTGATGGTTTCCTTGAAGTTTAGTTCATCCATTTGCTTGGTTTTCAAGCTTAGGCAGAAGGCTGGGCATCTGATTATCTTCAAATGCTTTACTGAATTAAGCCAAGGAGAGTTTGTTGACCCAGTTCTTCAATTGAATCTTGTTATGAATAGTTGGCTGACTTTCAAAACAACTATTTGATTCCGCTCTGGAAGGTTAGTTCACATAGTGGTCAAACAGAATATGAACTTTCTTATTGTGACAGATTTTGACTTGGTCTGAGATCATGGTTTTCAAGTGAAATTCAAGTAATGTTTATTTATTTTGTCAGATTTATCACCTTCCCAAGGATTTGCAAATGTGAGTACAGAGCTTGTGAGTTATTTTTACAATGGATATTGGATGACTGGGCTCGGGGATATACAGAGATGAGGGGTATGTTGAGGGCGTGGGGTGGTAAAGGAGTGAATGTCAAGGAGCTGTACACATCACCAGACAGGGCTGTTATTTCAATGAACAGAGGTGGGCCTCAGTATTGATCAGCTCCTGTTCCTGGGCTGGGTCTGATGAATATAGTGTTGGTGGGCAGAAGTAGAATCACAGTGTTTTACTTGTTAAGTCAATTCATTATTCATCTTGTCATATCTGCATGAAGATTCTTGTGCTTCAGTGTGAGAGCTGGCCTGAATTTTATAAATTAATATGAAAGGAGGGAAAAGGAAAATCCCAGTATTATTTTGGCTGACAACAGGAAATAAAACCTTATTTCTTCACTAAAATGTTGACATTCTTGTTTTTAATGAACTGATGTTGAGGTGGTCATTCCTACAATGTATTAGTATCAAAGCATCACAAAATCTCTACTGCTTATACCCATCATGACAGCAGCACTTCGTCAGGCATCGGAAATCCACGAACAGCAGCCACAGCAGTTTCAATCATTTTCTCCAGCATTTCACGATTTTTCTTTTCAGTAGCAGCTCCAATGTGGGGAGGCAGGATGACATTTGGTAAGTGTAGTAAAGGATGATTCCTTTTAGGAAAAGCACAAGATGGTTGTGATGTCAAATGGGTTTCTGTGCCAAGGTCATTGATTGCTATTTTTGAAATGATAATATGAATAAATTAATGTGACAACATACCTCGGAAGGGGCTCTGGTTCAGAGACATCTAGTGCTGCTGCACGAATAACCCCATTCTGAAGAGCTTTCACTAAAGCATCCTGATCAATCACTCCACCTTGAGATATCAAGCAAACTATGTTAGCTTGGTCTCATAGTCTACTGTATGTGGAACATAGATTTGAAATATGCATGCAAAGTAAAAGTTATATCGTTTTAGCAAAATTTATTTTGGGGAAATTTATCCCAAAAATGTTTTATTGCAGTCTTGGTTAGAGCAAGTCAGTAGTGGCTTGAAGAGATAGGGACATGAATGACAACATCAGGCATGTTCACTTCATGTGCCTGGGCCTAAGTGGCTGCTGTGGGTAAATGTAGATGGGTTAGGTTTAGACTTGTGCAAGTGTAATTCCTTCTAGGTTGAATGGATAGACCACTAGTAAATGGCTGTGGATATTTGAGTACTTACCAACACAGTCGAGTTGTGGCCGGGAGAATGTTGCAATAATGACGAGGAGGAAGAGTGCTTACTATTGCCTTCCATCTGGAAATTGCAAGTGCAGGCTAGGTGACTGGGCCTGTGAGGGAGGAAACTGCAGCATACATGTCAGAGGGCTTTTAGAGGGAACCAACAAAGGTTACAGGCATGTGAAAGGTCAAGTGCAAAAGCCTGTATGATGCATACTCCCTGGCCAGGCTCCAAAATTGACTGTCTCTGAAGGTGGCACCTCTCTAGCACTGCCACTGATGGACAACTCTTTGACTGCTAAACTTCATGCAGAAAGGTATTTAAACATTTGGAATCTTTATCCAGAAGGGCCAAAGGTGTCAGCAGCACACAAAGCGATGTGTACACATTGTTCCCTCTGATTATAAGTGATGCTGTCAGCTCTGTGCACAAACTTCAATCCATGAAGCCCCTTGTTTGACTATGAACTCCTGCTAGATGATGTGACCAAGTATCATAACTTGCCTCTGCCTCTACTTCATTGCATCTTCTCCTGAAACTCTTATGCAGGATTTATTTTTCTCCACACTCATTCTAAAACTCTCTCAATGGCTTCCAATTCTCCACTTAGCTTCAAGTCATCCTGAAACAGATCCTGCTCACACATCACCAGAACCAAGCTTTCTTGTATTGATTTATAGTCCTTTTCTCAATATTTCATGCACAATCGATGAAAATTTCAGACGGTTGAAATACCAGCAATACTACTCTAATCTTGACCTTCAAGTTGAAGATGGAAGTCCACTTTGTGAGGTGATGAATGAGTTTAACTACTACATGGAAAGCTCTGTAATATGTTCTTATATACAAGAAGTGTCTTGCCCAGTCCTGTTTGACCCTTACTAGTTGGAGATGTTGCCCCTTTGAAAGGAAACATATTTAGCTGACATAATTACATAAATATTTAGGCTGCTCCCTGGAGATGCAATGCTGAAAACATCAATCAGTGGAATCCACAAGTGCTCCTGTGGAGAAGAGTATGAACTGTGGAATCTTGTAAAACCCGTCCAAACAAATTAGTTTTGATAATTTTCTGAGTTAGAAATGTGTCACTTTTTAAAAGATTTAATAACATTACACAATTAGAAACTTCTTAAATAAGGAACTTAGTCATAGCAAACAAATGGTGAAAACATTTTTGCAAACGACATCAATTTTTGTAAAACAAGCAAACACATATATATATTTTCTTACCACGGGAGATATTAATGAGAGTAGCGTTGGGTTTCATGAGGCGAAGCTCTCTTTCCCCAACCATTTTGGAAGTTTGAGGAGTCAAGCTTACCACTATCATCACAAAATCTGACGTCAGGAGGAGATCATCAATTTTTGCACAGTAACAAGCCCCAACCAGCCTCTCTTCTTCCTCAGTCCTAAAAATAGATGGAGCAAATGTTATTATAAAGATAGTGAATTTTTAGTACCTGGTATCCATTTTAGTTCAGTATGCTGTTTTGGAAATTGTAGGGGTGATGGACTCTCAGGAGAGTGTAGCACGAAAAACCAAGTTTCTGGTATCGAGATTGGCTCTAATGTAATCAGGGGACATTGGGTTCCAAGCAATTGATTGTGATAGGGGACTCTGCAGTCAGAGGCACAGACAGACGTTTCTGCAGCCGACAGCAAGAAATCAGTATGGTGTGTTGCCTCTCTGGTGCCAAGTTCAAAGACATCTCTGAGAGGGTGCAGAATGATCTCAAAGGGGAGAGGGACCTGCCGGTCATTGTACACATTGGAATTAACAACATAGTTAGTCCTGCCAGTCCATCCCTGAGCCACGTTTCTGTAATTGCTATGATATCCCAGTCCTATGTTCCCAAACATGCCCTGAGTTCATCTGCCTTACCTGTTGGGCTTCTTGCGTTGAAATAAATGCATTTGAATTCATCAGTCCAACCTGTACTCTGCTTTATTCCTGCCTGCCTTAACTGAGGTACTCCATTTTCCAATTGCAGCAGTCTCAGACTGATCTCTTTTCTCATTATCTCCATGGGTCCACCTCTTACTGGTGTAAATCCTCCCGAGCATTTCTAGCAAATCTCCCCAACATGTTTTAGACTCCTTCCAATTCAGGTGCTATGGTCCTTCTTAGACAGGTCACTTTTCTACACCAGAAGAGATTACAATGATCTAAAAATGTGAATCCTTCTCTCCCACACCCGCTCCAGAGCCACGCATTCATCTGTTCTATCCTCATATTCCTACTCTCACTCGCTCATGGTAGAGAGTTAATCCAGATTTTACTAC
This sequence comes from Chiloscyllium plagiosum, assembly GCF_037043375.1. NCBI lineage: Eukaryota > Metazoa > Chordata > Chondrichthyes > Orectolobiformes > Hemiscylliidae > Chiloscyllium > Chiloscyllium plagiosum. Next base: position 42,947,083 of record NW_028270172.1, on the reverse strand, counting down.
CTTTGAGGACCTACTTTTCAAATTCCTGCCTAATTTCCGATATTCTCTCCTCAGAACCAAGTCCTTTACTCTTCCTAACCAACAGCAAAATTCAAAGCTGACCCTGGAGGAAACTCTGTGGGAGAGCTCAAAGCACAGGAATGCATAAGTGCTTAGTTTTTAAGTGTAGACTTGCTGTAAATCAACAACAGTGAGTAGAGTGGGTTATTTTTTGATCACATTTTAAATTGAGATCTGTCTCCTGATTAAATTTTAAAAATATGAGCTATAAGTATTAAGTTAGCCTGGAGGAGTGTTTTTATTAGAGTGGTGCTGGAAAAGCACAGCAGTTCAGGCAACATCCAAGGAGCAGGAAAATCGACGTGTCAGGCAGGAGCCCTTCATCATTCCTGATTTTCCTGCTCCTCGGATGCTGCATGACCTGCTGTGCCTTTCCAGCACAACTCTAATCTTGTTGCTAATCTTCAGTATCTGTACCCTCAGTTTTACCCAGTGTTTTTATTTAAGAAAAATAAGACTGTGCCATTTTTTGGGTCGGTAGATTGTGAAGGAGCAAAGATGGCCTTCAGTAGAGTGATGTGCTATTCTTCTCAGCTGTGGGAGTTGAGGGAGAGTTGCCATGTTACTGCTGACTACGTCTGCAGGAAGTGTCTTTGGTTGCAAATCCTATCCGATCGCATGGGTTGGTTGGAGCAGCAGTAAGAGGCAATAAGGAATTTTCAGAAGCTAGGGAGTGTGATCAATGACAGTTATAGGAAGGAGAAAAGCCACAGATAGAGCCAGGATGATGAGTTCCGTGATCGGTCAAGAAGCACTCATAATCAGTCTGGTTCTTTAAGACTTCTTTATTTCTTAATACGGTCAGGTACACAGCATCTGGAAACACAGAGGTTATACACTTCCGTGTTCCTCAGAGGAGTTGTGTACATGGTTAAAATAAAGGCATTTTTATACTTTTCTTAAAGAAAGGTACAGGCCATGATCACAGTACATTCAGACAATTAGCAATCAATACATGATACTGCTTTATTTATTTGGTCCAATGATATTTTCTGGGAACCAACTTTGTTTCCCAACAGTCAGGCCACCCTTATCTCACTAACCAAGCCATTGCACTTATATCTGAAGGTCAATTTGGATGTCCAGTAATGTCTTATCTCGTCTAGTTATTTCTATGCTGTCAAGGGAGCATTGTCTTCTAATCTCTATTGAAGCAGACTGTGGTTACTCAATTATGCAGCTATAATAGCAGAATTGTCAATTTGCAGCCTGAAGCCATTTTGTCATGTTATTTGCATCGAGAAGCCATTTTATTGCCACCTAAATTATTAAGAATATCGGTTCAGCAGTCATTCCTGACGACAACAACTAGTTATCTCAGCCTGTATTCAGGTTTCCAATCCTCATCTCCCCTCTTTGATCATTCCATGACCATATCATAGGATGGGAGGGCATAGATTAGATCAGTCCAATCGTTTTTGCATCAGTATTTACTGTGGAAAAGGATATGGAAGATCTAGAAAGTAGCGAAATAGATGGTGACACCTTGCAAAATGTCCATATTATAGAAGAGGAAATGCTGGATGTCTTGAAATGCATAAAGGTGGATAAATCCCCAGGACCTGATCAGGTGAACCCTAGAACTCTGTGGGAAGCTGGAGAAGTGATTGCTGGGCCTCTTGCTGAGATATTTGTATCATCGATAGTCACAGGTGAGGTACCGGAAGACTGGAGGTTGGCTAACGTGGTGTCACTCTTTAAGAAGGGTAGTAAGGACAAGCCGCCAGGGAATTATAGACCAGTGAGCCTGACGTCGGTGGTGGGCAAGTTGTTGGAGGGAATCCTGAGGGACAGGATGTACATGTATTTGGAAAAGCAAGGACTGATTAGGGATAGTCAACATGGCTTTGTGCGTGGGAAATCATGTCTTACAAACTTGATTGAGTTTTTGAAGAAGTAACAAAGAGGAATGATGAGGGCAGAGCAGTAGATGTGATCTATATGGAATTCAGTAAGGCGGTCTACAAGGTTCCCCATGGGAGACCGATTAGCAAGGTTAGTTCTCACAGAATACAAGGAGAACTAGCCATTTAGATACAGAACTGGCTCAAGGGTAGAAGACAGAGGGTAGTGGTGGAGGGTTGTTTTTCAGACTGGAGGCCTGTGACCAGTGGAGTGCCACAAGGATCGGTGCTGACACCAAAATTGGAGGTGTAGTAGACAGCGGAGAGGGTTACCTCAGATTACAACAGGATCTTGACCAGATGGACTAATGGGCTGAGAAGTGGCAGATGGAGTTTAATTCAGAGAAATGCGAGGTACTTAGCAGGACTTATACACTTAATGGTAAGGTCCTAGGGATTGTTGCTGAACAAAGAGACCTTGGAGTGCAGGTTCATAGGTCCTTGAAAGTGGAGTCGCAGGTAGATAGGATAGTGAAGAAGGCGTTTGGTATGCTTTCCTTTATTGGTCAGAGTATTGAGTACAGGAGTTGGGAGGTCATGTTGCGGCTGTACAGGACATTGGTTAGGCCATTGTTGGAATATTGCGTGCAATTCTGGTCTCCTTCCTATCGGAAAGATGTTGTGAAACTTGAAAGGGTTCAGAAAAGATTTACCAGGATGTTGCCAGGGTTGGCGGATTTGAGCTATAGGGAGAGGCTGAACAGGCTGGGGCTGTTTTCTTTATGTTACAGCATTGTTGCTTTAGCCCTGTTTGTATATTCCTCAGCCTTAGTAGCTTTACACTGTTTCTCATGTCCCTTCTATTTTTTCATCTCATGTACCTTTTATTTTTTCATCCACCCGTTCACAGTCAGCTATGAACACCTTCCAGCTTGTGGGAGTTCCATCTGCTATACATACCTCTATCCCCCAGTCACATGCAGAATTCCTTCAACTGGCCAGTAAGGTATCTTTCCATTCTTTAGTTAGCAACCAATTAATGCAGCCATGCTTCAAATTAATCATGAGGCAATGAGACAAGTCACTGACAATGTGTAAAGGAATAAAACCAAGTAATCCTGCCAATTAATTCTGATTTTGTGCTTCAGGGCTAATACAATTGATGATTTTATTTATAATTTTTAATAATCATTATCTGTAAGTCAGAGGTGGAAACTGAACAAATGACTCATATTTTAAAAATCATATAATTGGAAATTCGTTTATTCAGTATTTAATATTTAAATGTAAAATGTATACAATTTCCAACTCAGAAATCCATTATAATTATCTGATTCTAGTCCCTAAATGTAAATCCAGATTAGGTTCCTGAAGCGGTCCTGACCAGTCCTTGCTCATTTTCAATGCTATAGGTGGTGAAATGACTGCAGCTGCCTTTAAAGGTCTTGTCTATTCACATGGTAACAAAAAATTTCTAATGCACAAACAATGGCTAAATCCAAAGACACAGATATTAACAATAGGATGTTAATTTTGTTACATAATGTTGAACTGAAACTTCAATTGTCATTGAGGGAGGAGATTTGATATAAAGTAAAGCTGCGACTGGCACACGATAATCACCAATGAAACACAGGAGTCTTCAAATTAAGTGGAAACAAATGAGTCTGAAACCAAAATTAAATCTGCTAGTATCATTTTCTGAAAACAATGCTGTTGGTTTGGGATGTATTGGATCTATTCTTATACTTCCAGTTTTAGAAAATTTAACTAAATTAAATAAGTTTCATGCAATTTCTCTCCTCAATGAGCAAATGTTAAAATCTGAAGTGAGTTTCCTCAGTGTTAGGTTTAGATCATAACTAAAATTGAGCAGAGACCTGCTCTCCTGCAACAGAATGATTCTGTACCTGAGGCCCAGATTTCGTGCTACTGCTTTGCTTCCTTTACTTAATTCTTTCATTTGTACAACATGTAGGGATGAGATGGGTAAAAATTGTCTTTGGCAGTAGCATGTAATAATGGGGAATTTGAGAGCAAGTTTATACTGATGTTAAATGGTACAGAATTAAAGGAGAAGACTTTTTTAAAAAAGATTATAATATCGTCTTCCTCCATATTAAACTGATTTGAAATTAAATAAGATTGGCTTTCATGTAAGCATAAAAGTGATTCGTTAGAAATCGACAATAGGGCATCATGGCCTGTAAGACGAACAGCGGTTAATGTTTCATTTCATAATCACTGATGGATCCTTAACCTTCAAAGAAATCATGTTAAATTCCCAGAATGCAAATCAAATTCAAACCAGTCCTGGATCTTGAGCTCCAGGGATCACAAACATTCAATCACCAACAACCAAATATGCATTCAAATCGAACCTCAAAGGGTTACACTTTCCGCAAGCTGCAGGGAATCAGCACTGAGTCTCTCTCTCTGGTACACACACATGAACATTTTAAGGGTAATGAGGCACTGAGATTCCAGAACAGTCAAAGTTAGGGAGTTTAGCCTTATAAATCTTTGCTGTGGCACATAGCTGCTTAACTCAGTGTGCGAGAATTGTATCACTAGCCAGCTTTCTTTTTTAATGTGACAAAAGCAGCAATACTTCATAAATAAAGAACAAACACCAAAACAAACAGAACAAAACCATAGCAGACAAACAAGACAAAGCAGCAAAAGCAAGACAAGCCAAGCCAAACAGATACAACAGAGAAGATAATCTCAACCTAATATTTCCACTAATCAACAACCCGACAATGAACAACAAGACGAATGCTTTCTGCAAAATATTCTTGACATTCTTAAACCCTGACAGTCATGTTATAATATATCACGATACTCCTTTATTTCGTCTTTCACAGAATAATTTGAAAACCAATTTAGACAACGCCAGTTTGACCGAATTTCAATCCCCGACCCATTTGAAGTATTTCCTCACGCAGATCCCTGACCTGTTAGTGAAATCCCCCCACTCTTTTTTTTTGTTAAGAGACCCTGTCTCTATTCAGGTCCCCGATCAGTTAGTGGGAGTCCCCGACTCTATTCATTCCCCGATCCGCATGTCCCCAGCCTGTTAGTGAGAGTCTCCAACTCCCTTCGAATCTTTTCTGAATGAATTCTTAGAAGGCCGATCCTTCTCTGGCTGGACTGAGGGATCGAGTCAACCACGATTTGAGTGAGAGGAAAACCAAACAGAGAAAATACTCACGTCTGGCCAGCTGATTCCTCGACATTCAACAGTGGAGGACTCAAGACTCTTACACCACTGCCCACAATCTGTCCGTACTGGGTTCGAGTCACTGAGCCGGGGGGGTGGGGTGTGTTTCTCTGTTCCGTGATCCGTCAATAAGCACTCATTATCAGTCTGGTTCTTTAAGACTTCATTCTTTATTTCTTCAGTCGACCTGGTGCAGAGCATCTGGAAACACAGAGGTTATACACTTCCGTGTTCCTCAGAGGAGCTGCGTACATGGTTAAAATAAAGGTATTTTTATACTTTTCTTAAAGAAAGGTACAGGCCATGATCACATAGTACATTCAGACAATTAGCAATCAATACATGATACTGCTTTATTTGATAGTTACTTGGTCCAGTGATATTTCCTGGGAACCAACTTTGTTTTCCAACACTCAGGCCACCCTTAATTCACTAACCAAGCCATTGTACCTGCATCTGAAAGTCAGTTAGGATGTCCAGTAATGTCTTATCTAGTCTAGTTATTTCTATGCTGTCAAGGGAGCATTGTCTGCTACTGAAACAGACTGTGGTTAGTCAATTATGCAGCTATAATAGCAGAATTGTCAATTTGCAGCTGAGAAGCCATTTTGTCATGTTATTTGCATCGCGAAGCCATTTTATTGCCACCTAAGTTATTAAGAATATCTGTTAAGCGGTTGTTCCTTACACCAGCTAGTTACCTCAGCCTGTATTCAGGTTTCAGATCCTCAGCTAGTGAGGGTAGGAATAGGATGATAGAGCTGATGAATGTGTGGTTGAGGAGCTGGTCCAGAAGAGAAGGGTTCACATTTTTGGATCATTGGAATGTCTTCTGGGTTAGAAGTGACCAGTACAAGAAGGACAGATTGCACCTGAATTGGAAGGGGTCTAATGTACTGGCAGGCAGATTTGCTCGAGCTGTTTGGAAGTATTTAAAATAGTAAGGTTTTGGGGGGATGTGGTTTTGGGGAGTGTGGTGGAACACAGGGAAGTTATGAGGAAAGAGGTCAATCTGAGACTGGTACAGTTGGGAAAATGAGTGAGCCAAACAGGCAGGCAAGGCAAGAACAAAGCAGAGAACAAGGTAGAGCTGACAAATTAAACTGCATTTATTTCAATACAAGAGGTCTAACTGGTAAGGCAGATGAACTCGGAGCATAGTTAGGAACATGGAACTGGGATATCTAGCAATTATAGAGATATGGGCTCAGGGATGAACAGGATTGGCAGCTTAATGACCCAGGAGTCAAATGCTGTAGGAAGAATAGAAAGGGGGGCAAGAGAGGAGGGGGAGTAGCGTTTTTGATAAGGAATAACATTGTGGCTATACTTAGGGAGGATATTCCTGGGAATACATCTAGGGAAGTTATTTGGGTGGAACTGAGAAATAGGAAAGGGATAATCACCTGTTGTGATTGTATTGTAGAACCTCCAAACGTAAGCGGGAAATTGAGAAACAAACTTGGAAGGGGGTCTCAGTTATCTGCAAAAGAAATAGGGTGTCTATGGTAGGAGATTTTTACTTTCCAGTCATAGACTGGGACAGCCATAGTGTTAAGGGTTTAGAGGGAGAGGAATTTATTAATTGTGTACAACAAAATTTTCTGATTCAGTATGTGGATGTACCTTCTAAAAAAGGCGCAAAACTTGACCTACTGTTGGGAAATAAGGCAGGGCAAGTGACTGAGGTGTCAGTCAGGGAGCACTTTGGGGCCAGCGACCATAATTCTATTAGTTTTTAAATAGTGATGGAAAAGGATAGACTGGATGTAAAAGTTGAAGTTCTAAATTGGAGTAAGGCCAATTTTGACAGTATTAGACAAGAACATTCAAAAGTTGATTGAGGGCAGATTTCCGCAGGTAAAGGGACAGCTGGAAAATGGGAAGGCTTCAAAAATGAAATAAGGAAATTCCAGAAACCTTATGTTCCTGTTAAGGTGAAAGGAGAGGCTGGTAGGTGTAGGGAATGCTGGATGACGACAGAAATTGAGGTTTTGGTTAAGAAAAACAAGGAAGCATTTGTGAGGTAAAGACAAGAGATCGAGTCAATCCTTGGAAAAGTATAATGGCAGGAGAAGTATACTTAAGAGGAGGAGTATACATGGCTTGGAAATGGTGGACGCTAGGAAATTGTTTCCGTGAGGCGGTGAGACTAGGACCCGTGGACACAGCCTTAGAATTAGAGGGGGTAAATTCAGAACAGAAATGCGGAGACATTTCTTCAGCCAGAGAGTGGTGGGCCTGTGGAATTCATTGCCACAGAGTGCAGTGGAGGCTGGGACGCTAAATGTCTTCAAGGCAGAAATTGATAAATTCTTGATGTCACAAGGAGTGGACTCGATGGGCCGAATGGCCTTACTTCCGCTCCTATGTCTTATGGCCTTATGGAAATCAGGAGGGCAAAAAGGGGACATGAGATAGCTTTGGCCATTAGGGTTAAGGAGAATCCAAAGGGATTTTATAAATATATGAAGGGTAAAAGAGTAACTAGGGAGAAAATATGGCCCCCTTAAAGATCAGCAGGGTACCCTACGTCTGGAACCACAGGACACAGGGGAGATACTAAATGAGTATTTTGTATCAGTGATTACTGTGGAGAAGGACTTGTATATCTTACAATGTGCAGAAACAGATAGTGACATCTTGAAAAGTGTCCATATTACAGAAGAGCAGGTGCATAAAAGTATGTAAATCCCCAGGACCTGATCAGATGTACCCTGGAACTCTGGGAAGCTAGGGAGGTGATTGCTGGGCCCCTTGCTGAGATATTTGTATCAAAGATAGTCATAGGTGAGGTGTTGGGAGACTGGAGGTTGGCTAACGTGGTGTCACTATTTTAAAAAGGTGGGAAGGAAAAGCCAGGGAACTATAGACCAGTGAGCCTGACATTGGTGGTGGACAAGTTGTTGGAGGGAATCCTGAGGGACAGGATTTACATGTATTTGGAAAGGCAAGGACTGATTAAGGATAGCCAGCCTGGCTTTGTGCATGGGAAATTATGTCTCATGAAACTGATGGAGCTTTTTGAAGAAGTAATGAGGAGGATTCATGAGGGCAGAGCAGTGGACGTGATCTATATGGCCTTCAGAAAGGCATTCGACAAGGTTCCTTATGGTAGACTGGTTACCGAAGTTAGAATACAAAGAGAACTAGCCATTTGGATACAAAACTGGCTTGAACACAGAAGGCAGAGGATGGTGGTGGAAGCTTGCTTTTCAGACTGGAGGCCTGTGACTGGTGGTGTGCCACAAGGATCAGTGTTGGGTCTACGTGTTTTGTCATTCATATAAATGATTTGGAGTGAACGTAGGAAGTATAGTTAGTAAGTTTGCAGATGACACCAAAATTGCAGGTGTAGTGGACAGCAAAGAAAGTTACCTCAGAGTACAGTGGGATCTTGACCATATGGGCCAATGGGTTGAGGAGTGGCAGATTGAGTTTAATTTTAGTAAATGTGAGGTGCTACATTTTGGAAAGGCAAATCAGAGCAGGACTTATACACTTAATGGTAAAGTCCTGGGGAGTGTTGCTGAACAAAGAGACCTTGGACTGCAGTTTCAGTTGCACATAGATAGGATAGTGAAGGCGGTGTTTGGTATGCTTTCCTTTATTGGTCAGAGCATTGAGTATAGGAGTTGGGAGGTCATGTTGCAACTGTACAGGACATTGGTGAGGCCACTTTTGGAATATTGTGTGCAATTCTGGTCTCCCTCCTGTCAGAAAGATGTTATGAAACTTGAAAGGGTTCAGAAAAAAATTTACAAGGATGTTGCCAAGGATTTGAGCTACAGGGAGAGCCTGAATTGGCTGAGGCTGCTTTCCCTGGAGCATCGGAGGCTGAGGGTTGACCGTAGAGGGGTATATAAAATCATGAGGGCATGGATAGGGTAAATAGGTAACGCCTATTCCCTGGTGAGGTTGTCCAGAACTAGAGGGCATAGGTTTAGGGTGAGAGGGGAAAATGATTAGAAGATGTGAAGAGAACCTTGAATGATGAATACAAACTTGACAAGAATTGCAGTTAATGTTACAATCCTTTGAAGATCATTTCCTTAGCAAATGCCAAATGTATAAATATTGTTTAACATAAAACTAACTCAACAAAAGAGGATCAAAATTGAAATCATGTTAAATGAACACGGCAGTGTGTACAATAATACAACAGTTAAGGTATTGTAGTTACTACAGTAATTGACGAGCTGTCCAGAAAGTTGCACTTTCACTGGAATTGTCAATATACTCTGGATTGATTTTATGGATCATTTTCCAGTCAAGGACATTTTCATAATGAAAAATTTAAAATCTTAAATTAATAAGCACAATTGGACAGTGTTTCAGAGCAGCCATAGTATTCTTCCATTGAGAACATTCTTTGATACATTTAAGAATTATAATCTCAAACTTATAAATATATTTATGAATGTACAAACACACAAGTTAGAAGCAAGAGTAGGCCCTCATGCCTGCTCTGCCAATTCAATCATACTTGATCTAATGGTAACCACAAATCCACATTCCCAGCTCCAGGAGATAACCTATAACTATGTTCTATCTACCTCTGCCTTAAAAAAATTCAAGAACTCATGAGAGGAGCCAGAGGACTAGAGAACATCAGTGTGATACAGTTATTGAAGAAGGGAGCAAGGGATAAACCAGAAAACTATAGGCCAGTCAGTACAACCTGAAAGGTGGGAAAACTATTGAAGTAATTCTGAGGAACAGAATTAATCTGCATTCAGAAAGGCAGAGATTAATCAAGAACTGTCAACATGATTTTGGTACGCTAAGGTTATGTTTGACCAATTTGATTTAAATTTTCGAAGCAATAACCGGTTGTACAGATGTGGGAATTACATTTGATGTAGTCTTTTTTGGCTTCAGCAAGTCTTCTGATAAAGTACTACATGGGAGACTGATAGCAAAGGTAAGAGCCCATTGGATACAAAGTCGTTTGGCTAATTGGATCCAGAAATGAGTGTCAGGAAACAGTGATGGTTGAGGGACGTCATTATGACTGAAAGCCTGTGTTCAATGGGGTTCCACACGAATCAGTGTTGGGACCCTTGTTGTTTGTGACATATTTACATGACTTAGATGAATATAGGACGGTCAATCACTAAGTTCACAGATGATATGAAAATTGATGAGGTGGGAAATAGTGAAGAGGTTAGCCTTAGATTGCAGAAGGATGCAGATGGGCGAGTCAAATGGGCTGATCAGTGGCAAAGGGAGTTCAATCAGGACAAGTGTGAGGTGATGAACTTGGGCGGGACAAACAAAGCAAGGAAATACATAATGAACATTAGGACCCTGGGAAGTATCAACCATCAGTAGGACCTTGGTGTGCATGACCAAGGTCATGGGACAGGAAGACAAAGCGGTTAAGAAGGCATATGAGGCTGGTGGTGGAAGGTTATATTTTGGACTGGAGGCCTGTGACCAGTGATGTATGGCAAGGATCAGTGCTGGGTCCACTGCTTTTCCTCATTTATATAAATGATTAGGATGGAAATATAGGAGGAATGGTTTGTAAGTTTGCAGATGACCCCAAAATTGACGATACAGCGGACAGCCAAGAAGGTTATCACAGAGAACAATCAAATGGGCTGATGGGCTGAGGAGTGGCAGATGCAGATTCATTGAGGGAACTGTGATGTGTTGCATTTCAGTAAGGCAGAATTTATACATTAATGGTAAGGTCCTGGAGAGGGTTGCTGAACAAAGAGACCTTGGGGTGCAGGTTCATATTTCCTTGAAGATGGAGTCTCAGGTAGACAGGGCAGGGAAGAAGATACTTGGCACACTTGCCTGCATTGAGTATTGGAGTTGGGAAGTCATATTCTGGCTGTACAGGACATTGGTTCGGCCACTTTTTGAATACTGTGTTCAATTTTGGTCTCCTTCCTGTTGGAAGGATGTTGTGAAACTTGAAAGGCTTCAGAAAAGATTTACAAGGATATTGCCAGGGTTGGAGGGTTTGAGCTATCAGGAGAGGCTGAATAAACTGGGGCTATTTTCATTGGAGTGTGGGAGGCTAAGAGGTGACCTTATCGAGGCTTATAAAATAATTAGGGGCATGGATAGTGTGATAGACAAGGTCTTTCCCCTGGGGTGAGGGAGTCAAAAAGTAGATGGCATCGGTTTAAGGTGAGAGGGGAAAGATTTAAAAGTGAGCTAAGGGGCAATTTTTCCATGCAGAGGGTGGTGCATGTATGGAATGAGCTGCCAGAGGAAGTAGTGGATGCTGGTACAATTATAACATTTAAAAGCCACCTGGATCAGTATATGAATAGGAAGGGTTTAGAGGGATATGAGACAAATGTTGGCAAATGAAACTAGATTAATTCAGGATATCTGATCAGCAAGAATGATTTGGACCGACAAGTTGGTTTCTGTGCTGTACAACCCCCTGACTCTATGACTTTCCTTTATTAGCTGAAGTATTGAGGAGGGGGAGGGGGTTTCTACTGGAACTATCTTAAACGTTGCTTAGGCTACAGATAGAGTATTGTGTGCAGTTGTGGAATCCACTGGATTGCACTGGAGAGGATGCAGAGGAGATTGACCAGGATGTTGCCTGGGCTCAAGACTTATAGTTCTAAATGGTTAGACTGGGTTGTCTTCTTGGGGAGAGGAGACTGGTGGGACATGATTGAGATGTATAAAATTATGAGGAACATAGATAGGTTAGACTTGAAGGAACATCTCTCCTTCGTGAAGGGATCAATGACCAGGGACATAGATTTACGGTAAGGGCCAGGAGATTTTGAGGAGATGTGAGTAAAATATCAGTGGTGGGAATCTGAAACTCACTGCCTGTAAGGATGGTAGAAGCAGAAATCCTCAAACCATTTAAAAGGCATTTAGATATGCACTTGCAATACCAAGGCACAGAATGCTTTAGGCCACGTTCTGGTGAATGGGATTAGAATAGTTATGTGATTGTTTTTGATGTGCTGTATTCCCCTATAACTCCATTTCCACCACCTTCTCGGGGAAAGATTTCCAAAGACTCATGACCCTCTGTGAGAATAAATTTTGTCTCAATTCCGTTTTAAAAGGGTGACCCCTGAGTTTTAAACAGTTTCCCCCATTAAGAAGAAGCATTCTCTCTATCTCCACCAGGTCAACACCCCCCGGCATATTATACATTTTAATCAATCCTTCCTTACTCTTCTAAACTCCAGTGCAAGTTCAACTTGTCAACCTTTTGTCATAAGACAACCCCCCATTCCAGCTATGAGTCTGTTAAATCACCTCTTTACTGTCTCTAATGCATTTACATCCTGCCTTAAAAAAAATTTCCCAATATTGGATCAGTACTCCAGATGCAGTCTCACCAGTGTCCTGTAGAACTGAAGGATAACCTCCCTACTTTTGTATTCAATTTCCCTCATGATAAATTATAACATTCTATTTTTAATGACTTGCTGTATCTGCACATTAGCAAACGATTAATCATACATGAGGTCACGTAGGTCCCTTTGCATCATTTCTACTTTTCATTCTTCGTGACAAAATGAACACTGTTGCATTTTCCCACATGGTACTCCACTTGTCACATTCTTGCCCACTCGCTCAACCTGTATAACTTGTTATAGTTTCCTCATGGCATCTTCACAACTTACTGTCCTACATATCATTGTGTCATCAGTAAATTTGTCAACCATATTTTTGGTCCCTACATCCAAGTCATGTACATCAATGGTAAACAGTTGAGGTCTCAGCACCAGTCCCTAAGGTTACATCCTTCCTATTTACACCTACTTTCTGCTTCCTGTTAGCCAATCTTCTGTCTATACCAATATGTAACCCACTACACCGTGAGCTTTTATTTTCTGAATTCACTTATATGTGATACCTTATCAAATACCTTCTGGAAATCATAAGTCTAGACATATCTAGACTTGGTGGGTGGCACGGTGGCACAGTGGTTGGCACTGCTGCCTCACAGCGCCAGAGACCCGGGTTCACTTCCCGCCTCAGACGACTGACTGTGTGGAGTTTGCACGTTCTCCCCGTGACTGCGTGGGTTTCCTCCTGGTGCTCCGGTTTCCTCCCACAGTCCAAAGATATGCAGGTCAGGTGAATTGGCCTTACTAAATTGCCCGTAGTGTTAGTTAAGGGGTAAATGTAGGGGTATGGGTGGGTTGCGCTTCGGCGGGTCAGTGTGGACTTGTTGGGCCGAAGGGCCTGTTTCCACACTGTAATGTAATGTAATCTAATCTAAACATCCATTGGCTTCCCATTATCCAAAGCATGTGTAAACTGTTCCAAGAAATCCAAGAAATTGGTCAAACATGATTTCTCTTTCACAACATCATATTGCTGCTGCCAGATTATTGTTGAATTTATCGAAATAATCTGCTATAATGTTTTTTTGTCATAGCTTCTTCCATTTTCCCTATGACAGATGTCAATCTGACTGGTTTGTGTTTCCTGTTTTCTATCTCACTCCCTATCAAATAATTAAAACAGCTGACAATGAGTTTTCTTCAAAAATAAAGATTTTTACTAAGAGTGTCTATTCTACCATCCATGAATAGGTCAACTTTAAAAGACAGAAAATGGGAGACCCAAGCTGGCAGTGACCCAGCAGGTCTGAGTCTGCAGAACTCTGCTCAAGACTCAGGCTGGATAGGGTGCCCACCCTCACTTTACCTGTTAAATTATTTAAAATGGTTTTTGCCCAGCATTTTGCATCAAACTTTAACACTTTCGTGCTTTTTTTAAAACGACTAAGGGCAAAGGCACCCGTAGTTCGCAACAGGCAAGGACTGCTCCCCCCTCACGCAGCAGCACGGACGTCCGCGGCTGTCTTGAGGGACTTACCTGCAGAAGCGAGCCTGATCTCGGAGTTCGTTAAATTCCGAGAGAAGATTGATGCATCCATTGAGGAGACCCGGTCCAGGTGGGAGATCGAGAAAATCAGGCAGCGTGTCAGAGAGGCGGAGCAATGGGCTGCAGCCTCGGAGACTGCTGCTGAGTCCTCCATGAATCAGGTCGGGCTCTGGAGCGGCAAGTCTGGATCCTGGAGGAACATATCGACAACCTCGTGAATCGAGGTCTCGGAAAACTATTCGGTTGCTGGGCCTTCCTGACGGGAGGAGGAAGACCAGCTTATGGATTTCCTGGAGCAATGGCTCCCACAGCTGTTGAAACTGGAGTCGGAGCTGGGCTGGATACGGATTGAGTGGGCCCACTGGGTCACTGTATGCAGGCCTGGGTCGGAACAGCGCCCCCGCCTGGTTCTAGTCCGACTTCAACACTACAGGGAAACACAAACACTGCTGGAGGCCTCCAGAGTCTTGGGGAAGGATCCCCATGGCATGATGTACAAGGGTTCCAAGATAATGTTGTTTCAGGACTTTTCTCCGGTTGCGATCGCAAGAGGAGGGCATTTGACGAGGCAAAGAAGCATCTGAGAGAATTAAGTATTCAATATTATCCGGCAACGCTAAGCTTCAGTCATAGAGGATCATCGGAAAAAGTAAAAGAATTCCTGGACGCTCTCAAATTGACTGTGGGACTTGGAAGTGTATGGACAACATTTTAATTTGCTCCCCCATCCCACCCCCTTTGTCTTTCCTTCTTCCTCTCTTTCTCTTTCTTTTCTCCATTTCCCCTTTTGGGAGGTGGGGTGGGAGGGGTATGTTCATTCCTTAGGCTTTATTTGGTCTCTTATCTATTGCTCGTACAGTTTATTTGATTATTGGCGGATGTCTCTGAGTGTTTTTTTTAATTTAGTTGCTTAATACTTGCTGGAATTGTAATTTTGTAATCTTGTATATTTTTATCTTGTTTTGGTTTCGTAAGTATATCTAGGTGATAGTGTCGGGTGGGGTGGGGGGGGAGGTGGGTCGCCCACTTTTAACTTCTGTTTAATAATATACTGGAATTTCTTTATTTTATTTTGTAATGCCGGCCGAGGGCAGGGCCCTCGCTGGGAGAGTTTATGGCGGGGTTATTGGAAGGTAGTGGTGCCCCCTGTGAGTAAAGGGGTAAATCTAACATTAGAAGAGTCTTAAATATGGTACACGCTTGCCAGCAGGGAGTGATCCCGAGTTTAGTTGTCTCCCTTGATGCAGAGAAGGCATTTGATCGGGTCGAATGGCCATATCTCTTTTATACGCTGGAACGGTTCGATGTTGGCGAGGTCTTTGCTAAATGGGTTTCAGTATGATATAATGATCCCAAAGTAGTGGTTATCACCAACAGTTTAAGTTCGGATGGCTTTAGCGTTGGCAGAGGCTGCCGTCAGGGATGTCCTCTCTCACCATTATTATTTATGCTAGTGATTGAGCCGCTGGAGGAAGCTATACGAACTGATCCTAACATAATGGCTCCGGAGGTTGGATTGGGCGAGCACAAAATTACTCTCTATGCGGATGATGTCCTCCTTTTCTTAAGTGATCCTTTGACATCTGTGCCCTGCCTAATTCAAGTGGTCAATTTATTTGGTATGTTCTCAGACTACAAAATCAGTTTTGTGAAATCGGAGGTCACACCGTTGGGAGACTTTGCCAGTATATCCAATTTTCTGGATGGATCCTGTTTTCCCTTTCGGTGGTCACTAGAAGGTTTTCTGTACTTCGATATTTTCATTATTCAGCATTTGGTCAGCTATATAAAGCCAATTACACACACTTATTAGAGAAAATAAGACAGGACCTTCAATGCTGGGAAGATCTCCCTATATCTTGGTTAGGTAGAGTAGCCTTAGTTAAGATGAATATTTTACCTCATTTTTTTACCCTATGAGAGTACTCCCTTTTGATGCTGCTGAGACAGGCGCTGCATTAGCTTTATGGTTGGCTTGGCTCCTTTATTTGGAGTCATAGACAGCCCCTTATCAAATTAGAAAAGCTGCCGCTTCCACAAGTAAGGGGAGGGCTGGACTTTCTGGATTTCAGGAGGTATCAATTGAGCTCCCTATTATCTTATGTAGCTGATTGGGTCTCTTGTGACCCACAATCAATCTGGTTAGATATTGAGGCCTCCCAAGCAAAATGTCTCCTCACCAATTTACTATTTATGGACAAGGTGAGAGTTATTACGGATTATTGTAAAAATCCTATTGTCTAAAATACAATCGAAGCCTGGAGGATAATGCGACAAGATGTGGATAACCTGCAAAAAAACCTCCCCTTATATCCTATAGTGGGAATATTAGGATTCCAGCCAGAGCTGACCGATGCTTTATTCAAAATCTGAGAGTCCAGAGGTATCTCCTGTTTAGGAGATCTGTTCGATGGGAAGGTCATGATGTCCTTTGAGTAGTTACACCAGAAGTTTGGGCTGCCCAGCAGGGACCTCTTTCGGTATTTTCAAATACGAGACTTTATCCAAAAGAAGACCACACTGATAATCAATCCTTATAAATCGGATAGAGAAAGGACCGAGGGTCCACCCTCGGTCAGTACTCTCTACTACCTACTATGCAATAAGATATTGAAAGACATGGAACAGTTATATAAAACCTGGAGTCAAGAATTAGTGTTGGAAATCTCCTTAGAAATGTGGGAGGACATCTGGGAAAATGCCAGGAAGATCTCTATCTGTAACAGAACTCAGGCTATTCAATTGAAGATACTTCGCAGGGCTCACATGGCACCTGAACAACTTGCAAAGTTCAAGGCAGGAGCAAATCTGATGTGTCCTAAATGCAAAATCGAAGATGGTACTCATGCATTGTCTGTGGACTTGCCATAAGATCTGCAGGTATTGGGACAGAGTAGCGAATGCCTTAACAAAGATTTTGGGTATGGAGATTGGATTGGACCCAGTGTCCCTACTCTTGGGCTCCCCAAATTTCCCCTCTTTGGATGTATATGGGAGGAAATTATTCACTATGCTTTCCTTTTGTGCGAGGAAAAATATTTCAGTGAATTGGGTATTGGAAGGTCCCCCAGGACTTTCAAACTGGTACAGGATAGTCATGGAATATATCCTCCTTGACTTTCTTATGAATATTGTGCACCAAAAACGGAATTATTTTATAGAACATGGCAGCCCCTTTTGAACTATACGAATATATATTTTGGTCACATTATTCAGGGCCTTTGTTTAGCCGTGGTAATGATTCTGGCTGATTCGGGGGCCCCTGAGAGGAGGAATCACGTATGAATTCGGGCTTTGTTATAACTTGATATAAATCTATTTTGAGTATGTATTTAGTTAGTTATTTACATATTTGTTTATTGTTAGTAATGTATGATACCCTATTTTAGGTTTTGGTTGTTTGTAGAATAGATTAGTAGTTTTTTCATTTTATATTGGTGTTGTTAGAATATACTAGTTTGTATTATTTTTGTAACTTTGTAAAAAATCTTAA
Source organism: Chiloscyllium plagiosum (assembly GCF_037043375.1). Classification (NCBI taxonomy): domain Eukaryota; kingdom Metazoa; phylum Chordata; class Chondrichthyes; order Orectolobiformes; family Hemiscylliidae; genus Chiloscyllium; species Chiloscyllium plagiosum. Next base: position 42,929,622 of record NW_028270172.1, on the reverse strand, counting down.
AAATCTTCTTTTTCAATAAAAAATCTATTTAAAAAGACAGAAAATTACTTTAAAAAAAGCTGTATGACCATTTTAAGTTTCATTGATGTACTACATAATGGTTAGCTTTCTCATAGATTATGCATTCTTCAAACATATAAAAGGTGTCAATTAGTGTCTTTGCAGCTCTTATAAAAGCATAATTTCAAAAATTTCTTGAAGCCCATAAACCGTGTCATGTGCTAGTGAGGTTTAGAACAAAAGGATATGGCAGGTGAAGGTGTGGCTAAAGACTTGGTGCAGGGCGCAGGGGTTTGGATTTTTAGATCATTGGGAGTTTTTCTGGGGCACAGGAGACCTGTTCAAGAGGGATGGGTTGCACTTAAACTGAAGTGGGAGCAATATTCTGCCAGGCAGATTTGCTCATGCTGCAAGGGAGGGTTTAAACTAGATTGGCCAGGTAGTGGGGTGGGATCCTCAACAGCTGGGAGGCAAGTGCGAGGCTGGAAGGAGATATAGTAATCAGAAATAGCAAGCTGAAGAGACACTTCAGGGTGGAACATGACAGGGAGTGAGGAATGCCTCTTGGATTAAATTGCATCTATTTCAATGCAAGAGGCCTGACAGGTAAGGCCAATTAACTTAGGTATGGATAGGTACGTGGGATCATATAGTCATTACAGAAGCATTGCTAAGGGAGAGACAGGGCTGGCAACTTAATGTGCTGGGAACAGGTACTTTAGGAGGGATAGAGGTGGAGGAAAGAGGGGAGGGGGAGTTGCATTTTTGACAAAGTCGAGTATCACAGCAGTCGTCAGAGATGAAATAACTGAGGGATCATCCAGTAAGATTTTGTGGGTGGAGCTAAGAAGAAAAAAGGGGATGATAATGTTATTGGGGCTGTACTATAGGCCCCTAAATAGTCAACGGGAATCAACCTGGGAACTATAGACCAGTAAGTCTAATATCTGTGGTAGGTAAATAACTTGAGAAGATTTTGAGGGATAAGATGTATGTGCATTTGGAAAGACAGGGTTTGATGAAGAATCGTCAACATGGCTTTGTGCATGGTTGAGCATGCCTCACAAATTTGTTAGAGTTCTTTGAAGTGATCAGGAAGGTTGACGAAGGCAGGGCGGTAGATGTAGTCTGTATGGATTTCAGTAAGGACTTTGCTAAGGTTCCACGTGGTAAGCTGCACTAGAAGGTCAGATCGCATGGAATCCAGGGGGAGCTGGCAAATTGGAGACACAATTGGTTTGATGGTAGGAAGTAGAGGGTAAAAGTGAAAGATTGCTTGTCGGGCTGGAGGCCTGTGGTATGCCTCGGGATTCGATGCTGGGCTCATTGCTGTTTGATATCTATGTCAATTATTTAAATGAGAATATACAAGGCATGATTAGTAAGTTTGCAGATGACACTAAAATAGGCAGTTTCATGGACAGTGAGGAAGGTTTTCAGAAATTTCAGCAGAATCTTGATCAAATGGGGAAGTGGACCGAGAAATGGCAAGTAGCGTTTAATGTAGATAAATGTGAGATTAGATTAGATTAGATTACTTACAGTGTGGAAACAGGCACTTTGGCCCAACAAGTCCACACCGACCCGCCAAAGCGCAACCCACCCATACCCTTACATTTACCCCTTTACCTAACACTACGGGCAATTTAGCATGGCCAATTCGCTTAACCTGCACATCTTTGGACTGTGGGAGGAAACCGGAGCACCCGGAGGAAACCCACGCAGACACGGGGAGAATGTGCAAACTCCACACAGTCAGTCGCCTGAGTCGGGAATTGAACCAGGGCCTGAAGGAGTGTAGTGGAACAGAAGGATCTTGGAGATCAGGTGCACGACGGGTACACAGTGCAGTGAAGGAGGCTTTTGGCGCACTGGGTTTCATCAGTCAGAGCATTGAGTATAGAAATTGGGAAGTTATGTTGCAGTTGTACAGGACCTTGATGAGCGCACTGGAGTATTGTGTTCAGTTTTGGTCACCTTGTTATAGGAAGGATGTTATTAAACTGGAAAGAGTGCAGAAGAAGTTTGCAAGGATGTTGCCAGAACACAAGAGACTGAGTTATAAGGAGAGGTTGGACAAACTAGAACATTTTTCTTCAGAGCTTAGGAGACTGAGAGGGGATCTTATAGAAGTGTGTAAGATCATGAAAGGCATGAATGGGGTGAATGTATTCAGTCTTTTTACCAGGGTTGGGGAATTGAGGAAGAGGCAAAAGAATAATGGGAACCTGAAGGACAACTTTTATACATAGAGATTGGTACACAAATGGAATGAGCTGCAGTGGAAGTGGTTGAGGCAAGTACATTAACAACATTTAAAAGGCATTTTGACAAATACGTGGATTGGAAAAGTTCAAAAGAATATTGGCCGAGAGATCCAAGATGGCGGCGACTCAGCAAGTCTGAGTCTGTGGTGCTCTGCCCAAGACTCAGGCAAAGTGGGCTGCCCACCTCCACTACACCTGCCAAATCATTTAAAATGACTTTTATTTAATACAGCTAGTCATTTTGCACCAAACTATTCTGTTAAAATGACTAAGGGAAAGAATGCCCGCAGTTCGCAGCACACAGGAACCCCTCCCCCACCCTCCCCAGCTGCAGGAGAGGCGTCCGCAGCCACCCCGGGGGACTCACCTACCTTGGCGAGCCTTGTTGCAGTGATTTCCAGGCTTGAAGAGAAGATCGACGCATTTATATAAGAGTCCAGGAGCAGATGGGAATCGTTGTCGGTCGTGCTGCAAAATCACGACTGAGACATAGAAAAGATTGAACATCGAGTCGGAGGGGCAGAGCTAAAGGCCGCGGCCTCTGAGGCTACTGCAGAATCAGCTGTGGGTCGGGTCCGGACTCTCGAACAGCGAGTCCGGGCCTCAGACGATCACATCGACAACCTCGATTCTCGAGGTCATCGAAAAAATATTCGTTTGCTGGGCCTTCCCGAATGGGAAGAGGAAGGCCAGCTTGCAGTGTTTCTGGAGCAGTGGCTTCCTCAGATGTTGAAGCTGGAGGCTGGATCAGGCCAGGTAAGGGTAGAATGGGCCCACTGGGTTGCAATACACAGGCCCGGGTCGGATCAGCGCACCTGCCTGGTCCTGTTCCAGCTGTAGTGCTATAGAGATAAGCAAATGCTCCTGGAAGCCTCCAGAAATCTCGGGAAAGATCCCCAAGACATGACTCACAAAGGATCCAACATAATGCTGTTTCAAGATTTTTCCCCAGCTTTGGTCCACAAGAGAAGGGTGTTTGATGAAACAAAGAAGCATTTAAGGGATTTAAACATTCAATACTCCCTGTGCTACCCAGCGATGGTACGTTTTAGCCACAAAGGGTCCATCTATAACTTCGGATCTCTGGAGAAGGCCAAGGAATTTTTGGATTCTCTTAAAAAAATTGTAAGAGTTAATTCGTGTGGTGAATGATGTTGTTCTGCAACCACCGCCCCCGCCCCCCCCCCCCCCCCCCTTCCCCAGTTTATCTTTTTTTTTATCTTATTACCTTTATTGCTTATTATCTCGGGGGGGGGGTGGGGTGGATAGGGAGGGGGGCTTATTTGTTCTCCACTTTGCAATTTTCCTTTTTTTTTAATATATAGGCCGGGTGGTCTAGTTGATTCAGATGAGGAGGGGTGTCTGCCTTGTCTCACCTTATCTTTCTTTTAGAGCGGGATTGTTTCCCCCTATTATTTTGTGTTACTATACTTAATTATTATCTGCTGAGACTGTAATTTTATAGTTTTATATGTTTATACGTGGTACTAACATTACCAAATATTTAGGGTGTAGCTTTGGTCGCTGAGCTGTAGGTTTGATATCCAGACGTTTCATTATCTGGCTAGGTAACATCATCAGTGGTGACCTCCAAGTGAAGCGAAGCTGTTGTCTCCTGCTTTCTATTTATATGTTTGTCCTGGATAGGTTCCTGGGGTTTGTGGTGATGTCATTTCCTGTTCGTTTTCTGAGGAGTTGATAGATAGTATCTAGATCTATGTGTTTGTTAATGACGTTGTGGTTGGAGTGCCAGGCCTCTAGGAATTCTCTGGCATGTCTTTGCTTAGCCTGTCCCAGGACAGATGTGTTGTCCCAGTCGAATTGGTGGTTTATTTCATCCGTGTGTAGGGCTACGAGGGAGAGAGGTCGTGTCTTTTTGTGGCTAGCTGGTGCTCGTGTATCCTGGTGGCTAACTTTCTTCCTGTTTGTCCTACGTAGTGTTTGTGGCAGTCCTTGCATGGAATTTTGTAGATGACGTTGGTTTTGTCCATGGGTTGTACTGGGTCTTTTAAGTTTGTTAGTTTTTGTTTGAGAGTGTTGGTGGGTTTGTGTGGAGGTGCTTTCACCCGCAAGGTAGAGATTTCTCTTTTTAATGTCACACTAGAATTGATATGTTGTTTGCCCCCTCGACTTTTTTGAATTCCATATCATCCTGCAAAATAGGTAATATAATAATTTCTGATCACACTCCTGTGTATATGGAAATCAAGGCTCGGAACAATGAGACATCCCCCCGACATTGGCGTATGGATTCCTTCTTAATGAATATTTTTCTCAAGAATTTAAAACTTTTTTGGAAATTAATTCAGGTACGGCTAGTAACCCATCAATGATGTGGGAGACCATTAAGGCTTATGCGCGAGGTCTGATCATTTCATACTTGGCGACCCAGAAAAAACTAAAGGGAGAACAACAGCGTCTACTTGAGGCTCGCTTAAAAGCAGCTGAAACAACGTATGTTGATAGACATTCTATTACAAAATTACAAAGGATTGCGGCCCTTAGGACAGCCCTGCATATCGCAATTTCCCAAACGGCAAAGAGGGAAATACTATTTGCAAAGCAAAGATTATATGAATTTTGTGATAAACCTGGTAGATACTTAGCATTTCTCGCAAGGAAAAAAAAGGCCCCTCAAGCTATCATGCCCATCAGTGAAAATGCTGGTATTCTGACTCACGATCCTCAAAGGATCAACACAATCTTCAGAAAGTTTTATACTGATTTGTATAAATCACAGGATAGTGATGATAGAGCCAGGAGGATGCAGTCCTTTTTTAAAAGCCTGGCCTTTCCAGACTTAACCCCGGAACAGGTATCGGTCCTGAATGCTCTCCTAACAACCCAGGAAATACTTGACACAATCAGGCAGCTTCAGAGCAGAAAGGCACCTGACCCAGATGGATTTCAGGTTGAATTCTACAAAGAGTTTATAGGAGTATTAGCTGGTCCACTTATGGACATGTACAATTACTCATATAGTCAGGGCTGCCTCCTGCCTTCGCTGAAAGAGCCGAATATCTCCTTTATTCTCTAAAAAGGAAAGGACCCAGAAGATTGCACATCATACAGACCAATATCCTTGCTAAATGTAGATTTTAAAGTTCTTTCTAAAAACATTAGCATTGAGGGTATTGCCATATATCATAAAAGAGGATCAGACGGGGTTTATCAAGGGCCGTAGATCATCTAATAATATTAGAAGGGTTTGAATGTGATTCAAGTCTGTCATCAGGAAAAAGTACCGGGAATAGTTGTCTCATTGGACGCAGAGAAGGCATTCGACAGGGTTGAATGGTCATACCTGTTCTATACATTGGAAAGGTCTGGCATTGGAAAGGTATTTGCTAAATGGGTCTCAACATTGTATAATGATCCCAAAGCAGTTGTGATCACCAATGGATTAGGCTCCGCTAGCTTCAGTGTGGGTAGGGGCTGCCATTAGGGATGTCCTCTCTCACCATTGCTATTCATGCTAAAAATTGAACCACTAGCGGAAGCTATATGGGCTGACTCTAACATAACGGCCCCGAAGGTTGGTTCAAGTAAACATAATATTACCCTTTATGCAGATGCAGATATTCTCCTTTTCCTTAGTAATCCTCTGATGTCCATGCCTCGCATAATCCAAGATATTAATATATTTAGTGCATTCTCAGACTACAAAATTAATTTCTCAAAATCAGAGGCCATGCCAATGGGTGGCCTTGCTAGTATGTCCCACTTATTGGACGGATCTCACGTTCCCTTTCAGTGGTCTCGAGAGGGTTTCTTATATTTAGGCATTTTTATCACCCCAGTATTTGGCTAGCCATACAAGGTCAATTTTGTGCATCTACTGGAAAGGATAAGGCAGGACCGTCAACGTTCGGGGGATCTTCCAGTTTCTTGGCTAGGTAGAATAGCCCTAATTAAAATGAATGTCTTGCCCCATCTCTTATACCCTATGAGAATGCTCCCAGTGATGCTGCCGAGGCCGACACTGCACAAACTGTATGGTTGGCTGGGTTCTTTCATCTGATATTATAGACGGCCCCTCATTAAGTTAAGGAAGCTACAGCTTCCACATGCAAGGGGAGGGCTACATTTTCCAGAATTTAGGAAGTATTAGCTGAGTTCCCTGTTAAGATGAGACAGGGTCTCGTCTGACCTGCAATCAATCTGGCTGGACATCGAGGCTTCTCAAGTAAAGTGCCCTCTTATTAACCTCTTATTTTTAGATAAGATGAAAATCATTATGGACCACTGTAAAAACCCTATAGTATTAAACACAATTAAAGCCTGGAATATAATGCGGCAAAACAAGGGTAATTCACATAAAACATCCCCCTATACTCCTATAGTGGGGCATGGGGTTTTCAACCGGGGCTCACAGACGCCACATTCAAATCCTGGAGGTCCAGGGGTATCTCCTGTTTAGGGGATCTGTTTGAGGAGGGGGTCCTGATGTCTTTTGAACAGCTGCATCAGAAATTTGGACTACCTAATGTAGACCTCTTTCAAGATTCGAGATTACATACAGAAGTAGAATACGCTATTAGATAGCCTTTATAAATCAGACAGAGAACGTAGAGTGTTGTGGCCAATGGGTGTACCTCGGTCAGCACTCTTCATTTATTACATAATCATTTATTGCTTAGAACATGGGATCAGGAATTGTGGGATGACATCTGCGAAAATGCCAGAAAAATCTCCATTTGTAACAGAACCCAGGCCATTCAGTTAAAGATACTCCATCGGGCACATATAGCACCGGAACGATTGGCAAAATTTAGGGCAGGAGCATCTCCAATGTGTCCCAAATGTAAATCAGAGCAAACTCGTCAGGAGCAGACAAATAAATGCTTTCAGAAATAAAAATATAAAACTGCTGGAAATATTCAGCAGGTCGGACAGCATCTGTGGAGAGAGAAACAGAGTTATCATTTCAAGGCGATGACGTTCAAACAGAATGTTTTTCAGAAGCTGGAAGAAGGTGATAATTGAAGGCCAATATTGTACAACATTCTCATCGCCTGGCAATAAATAGGTCAACAATCTGTTGCAGTACTGCTCGCAGGATTTCGCTACAGTGCAGTTTGAAGTTAATTAACTTTTAAACCTGCAACAATTAAACTAAGAAGCTTAGTGCAAATCTTCAGCACCTTAGCACCAGCAAACCTCATCCTCCAAACATCAGTTGGTTTCATATGAAACCCAGGGAGGAAGTGTGCACAGATCTGATATTACCAATCGATAACCTATAGGTTCATGTGCGAAATTGAAAATCAATTTTCAGTAATTTTGGTGGGGGGCTTATGTAAAGACTTTCCTTTTATAACCCATACATCATAAATGCCTACTGTATATAATACCACATCCACAAGAGAAACAATTCATATTGTGAAATGTAGTATCCCCATATGGTAAGACGTGGAGTCCCTGAGTGAACTGCATGGTTAAATTGAGATCAATTCTGTTGAATTCAGTTTTCAGATGTTATTTTTATGAAGACTGGAACATTCAGAAGTTAATAATTTTAATCAGATAAGCAACCCAATCTTCTCATGGTTTATACATTTTTACAAGGTATATTCCTTTTCCTGTCCATAAGACCATATGACATAGGAGCAGAAATTAGACCATTCAGCCCATCGCGTTTGCTCCACCACTCAATCATGGTTGATACGTTTCTCAACCCCATTCTCCGGCTTTCTCCCCATAACCCTTGACCCCCTTGACATCAAGACCCTATCTATCTCTGTCTTAAATATACTCAATGATCTGACCTCCACAGCCTTCTGTGGCAGTGAATTCCATAGATTCACACTCTCTGGCTAAAGAAGTTTCTCCTTATCTCCATTATAAAAGGCTGTGCCCTCGGGTCCTAATCTCTCCTACCAGTAGAAACAACTTCCCAACATCCACTCTATTCAGCCATTCGGTATTCTACAAGTTTCAGGTAGATTCTCCCTCGTCCTTCCAAACTCCATTGCGTATAGAGCCAGAGTCCTCAAACATTCCTCATGTGTTAAGCTTTTCATTCCTGGGACCATTCTCCTGAACCTCCTCTGAATATGCTCCAGAGCCAGTACATCTTCCTGAGAAATGGAACCCCAAACTACATACAATACTCCAAATGTGGCCTGACCAGAGCCTTAGTGAGCCCCAGAAGTACATCCCTGTCTTTCCAGTCAAGTCCTCTCAAACGAAGTGCCATCATTGCATTTGCCTTCCTACTGACTCAATCCTCAAGTTTACTTAAAAGAATCCTGAACTAGAACTCCCAATTCTCTTTGCACTTCAGATTTCTGAATTTTTTCCCTGTTTAGAAAATAGTCCATGCCTCTAATCTTCCTACCAACGCGCATGACCTCAAACTTTCCCAGGTTTTACTCCATATGCCACTTCTTTGTCCACTCCCTTGTCCAAATCTTCTGCAGTCTCCCCATCTCCTCAATGCTGCCGGGCCCTCTACCTACTTTTGTATTGTCTGCAAACTTAGCCAGTATGCCCTCAGTTCCTTCAACTAGATCATTAATGCATAAAATGAAAAGTTGTAGTCCCAATGCTGAGCCTTGTGGAACACCACTTGTCACTTGCTGCCATCCTGAGAAAGATGTTTTTATCCCCACTCTCTGCTTCCTGCCAGACAGCCAGGCTTCTATTTTTGTTCGAACCTTGCCTCTAACACCATGAGCCCTTACCTTACTCAGCCTACTGTGTGGCACCTTGTCAAAGGCCTTCTTGAAGTCCAAATAGATATATCCATTTGCTTTCCTTGGTCTAACATGCTTGTTACTTCCTCAAAGTATTCAAGCAAATTTGTCAGGCATGACCTTCCCTTGATGAAACCATGCTGACTTTGCCCTATTTTACCATGCACTTCCTAGTATTCAGAAATCTCATCCTTCACAATGGACTCCCAGATCTCATCCATGACCAAGGCTAGGCTAATCAGTCTGTAATTTTCTATCTTTTGCCTTATTTCCTTCTGAACTTGGAGTGTCACATTAGTGAATTTCCAGTCTTCTGGGACCCTCCCTGACTCAAGTGATTCCTGAAAGATCACCACTATCTCTTCAGCTATCTCCCTTAAAACTCTGGAGTATAGTCCATCTGGTCCAGGAGATTTATTCACCTTAGGCTATTCAGTTTTTCAAGCACCTTGCTCCTTTGTGATGGCCACCATACTCAGCACTGTCAGGAGTGTGATTTGTAATATATTATGATTACACAATATATTTTTAAAAAGTGTATCTCATGTAGGAATTCATAATTGACCAACAAAACCTTTAAGAAATGCTGACAGCAGTTGTTCTCAGAGATAATAAATAACTGTGAATGCAGATTTTCAGCATTTGTTTAAAAACAGAATGATGGGCTGGATTATTCGCTGAGTCAAACTGTTTGCAGTGTAAATGCCAGGAGTGGGTTTGGGCTTCGCCAGCCTATCCTGCTTTTTCAGCCAACATGCCTCTTTCCAAGAAGATGTCTCAGAGTTGCCAGCCAATCAAGGCCAGGAGCTCTACAGTGTTGGAGGTGTCATGCAATTGGTGGGTATTACCAGTACTGCAGCTAGGCCACCAAGAAAATGTTCAATAATGCATCTTGACCTCCAATGATTTCAGGCAGGCCCTTGCGATGATCGGGGGTGGGGTTGGGGGTGTGGGGTAATGGGTGGAAAGATCTTCTTTAATAACCAATGGGAGAAAGCTGGATGTGGGGTGAGAAAACTGTCTTTGGTGGAATGGCCTCCATTTGGCAGCAGAGACCAGGAAAGAAAGCACCTTTCCTTTCACCTCCAACAACGAGCAGGGTTGAAGTTGCCAAGCTGCAATTTGAGCAACAGGTCTTTTCTTTCATTTGGCGCAGTGGCTGGATGAGGCTCTTATGAGTATAAACTGCTCACTTAATTGGACTCTGAGCAGGAAAGCTGATATCAAACCTTACAGTCCAGAGTTCAATCAAACAACACTACTCACTTCAGAAGTTGCATCCTGGAAGGGCATTAAATTCTGCCCATAGGTTGATCAGAGAGCCACAGAATTGTTATGAATAGAAGGAGGCTTTTTCGCCCATTGAATCTGGACCAGCTCGCTGATTGAGAATTAGGACTTTGAAAAAGGCAAGAGAATAGCACTGTGACTTCATTTATTGTTTCTGTTTAAATAATCATTTTAAACCTTGCTTCAATGCCTCCTTTGAACCTGACCACACTTCCAGACAATGCATTTCATACCCTCTAACTATTTACTGTATAAAAAACCTTTTTCTGACATCACATTTGATTCTTTTGTAAATTACATTAAATTTGTGCCCTCTCATTTTGATCCTTCTAGCAGTAGAAAATTTCTCCCTATTGACATTTGTGATTTTGAAAACTTTGATTAAATCTTGTCTAAGCCTTCTCTTGTCCAAGGAAAACGATTCCAATTTCTCCAGTCTTTTTTCATAAACCACGTTTTTCACCCTGCAACCATCCTTGTAAACCTGTCCTGCACACTTTCTAACGTATTTACATCCTTCCTGAAGCCTGATGCCCAGAACTATAGACAGTATTCCAATCCAAGTCTGACCTGTGTCTTTTCGAACTTCAGCATTATTTGCTGTAAACTGGAGACTAGAGAGTGCAAAGTAGGATTACCCATTCTTACAGTGCTTCTTCCTTTGCCTATAAATTGGATACACAAGAAATGAGTGAAATTAAGTAATTCCTACAGGGTGAAAATGTGAAAAAAAGCCAAAGAAGCACCTCCTTCATCTAACTCCATCAATTCACCAAACTCCCAGCATTTCGTTCAAGTTGCACTGAGGTGCTATATGTAATAATTCTGAAATTGAACAGATAGCTGAGCCCCTGTTACTGAAAGAAAATTCAAACTAGCTTCCTCAATTTACTAACCTAGCTATCCTACAGTGATAACTTGCATACATCTACTTAGGCCCTGGTCTGCAAATCTGCGGAATAACTTTTAGCTAAATATTAGATATAAGCGAGTTTAGATTTTTAGAAAGAGATTAAAGTCCCTCAATTCAGCAACTCCAGCACACTGATCTAGTCATTCAAACAGTCAGTAAATGCAGTTAGTCTATCTGACAGCGTGTTTCTGTGGTGCATAATTTTATGATTTGAACCTCTGTTTACTCTGATTATTATATGTTAATTTGAATGTTTAATACCACATGCTGTATTCCTTCCTTGGTTTTAAAGTTCAAAGTTATAGATTCCAAGTCATCATCTGTTTTGCCAAAATAGTTTACATTTTCAGCCCTATCTTACCTTCCAATATATTCCTGGCAGAATGCCAACATCAAAGCCATGCCCATTTCAGCAGTAGCATTGTCCACCACATGAGGAGTGTTGGCCACCTTCACCCCAGAATTGTTGATCAGAGGTAAGTCGAGATGGTCCACACCAACTGCATAATTTGTGATGGCCTTCAAATGAGGTAGAGATTTCAGAAGCTTTTCATCTATTATGGGATAGTGTTTCCAATCAAAAATAAACTGGATTTTCTCAGCAAGTTCTTTTTCATTTTTCAGGAATTCTTCATAGTAGATGATGTTGAAATGTTTCTTGGTGAGTTCTGCAAACCTTTCTGGAATACCTTCAGTTTCATGAAGCGCATAAGCTAAAACGTGAGGCTGATTGTTCATTGTCTGTGGAAGAGCAGAAATGAAAAAGCATTATTCTGTAAATTTGTTGCTACATTTTCTTCTCATAATCCTTCACTTCTGATGCACCATGTAGGCAAACACCAGGGATAGAGTTAAAATGGATTGAGCCACCAACATGTAGAAACCTCCTGGGTCACACACACACAGGTTTGGAGACAAGTCAAAGGGCAGAATTGGAAATTTGCAACTCTGGTTGGCACAATTCCACCCTCAAGCACTCTTGCCAGAGGCAGCACTATTGTCACAGAGGTCTTCCATTTTTAAAAATATTGGACAGATTCTGAGAGCGCCTGCATCTTGAGCCAACCTCACACTCTCCCATCTACCTCAACAACTCCACCTCAGCTGGTGGAACTTCTATTTTCCACTGTTGCAAGCCTCCCTAAAGGCTTTCCTGTCTTGGGAGCCCACCCATCGTCTTTCACAAGATATTGAATTTGAAGGCAGCCTATTCATTAGCCTCCTAGAAGATTGCAACTGTCCAGTACCCCTGACCTGAACAGGGTTGGGGGCCAGAAATGGACTCTATTCATGAAACTTTCCAAAAGGCAGGTGATTCCGTCCAACATGTGTTATTTGGTGACTGATTTGTTGAATTCATGACACATGAAGTGAGTCAGCTCAGGGCAAATCCTTCTCTGTGATGGAAAAATTCTTTCCCACAATATACTGTCCAACGAGTGTCTGGATTAACTAACTAATCCTGCAAAGTAAATTAGTTTTACTACCATTTTAATTTCACTGCTTTGTTCATTCAGTTTATTTCGACTTCTATTTAGTGTACGTACATTTTCTGTTTTCTTAACGCTATACAGGGCAAGGGGGGAAAGAAGTAACTTTCGAACAGAACCACAAGGTGGAGATTCGAAGAAAAATGAAAACCAATTTTTTAAAAAATTCAATGATTTTTCTCCAGGCTGGTTGGAATGGCTTTATGAGATTCATTTTTAATTCCAGGATAATGCTGGAGGATTGATGTTCTGCACAAATTTGGATTTTTAAAATGAAACTTTAGAAAAATGAAAGGAAACAGCACACCTGATCCATGGTGCAAGTCACTTCACACCACAGCAACAGTTTGATTTCTGTTGTTTTGTAGCTTTGCTGGCTGTTCTCTGCTGTTAATGGATTTACAATCTATCCGGCAACTGCAATAATGAAACCATCAAATCTCAGAAATTATGAAAGTTAAATAAATAAAGCCAGTAATGTGTGAAATTAAGCAGCCACATTGTGAGCTGATAGTGATCTAAGTTTTAATTGCATCCCAACCATATTCGCCACAGGGAGAGGACATGTTCTGGTGGTGGTGGAGAGACTGCTGAATTGTTGCTACTAATTTCTGCCTTGCTGCAATCAGCTGCCAGGTTTATGGTCTTTGAAAGAGGAGATAAATTGAGGAAAATCAAAGCATTTATTTGTTTCAATGGTTTCTATCGAGATCGGCTATTTAAGTGGCACTCAGAGGAATGTTTGGGAAGCGTGAAGTAAAGATTGTGCTTAAACTTGTAGTTGCAATAAAATGAAGTTGAACTGGATCTCTATGGATGGTTCATCTCTCTGGTACACTATCCATCCTTAATTGGAACCCTCCAATCCTAGCAATATGCTTGTAAATCTTTTCTGCACCTTTTCAAGCTTAATAGCATCTCTCCCACAGTAGGGAGACCAGAATCGAACACAGTATTCCAAAAGTGGCCTAACCAACATCTGTACAATGAATAATAAAATTCTCTTGTACACACTTAACAAATTCCTTGCCACCCAAGCCCTTAACACTATGGCTGACCCAGTCTATGTTTGGAACCTTAAAATTCCCTACCATTACAACCCTATTATTCTGGGAGAAAGTGAGGTCTGCAGATGCTGGAGATCAAAGTTGAAACTTTATTGCTGGAACAGCACAGCAGGTCAGGCAGCATCTAGGGAACAGGAGATTCGACGTTTCGGGCACAGGCCCTTGATTCCTGAAGAAGGGCCTGTGCCCGAAACGTCGAATCTCCTGTTCCCTAGATGCTGCCTGACCTGCTGTGCTGTTCCAGCAATAAAGTTTCAACCCTATTATTCTCACAGATATCTAACATCTCCTTACAAATTTGCTTCTCAATTTCCTGCTGATTATTGGGGGCCTTTAGTACACCGTGGTAAGTGATCATCCCTTTCTTATTTCTCAGTTCCACACAAATAATGTACTTCCAGGAATATGCTCCCTAAGTATAGTTGTAATGTTATCTCAAACTAAAACAACACTCCCCTTTTTCTCTTGCCACCTTTCTATCCTTCCTGCATGGAAAGCTGCCACCATGCCATTCCCTGAGCCACATTTCTGTAATTGCTATGATATCCCAGTTCCATGTTCCCAACCATGCCCTGAATTAATCTGCGTTACCTGTCAGGCCTCTTGCATTTTAGTTTATCAGTCTTACCTCATTCTCTGCCTTGCTCTTACTTACCTTGACTACTTGACTTGCTCCTCTTCTCAGCTGAACCAGTCTCAGACTTACCTTTCTTCTGACTATCTCTTTCGGTCCCATCCCCTTATTGGTTTAAAGCCTTCTGAGTAGTGCTAAACCTCTCACTGGGACATTAGTCCTCTTCCAGTCCAGGTGCAAACCATCCTTCTGAAACAGGTCACTTCTATCCCAGAAGAGATTCCAATGATCTAAAAATGTAAAAGCCTGCCTTTTGCACCAGTTCCTCAACAATGCATTCATCTGCTCTATCCTCCTTGTCCTACCTAAAAAGAGAGCTCAGAAGAGCCAGGAGGAGACATGAGAAGTTGTTGGCGGATAGGATCAGGGTTAACCTTAAGGCTTTCCATAGGTATGTCAGGCATAAAAGAATGACGAGAGTTAAATTAGGGCCAATCAAGGATAATAGTGGGAAGTTGTGTGTGGAGTCAGAGGAGATAGGGGAAGCACTAAATAAATATTTTTCGACAATGTTCACTATAGAAAATGAAAATGTTGGCGAGGAAGATACAGAGATACTTGCATCTAGACTAGAAGAGATTGAGGTTCACAATGAAGAGATATTAGAAATACTGCAGAGAGTGAAAATAGACAAGTCCCCTGGGCCGGATGGGATCTATCCTACGATCCTCTGGGAAGCAAGGGAAGAGATTGCCAAGCCTTTGGCATTGATCTTCAAATCATCATTGTCTACAGGAATAGTGCCTGAGGACTGCAGGATAGCAAATGTGGTTCCCTTGTTCAAAAAGGGTAGTAGAGACAACCCTGGTAATCACAGACCAGTGAGTCTCACTTCAGTTGTTGGTAAAGTGTTGGAAAAGGTTATAAGAGATAGGATTTATAACCATCTGGAAAAGAATAATCTGATCAGGGACAGTCAGCACGGTTTTGTGAAGGTAGGTTGTGCCTAACGAATCTTATTGACTTTTTTGACAAAGTGACCAAACAGGTAGATGAGGGTAAACCGGTTGATATGGTGTATATGGATTTCAGCAAGGCATTCGATAAGGTTCCCCACAGTAGGCTATTATACAAAATGCGGAGGAATGGGATTGTGGGAGACATAGCAGTTTGGATCAGTAATTGGCTTGCTGAAAGAAAACACAGGGTTGTAGTTGATGGAACATGTTCATCTTGGTGTCCAGTTACTAGCGGTGTACCGCAAGGGTCGGTGTTGCGTCCAATACTGTTCGTCATTTTTATAAATGACCTGGATGAAGGCTTAGAAGGGTGGGTTAGTAAATTTGCGGACGACACTAAGGTCGGTGGAGTTGTGGATAGTGACGAAGGACATAGTAAGTTGCAGAGAGACATAGATAGGATGCAGAGCTGGGCTGAAAGATATAGAAGGTTACAGAGAGACATAGATAGGATGCAGAGTTGGGCTGAGAGGTGGCAAATGGAGTTTAATGCGGACAAGTGTGAGGTGATACACTTTGGATGGAGTAATCGGAATGCAAAGTACTGGGCTAATGGTAAGATTCTTGGGAGTGCAGATGAGCAAAGAGATCTCGGTGTCCATATACACAGATCCCTGAAAGTTGCCACTCAGATTGACAGGGTTGTTAAGAAGACATACAGTGTTTTGGCCTTTATTAATAGAGGGATTGAGTTCCGGAACCATGAGGTTATGCTGCAGCTGTACAAACCTCTGGTACGGCCACGCTTGGAGTATTGTGTACAGTTCTGGTCACCGCATTATAAGAAGGATGTGGAAGCTTTGGAAAGGGTGCAGAGATTTACTAGGATGTTGCCTAGTATGGAAGGAATGTTTTATGAGGAAAGGCTGAGGGCCTTGAGGCTGTTTTCGTTAGAGAGAAGAAGGTTGAGAGGTGACTTAATAGAGACATACAAGATAATCAGAGGATTAGATAGGGTGGACAGGGAGAGCCTTTTTCCAAGTATGGGAATGGCAAACACAAGGGGACACAACTTTAAAGTGAGGGGAGATAGGTATAAGACGGATGTCAGAGGTAGTTTCATTACTTAGAGAGTAGTAAGGGTATGGAATGCTTTGCCTGCAACGGTAGTAGATTCGCCAAGTTTAAGTGCATTTAAGTTGTCATTGGACAGGCATATGGACGTACATGGAATAGTGTAGGTGGGATAGGCTTCAGATTCGTATGACAGGGCGGCGCAACATCGAGGGCCAAAAGGCCTGTACTGCGCTGTAATGTTCTATGTTCTATGTGCTCTCACGAGTATGTGTCACTGTGAGAAATCCAGATGTTACTATCTTTTGAGGACCTTTTTAAGCTCCTGCCTAGTTTCATGTATTCTCCCTTAAGAACCTAGTTGCTTTCACTTTCCATGTTGACACCACTGTGTACAATGTCTTCCTGCTAGTCATGCTCCCTTTTGAGAATATTTTGCACCCTCTCCAAGACATCTTTGATCCTGGCACCAGGGAGACAACACATTTCTTTTTATCATGTTGTTGGCCGCAGAAACTTCTATCTGTGCCTCCAACTAGATAGTGTTGCAAAATAAAAAAGAATAAGAGGACATAGATTTAAAGTGAAGTGCAAATGAAACAAGCGAGGTGGGAAAAATCTTTATTGCACAGTGAGAATTCATAGAGTAATATAGAATAGAGACAGACCCATCAGTCCAACTTGTTTGTGCTGACCAGACATCCCAATCTGATCTAGTCCTATTTGCCAGCAGTTGGTCCATATTCCTGTAAATCCTGCCTGTTCGTATACCCATTTTTGCAGTGGTCATGAAAGCTAAGACTATGTACTGTGCAGGATCCTTCATTTCAATCTCCCTCCACAGCCACCACTGTGGTTAATTAGTTAATTGTGAATCAACAATAATACTACCTACTGTATGCATTTGTTATTCAGTGGTACCTACACAATCAGACTTTGTCATCTCCTATAGCACAGACCCACAAGCAAAAACACATTTCTGACTGAACTCCAATCCTCATGTTCCAGAATGCGGAGCAACCACAGCATCCGAGCTTCACCACTCAGTAGTTTCTTCCATTCATGCCAAGTCATTAGTTATTAACAATTCACTCATCCCCCTCTACCTGCAACAAAATCAAAACAGTTGTTTGGTCACCTAAAATACAATCCGTATTACACCCTTGATCATGAAGGGGAGAGACAGGGTAGATAGAGATAAGCTTTCTCCCAGGGTGAATGATTCAATAATGAGAGGTCATGGTTTCAAGGTGACAGGTGAAAAGTTTAAGAGGGATACATGCCGCAAGTACTTTACACAGAGGATGGTAGGTGCCTGGAACGCGTTGCCAGCAGAGGTAGTAGAGGTAGGCATGGTAGATTCATTTAAGATGCGTCTAGACAGATGCATGAGTAGGTGAGGAGCAAAGGGATACAGATGCTTAAGAATTGGGCGATAGGTTTAGTTAGTGGATTTGGATCAGCTCAGGCTTGGAGGGCCAAAGGGCCTGTTCCTAGGCTGTAAAGTTTCTTTGTTCTTTGCTGATAATAAAAATGTTCGCACACAATTTGAGGATGTAGTCCATACAACTCCAAAGAAGTCACCACTGACTGGGAGAAACAGTGTCCAACAATTCGGAACAGCTTTTCAAGAAGAAATTTCCTAGCTCAAAGATCCAGGATACTATTAAGAACAAAAAAAAACCCTGTTCTCAAGAACTCAGATTCTATTTTTGTTTTGAAAAACATGAGTACCACCTCCAAGAGGATATCTGACCTCTGAAGAAAATTCACGTGATTAATGGTCTCCAGTAAACCAACACCTGTTTTCAGCAGGAACTACTTTCAGTGAAGAAAATCCAAAGCGAGAAAAGGCATTCATTTTAAAGGGCTTGGACCTTGTTCTATCATAAACAGAATCAAAGTCAACAGTCTTCGACACTTAGACCTACCAATCTTCGAAACTGGAACAGAACCAGTTCTAGGAAATAGAGATAATACTAGACAAAGTTTGTGAGAAGATTTGTAGCTCGGGTGCTCGTTGCTGTGGTTCTGTTTGCCGAGCTGGAAATTTTTGTTGCAAACGTTTCGCCCCCTGTCTAGGTGACATCCTCAGTGCTTGGGAGCCTCTTGTGAAGCGCTTCTGTGGTGTTTCCTCTGGCATTTATAGTGGCCTGTCCCTGCCGCTTCCGGTTGTCAGTTTCAGCTGTCCGCTGTAGTGGCCAGTATATTGGGTCCAGGTCGATGTGTTTGTTGGTGGAGTTTGTGGATGAGTGCCATGCTTCTAGGAATTCCCTGGCTGTTCTTTGTTTGGCTTGCCCTATAATGGTATTGTTCTCCCAGTCAAATTCATGTTGCTTGTCGTCTGCGTGTGTGGCTACTAGGGATAGCTGGTAGTGTCGTTTCGTGGCTAGTTGATGTTCGTGGATGCGGATCGTTAGCTGTCTTCCTCTTTGTCCTATATAGTGTTTTAGATTTTCTCCTGAGGAGTAAAACCTATCAAGACCTCCATCACTTGTAATAATGTCTATTTTATGTAATTTAGATGATCTCATGCAATAAACTACAACTTGTTAAAACAAGAGCTTCTTTCCATGAATGTTTTTACTCACACTGTTATAGATCAAACCAAAGCCCTTCAAAATATATTAAGAGGATAGCCCAAAACACTTTAAAGGCAAGTGCCAGGTGTTGTGTTCTGGATTCAGTTCCAGTCTTAAAGCAAAACACACTTTATGCAGACACAGAGTTAAATTGTAAAAACAGATAGAAGAAATTGGGAATAACTTAATTCAATTGGAAAACTTAACAGAATAATAAATTGTTTAACGACTAAACAGTAACTCTTCCAAAAATGTAACATCCTGTGAATACATCCTTGGCAAAGACAAATTAAGTAAAATAGGTTGTCTCATAGGCAAATCTCCAGTTCAGGAGGAAAAAACATCAAGAGAATGTGTGTGTTTGGGCTACCCTCTTAATATATTTTGTGAGTAAGAGAGAGGGAGGGAGTAGCAGGGAGAGATGTACTGCAGGTTCTAAACCCATCTTCAAGACCCCAGCAACTGCTATCACTTAAAACTAAAAATCCTGGTTCTGTGGGTGCATGACTCCACCCACTCAGACTGGTTGTATTGTCCCAGTCTTAGAAAAGAACCCCAAGGCTTCACAAATTGTTACTTTATGGGCTTTGAAGCATACCGGTTAACACCCCTGTTACAACCTTCAGTAAAAAAAAAGACAAAGTAGACCTCTCAAAACCATTGTGTCATCACACCTTTTTCTTGCCAACCTTGTCTTTAATTCATTTCTTACCCAAAGATTATCCATTCCTAAAAGTGATTTCCCTGGTCCACCAGTTTTGTGAGATGCTCTCCTGATTCAACAAAACTTGTGGATAAATACTGTTCCTCCTGCTCATCACCAGCGATTTTTAGATGGTAAAGTCGATTGAAGCTCAGCTGCACACTGTTCTTCCTCAGCTGCTATCAAAGCAGGCAGGCACCTTTGTGATATTGCTACAAAGAAGGATGTTGCTGGGAGATGAGAAAGGCATAAATGTTTTGACTCTTGCAAGGGGTAACCCGTGTCATTCTCATTGTGCAACTGCAGAAGTTTTGTGATTCCTTGAAAGCCCCTATTAACTTTGTCAACCAATTTATCCAAGGACATGATTTCTCACCAAAATGAAGCCCAAAACTTACATTTCCACCACTTGAGCTTCTACCAAAGCTGGGAAAGTGAGTAAAATTGAATCTTCCTGTGAAAGATCAGCTGCAGCATCCTTGGAGCTGGTCAGATTCTTCAGGGCAGAATGCAAACTCATGGAAATTACACCATGCAAATTAGAAAATGACTCAAACTTTGCAACATGGTGCTGAAATTTGTTGACAGGAATCCCAGTAACTTGTCTGCTTTGTTAGGTAAGTAGCTTGCATTTTTATATAAAACTGAAATCCATCTCTGTCCTGCTCAGCATAACTGGAAAATAATGTAATCCTCTCTCTGCTGAGTTCATTCTCAGTATCTCGTCCATGCCGACAATGATGCTTGAGATAAAATATTTGGACAGGAGGTTTTTTTTTCCTTCAAGTACCTTCTTAAACAGAATTCAGATGCTAACAAGGCCTTCATGGAAAAGAGACTGAACATCGGCAGGTTGGTCTTGAGAGTGTTACTGGCTGAATATTTGCTGAGTGAATGAGGTGTAACAAGTAATGTGTAGATCCCTTGCTCAAATAAAAGCAGTTCTTTCACTGTTCCCAATACTCATTCTGTTTTTTTGGGCCTTAAAGATTCTTTTGGAAGAGTTTTCCTCCCCTTCAACTATGTTTCAAATATATTAATGCGTTATTTTACACTGTGGTGCAGTTTATTCTGCTGAAGTAGAACTCTGTACCTCAGATGCAATTATGTCAAGTTATTTGGTTATTGAGAGAACATTATGATTTTTTTTTCCTGGGATCTTTAAAAATAGTGAAGTGCATAACAATTTTGGCTCTGAGCAAAGAATACCCAGCATTAAATAAAATGAATTTCCCCTTTTTACAAGAGTTTTCATCTCAAAAATGTGTAATATTTGGAATGCAATGCTTGGGGCGTGTTGATGTACTATTTCTAAGTTCCTAATTTTATTTGAAGGGAACTTGCCTTAAATGATGAGAGACATTGTAATTACATTGATGGGCAAACTTTTGCCCTGACTTGGAAAAACTCAACCTGTGCACTTTTGTGTCTTTTTGCACAAAGGTGTATTTGCTTGTAGTGTGTTTTATAGGTAATGATGAAGTGGGTGAGGAATGTTGTTTGGTAGGCGGGCCAGTTAGAGGTCTGGCTTTGTTTTTCCACACAATATTGTTTAAAGGCCACCTAAGCCTCACCTCATGCCCCTTCACCTCTCTGTCCAACGTCTGTGCAACCCCTCTATGCCTCAGTGCAAACCTCTACTCTGCCACATTTCCCCAGGAAACCCATGTCCTCTGCTATTCCCCCATGTCACCTCTGTCCCCATGTAATAGCGTCATATAGTTTTTTTTTTTACTGAAAGAGCCCTTTGGCCCATCAGGTCCACGTCATCAAACATCCATCTATTCTAATCCCATTTTCCTGAACTTGGCCCATCGTCTTGTATACTACGGTATTTCAAGTGTTCATCCAAATAGTTCTCAACTATCTTGAGGGTTCCTTGCCACCTCATATTATCTATGCCATCTCAGGCCACCTCTGTGCCCATCTTTCCTCCACCTCGTTTGTGCAGTTTTCAAGAATCTCTGCATCATTTGCTGTTCTTAGGAAGTATGTGACAGTAATAACAATTACTTTAACATTATAAACCTCTAACAATCTCAGAAAACCCTGAATTCAAATTCACTATCATTGATATGGACCAAAATAAAACTTAAGGAAAAAGAAAAATCCTGATCCTTTAAGTATCTATTAGATTTGTAAACAGACAAGAAATCACATTAAAAGATTCTGCAACTGTAAATTAATTCAGGTGACATACATATTCCAGAGGGATCCAATAAAGAGATGGATATGGCAGAGGACTTGCAGAAGAACCTATGAATAAATTGAAATATTCGTTGAGTGTTCAGAATGATGGACAAGAAATGAGGCCAATGGATTAGTAAAATGGCATGAAACAGTGGGAATAAGAAGCTGAGTGAAGATGAGAAAGTAAATCTGGAAATGACCTTACATTAGAAAACGATCACAAACTTGAGAAAGAAACCTCAATACCATAAGAATGAGGATGAAGGAACTTCAACAGGTCTAGAAATGCGAGTATAAGCTGCAACTTGAATCAATTAGATAAGAAATAAAGGCCACAGAAAAATCAGGAAACAGAACTAAAATCAGTACTCCTCACAATTATCAGAGTTTGGTGGCTGCCAATAAACTTGAGAATAGAGTAAATTTGATATTTGGACAGAGTTTGCAATTTATTCTGAGGCACTATTCATGGCAACCAACTTTGTCTGTTAGGGTATTTGTACTGAAGATGTTCTTTCAGGTTGGACTTTTAAATCTGTCGGGGAATGAATTTTTAGGGTTTTCAAGGATGACTGGATGAAACGGATGTTATAGTGGATTCTATTAAGGGAATCTATTAAAATTACTTGTGTTCAGTTATGATAGAGTAGTTTTTGTAAACATAATTCTTTGACTCTATGAGTCTTTATTTACTTGTGCTCGGCACTTTGTAAGCAGGGTTCTCCCTCCCATGGGTTCAAGGGTCTCTGAAAGGGGATATGGCTAAGTGTCTTATTAAATGGTGCACCTGGAATTTCAAGGGAAGTCATTCGCCTGTTAAAATGAAAAAAGTGCTTTCTAGCCTTAAGAGGGAAAAAGGGGTGATATCGCTTTGTTGTAGGAAACCCGTCTTGATGATGGGGAATACCTGAAGCTACAACAGGGGGGTTATGACCGGGTATTCTTTTCATCTTTCACTACTAAAAGTAGGGGAGTAGCAGTACTTATCCAGAAAAATCTTCCATTCACATTATTAGAGAAGGTGAAAGATGAGCAGGGATGGTTTGTGATACTTAAAGCCCTGATACATGGGGAGGAATATGGTATTTTAAATGTCTACTGTCCTCTGGTGCATCCCCTCAAATTTTTGATTAGTGCTTTCTCGAAGCTGAGTGCCCTTGGAACACGGCACATTATTATAGGGGAGGATTTTAATTGTCTTTTGGATGCAACAGTGGACAGGATGCCTTGTGGGCCACCAACTATTTCTTTGCAGCCCAAGCCGGTGACTGACGTATGTGAGGAGTTAGGGCTGGGAGGTCATTGGGAGGTCATGTTGCGGCTGTGCAGGACATTGGTTAGGCCACTGTTGAAATATTGCATGCAATTCTGGTCTCCTTCCTATCGGAAAGATGTTGTGAAACTTGAAAGGGTTCAGAAAGGATTTACAAGGATGTTGCCAAGTTTAGAGGATCTGAGCTGCAGGGAGAGGCTGAACAGGCTGGGGTTGTTTTCCCTGGAACATCGGAGGCTGAGGGGTGACCTTATAGAGGTTCACAAAATTATGAGGGGCATGGATAGGGTAATTAGACAAAGTATTTTCCCTGTGGTCGGGGAATCCAGAACTAGAGGGCATAGGTTTAGGGTGAGAGGGGAAAGATATAAAAGAGACCGAAGGGACAACATTTTCACGCAGAGGGTGGTACGTGTATGGAATGAGCTGCCAGAGGATGTGGTGGAGGCTGATACACTTGCAACATTTAAGAGGCATTTGGATGAGTATATGAATAGGAAGGGTTTAGAGGGCCAAGTGCTGGCAAATGGGACTAGATTGGGTTGGGATATCTGGTCGGCATGGACGGGTTGGACCGAAGGGACTATTTCCATGCTGTACATCTCTATGACGCTAAATGCAAGGCTATGGGGAAAAACTAGGAAATTGGCACGAGGTAATTATACTTGTTTAATGACCCAGTGCAAGCACAATAGTCCAAATAACTTGGGATTTGAGGTTTGTCCTCATTTCCCTGAAAACTGGTTGAATGTCAGGGTTTGGGGCTTGGCTTTGCCATTCCTCTCCCTTGTAAAATTGCTGTTTCTCACAACTATAAATGTTAATTGTTCTGTAAACTGTATTGTTTAATAAAATAGTCTAAATCACTTCCTTCTGTGGCATAACACTTCAGTGATTCTGCTCACCATCTACAAGGCAGAAGTCAAGATTATGATGGAATACTCCCCATTTTGCCTGGATGAGTGGAACTTCAACAATACTCAGGAAGCATGACAAAGCAGCCCCCTTGATTGGCACCACATCCAGAACTATTCACTCCCTCTACCACTGATGCTTCGTAGCAGTAGTGCCCTGTCTATAGATGCACTGCTGAAATTCATCAAGGTTCCTTGGATAGCACCTTCCAAACTCAACCATCTAGAAGGACAAGGGCAGCAGATACATGGGAACCCGCTATCTATACATTTCTCTCCAAGTCAGTCACCATCCTGACATGGAAATATCACTGTTCCTTCAGTGCCACAAATGCTGAAACTCCTTTCATAATGGCATTCTGGCTCTGCCTACACCGACTGGGCTATGGTAGTTAAAGAAGGTAGCTCACCATTTCGACAATTTGTCTTATGTGATGTGCAGTTGCATAATAGTTAATCACACATTTATGGAAACTGATCTTTTTGCACAATTAATAGTCATGCCTTGCAGCAAAACTTGCAAAGTGTAATAATTAGGTTGGGTCAGAGATTCAGAGAGAAAATACATGGATTTATTAAACAGCATTAATATTTTTAGTCAGTGTTCTTTTTGTAAATACATTTAGTCAGAGTATTTAGACCATGAAAAGGCAGCCTTTGATCCATACAGGACATCAAGCATTTAACGACTCTAATCCCACTTCCCAGCACTTGGCCCTTAGCCTTGTATGCTGTGAAGTTTCAAATATTTATCTTTCATTTGATTTATTTCACGTAGGTACATATGACAAAGTTTGTTTTGTGTGCAGCACAGGCAGATCATAACATACAAAGAGCATTGTATTTCTTGCACTATTCAATCACCCAAAGTTATGGCTACAAAAAAGGTTCACAAAGAAAGAGCAACACAGTTTAGTATGCCTTCCTTTATTGGTCAGAGCACTGAGTGTAGGAGTTGGGAGGTTAAGTTGCAGCTGTACAAGATGTTGCTTCGGGGACTTTGGAATACTGTGTGCAATTTTGGTCTCCCTCCTAGGATGTCGTGAAACTTGAAAGGATTGAGGAAAGATTTACAAGGGTTTTGGCAGGGTTAGGGAATTTGAACTATAGGGAGAGGCTGAATAGGCTGGGGCTGTTTTCCCTCCAGTGTCAGAGGCTGAGGGGTGATCTTATAGAGGTTTATAGGATTATGAAGTGTATGAATAGGGGAAATAGACAAGGTCTTTTACCTGGGGTGGGGGAAATCCAGAATTAGCAGGCATAAGTTTAGGGTGAGAGGAGAAGAATTTAAAAGGGAGCTTAGGGGCAACTTTTTCACACAGAGGGTTGATTGTTTGATAGAATCCCTATTGTGTGGAAACAGGCCCTTCAGTCAAACAAGTCCACATTGACCATCCAAAGAGTAATCTATCCTGACCCATTCAGATACCCTATTAGTCAGGGGTAATTGTAGAGTAACGAACCTAACCTACACATCTCTGAACACTATGGGCAATTTAGCATTGCCAATTCACCTGACCTGCACATCTTTGGACTGCGAGAGGAAACCATAACACACAGAGGAAACGCATGCAGACACGGGGGAGAATGTGCAAACCCTACACAGACAGCCACCAGAGGTTGGAATCGAACCCGGGTCCCTGGTGCTGTGAGGCAGTAGTGTTAACCACTGAGCCAGCATGCTGCCCCACCCCCCTTTATTTTTATAATTTAAGAAAGGGCAGTATGGCCCTCCGTTTAAAAGCACTACTTGATAGTCTGGGCTGAGTGTTTAAATGCTGCAGCCGGACTCACACCAGGGCAGTTTGCACCAAATCACGATTGGTGCATATATGGAATAAGCTGCCAGAGGAAATGGAGGAGGCTGGTACAATTCCAACATTTAAAAGGCATCTAGATTGATATATGAATTGGAAAGGATCTGGGCCAAATGGGACTAGAGATTAAGTGAGGATATCTGGTCGGTGCGGATGACTCAGACCAAAGGATCTGTTTTCATGCTGTACATCTCTTCCTCCCTCTACAAGGACACGATGGCTGGAGGAAGAGCGCTTCATCTTCCGCCTAGGAACCCTCCAACCACAAGGGATGAACTCAGATTTCTCCAGTTTCCTCATTTCCCCTCCCCACCTTGTCTCAGTCCCAACCCTCGAACTCAGCACCACCTTCCTAACCTGCAATTTTCTTCCTGACCTCTCCGCCCCCACCCCCACTCTGGCCTATCACCCTCACCTTAACCTCCTTCCACCTATCGCATTTCCAATGCCCCTCCCCCTAGTCCCTCCTCCCTACCTTTTATCTTAGCCTGCTTGGCACACTTTCCTCATTCCTGAAGAAGGGCTCATGACCAAAACGTCGATTCTCCTGCTTCTTGGATGCTGCCTGACCTGCTGCACTTTTCCAGCAACACATTTTCAGCTCTGATCTCCAACATCTGCAGTCCTCACTTTCTCCTAAACTTAGAGATAACCAATGTTCAAGAAATTAAGAGATTATTCCAAGTTGATTTTTCACTGATGCTGTTTTCTAAAATTGAGTGGAGAAGAGCTTTCAGTATCTTTGCTGTTTATCATTCTATATTGCTCTCAACCTTTATAAAACAAACCGTCCATACCTGGCAACATCCTGGTATATCTTTTCTTCACCGCTCCCAGCTTAATAATATCCTTCCTGTAACAGGGCAACCACAATTGGATACAGTACTCCAGAAGAGGCCTCACAAATATCCTGTACAACATTATGTAAAGGAGTCAGAATGTCATGTTAAAAGGTCTGAGCAACGAACGCTAGCATGCTAAATGCCTTTTTAACCACCCAGTATACACGTGATACAAACTTCAAAGAACTATGTACCTGAAACCCCTCGGTCCCACTGTTCGACAACACCACCCACTAAGAGAAATTGAGCTTTTGGTTAAGAAAAGAAGGAAGCATATGTCAGGTACAGACAGCAGAGATCAAAAGGAACCCACAGAGTATAAAGGTAGTAGGAGTATATTCCAATGGGAAGTCAGGAGGGCAAAAAAGGGGGCATGAGATAGCTTTGGATTCTATTTGCCAAACAAATATTAAAAATATATGAAGGACAAAAGGGCAACTAGGGAGAGAATAGGACCCCTCAAAGATCAGCAAGGCAGCCTATGTGTGGAACCACAGGAGATGGGGGAGATAATAAATGAGTATTTTGCATCAGTGTTTACTGTGAAAAAGGACATGGAAAACATAAAATGTGGTGAAATAGACAGTGACATCTTAGAAAATGTCCACCTTACAGTGGTGAAGGTGCTGGATGTCTTGAAATGCATAAGAGTGGATAAATCCCCAGGACCTGATCAGGTGTCCCTAGAACTCTGTGGGAAGCTAGGAAAGGAATTACTGGGCCCCTTAATGAGATATTTGTATCATAGATAGTCACAGGTAAAGTGCCGGAAGACTGGATGTTGGCTAACGTGGTGCCACTATTTAAGAAAGAGGGTAAGGAAAAGCCAGGGAACTGATGACCAGTGAGCCTGACACTGGTGATGGGCAAGTTGTTGGAGGGAATCCTGAGGGACAGGATTTACATGTATTTGTAAAGGCAAGGACTGATGAGGGATAGTCAACATGGCTTTGCGTGTGGGAAATTATGTCTCTCAAACTTGATTGAGTTTTTTGAAGTAGTAACAAAACGGATAGACAAGGGCAGAGCGATAGACGTGATCTATATCGACTTCACACAGGTGTTCAATAAAGGTGCCCCTTGGGAGACAGGTTAGCAAGGTTGGATCTCATGGAATACAGGCAGAATTAGCTATTTGGATACAGAATTGGCACGAAGGTCAGACAGTGGTGATGGAGGGTTGCTTTTCACATTGGAGGCCTCTGACCAGTGATGAGCCACAAGGATCGGTGCTGGGTCCATTGCTTTTCGTCATTTATACAAATGATTTGGATGTGATCATAGGAAGTACAGTTAGTAAGTTTGCAGATGGCACCAAATTGGATGTGTAGTAGACAGCGAAGGTTACATAGAACATAGAAAAGTACAGCACAGAACAGGCCCTTTGGCCCACGATGTTGTGCCGAGGTTTAATCCAAATATAAAATATAGTAACAACCTACGCACCCCTCAACTCACTGCTATCCACATGCATGTCCAGCAGTCACTTAAATGTCCCCAATGACTCTGCTTCCACCACCACAACTGGCAACACATTCCATGCATTCACAACTCTCTGCGTAAAGAACCTACCTCTGATGTCTCCTTTATCCCTTCCTCCTAATATCTTAAAACTATGCCTCCTTGTACCAGCCAATCCTGCCCTGGGGAAAAGTCTCTGGCTATTGACTATCTATTCCACTCATTATCTTGTATGCCTCAATCAAGTCTCCTCTCTTCCTCCTCCTCTCCAGAGAGAAAAGTCCAAGCTTATTCAACCTTTCTTCATAAGGCAAGCCCTCCAGTCCAGGCAGCATCCTGGTAGACCTTCTTTGCACCCTCTCCAAAGCCTCTGTAATAGGGCGGCCAGAACTGGACACAATATTCCAAGTGTGGTCTCACCAGGGACTTGTACAGCTGCAGCAAAACCTCATGGCTCTTAAACTCGATCTCCTTGTCAATGAAAGCCAAAACACCATATGCTTTCTTAACAACCTTATCCACTTTGGTGCCAACTTTGAGGGATCTATGTACTCACACATGAAGATCCCTCTGTTCCTCCACACTGCCAAGAATCTTGTCTTTAATCCTATATTCAGCATTTGAGTTCAACCTTCCAAAATGCATCACTTCGCATTTATCCAGGTTGAACTCCATCTGCCATTTCTCAGCCCAGCTCTGCATCCTGTCAATGTCGCACTGCAACCTGCAGTAGCCCTCTATAATATAGACGACACCTCCAACCTTTGTGTTATCTGCACATTTACTAACCTACCCCTCAACCCCCTCAAAGTCATTTATAAAAACTACAAAGAGTTGAGGCCGAAGAACAGAGGCCTGCGGGACCCCACTCAACACTGACCTGCAGGCAGAATACTTCCCATCTACAAACAAACACTCTCTGCCTTCTGTCAGCCAGCCAATTCTGAATCCAAATAGCCAAATCTCAGTGTATCTCATACTTTATGAATGAGCTACCATGGGGAACCTTATCAAATGCCTTGCTGAAGTCCACATACACCACATCCACTGCTCGGCCAGTCTTGACACCTCCTCAAAAAACTCAATAAGATTTGTGAGGCATGACCTGCCCCTCACAAAGCCATGCTGACAGCCTTTAAATCACACTCTGCTTTGCCAAATAATCATAAATCCTGTCACTCAGAATTCTTTTCAAAACTTGGCTAACCACAGGTGTAAGACTAACTGGTCTGTAATTGCCAGGGATTTCCCTATTACTCTCCTTGAAAAGAGGAACAACATTTGCATCCTTCCAATCTTCTGGTACTACTCCCATGGAGAATGATGAGGCAAATAACGTCGCCAACAGCTCAGCAACCTCCTTTCTCACTTCCTGGAGCAGCCTAGGATAAATCTGGTCTGGCCCTGGGGACTTTTCAATCTTAACGTTTTCCCAAATTTCCAGCACATCAACTTAATCAATCTTGATCTGGTCAAGACTGTATCCCAGCTCCTCAAAGTTTTCATTCACAACAAGTTCCCTTTCCTTGGTGAAAACCAAAGCAAAAAACTCATTTAGGGCTGAGGGCAGCACAGTGGCTCAGTGGTTAGCACTGCTGCCTCACAGCACCAGGGTCCTAGGTTCGATTCCAGCCTCGGGCGACTGTCTGTGTGGAGTTTGCACATTCTCCCCGTGTCTGCATGGGTTTGCTCCAGTTTCCTCCCACAGTCCAAAGATGTGCGGGTCAGGTGAATTGGCCATGCTAAATTGCCTGTAGTGTTAGGCACATTAGTCAGAGGGAAATGGGTCTGGGTGAGTTACTCTTTAGAGGGTCGGTGTGGACTGGTTGGGCCGAAGGGCCTGTTTCCATACTGTAGGGAATTTAATCTAATCTATCTGCTCAGACTCCACACACAAGTTCACTCTGCTATCCCTGATCAGCTCTACCTTCTCCCTGATCATTCTCTTATTCCTCACATATGAGTAAAATGTTTTTGGTTCTCCCTAATCCTTCTTGCAAAGCCTTTTTCGTGCCCCATCCTGGCTCTCCTCAGTCTATTTCTGAGCTCCTTTCTGCCAAGCCTGTAATCACCTAAAGGTGTGCTAGATCCTTGCTGAGGGGTGACCTTATAGAGGTTTATAAAATCATGAGGGGCATGGATAGGATCAATAAAAAGTCTTTTCTCGGAGTGGATGGAGTTCAGAAGTAGAGGGCTTAGGTTTAGGTTGAGAGGTTAAAGAAATAAAAGGGACCTAAGGGGGACCATTTTCACTTTGAGGGTGGTGTGTGTATGGAATGAGCTGCCAGAGGAAGTGGTGGAGACTGGCACATTTACAGCATTTAAACAGCATCTGGATGGGTATATGAATAGTAAAGGTATAGAGGGATATGCTGGCAATGGGACTAGACATGTGGTCAGCATGGACAAGTTTGACAGAAGGGTGTATTTCTGAGCTGTACATCTGACTCTGACTTTAGTCCACACTTCATACTTAAACTGTTTTGTAATGTGCGTACAGATGATTTGAATAAAACAAAATGTAGTGGACTCTTAAATGCCCTTTGAAATGGCACGAGGAAGCCATTCACTTGTAAAGCATTTGGGGCAGTGATAAGGCAATATGCACACTTTTACCTCGAGCACATGGCATGAAGGAAAATAAGTCCCACTAGAGATCTGCTCTGATCACTGTCGAAGATAAGTGCTTTGGGAAGTTTTTAAAGGGTATTCCCTTTCACCAAGAATGAAATGCTGCACTGCCAACATGGTATAGCGTAATACTGATTAGGTCAACCTGGCAAAACTGTTTAATTGTTGCAAATATCGTGCCCAAAATAAATTTGTCACATGCCAGTGTTCATTGCATTTGTGAACCTTACAAAAACCCATTGATGTGATTAAGTTTATACATCATTCACTATGAATACCCTTGTCGTTGCATCATGTTTGTTTAAAAGATCGTCACGCAAATTTTCAGGACAGAAATACCTTTCTTCATAATGTCATAATGGCAGTTACCCAGAAGACTGAGTTCCAAATCGCTTAATGTCCACAGTCCCTTCCTCAGAGCCATAGAGTCAGAGATGTACAGCATGGAAATAGACCTTTCGGTCCAACCCGTCCCCCATAATCAGCAATTTCTAACAATCTTTCAACCTGTAATACCAAGTAAAATAGGTTTAGATATGGTGTACCTTAAAACTCTGTATATTAAAAGGAATACAAGTGAATTAAGCATTTTAACTTTTTTAAAACTGTCTTGTCAAATCATTTATGAAAAACCTATTAGGTTATTGTTGAACTGTAGGTACAAGTTTGTTCAGGACAGATTATACAGCTGGAATAAAATATGAAGACTTATTTTCTGCCATTTTGGCTTTTATTTGCATTTCATTTATTACCCACTTCAGCTATCACTGCTTGCTGTTGGTCTTTAACAAAGACCACTGGAGGAACATTATCCATGACTTGCTGGGAAATGAGAAGGTACCTCGAACCTTTTTATTTTACAAAAAAAAATGGAATTTTTACCCACCTCAAATCAATAAATATTCCCAGTACATTTTCACTATGAATGTTTCTTTGTAAACTATAGATAAAACAAATATGGCTTGGTTAACATCTATTATAAACAAAAATGGTGCAAACTTCATAGAAAGGTGGTAATGATGACACTTACCCCAAGAGCAGAGTCATAGAGTCAGATGTACAACACAGAAACAGACCCTTTGGTCCAACTCGTCCATGCTGATCAGATAACCCAACCAATCTAGTCCCACCTGCCAGCACCCGGCCCATACCCCTTCAAACCCTGCCTAGTCATATACTCATCCAGATGCTTTTTAAATTGTACAACATTCAGGAATTCTTGACTATCAACTTAGACATGGCTAATAGTCAGTCTGTGCTAAGAGACACTGCTAAGGTCTTTGCTGGGGATGAGCTACTTCCTATTCAGCTGGCCAGAAACGACAGAAGGGGTAACAGCAGTGTCTACTTGAGGCGCAGTTCAAAGCCGCCGAGGCAGCACATTTTTCACAGCTTTCGGCAACCAAGCTGCAGCTGATCATGGCCCTCCAGGCTGTCTTGAATTCAATACTGACAAACGCAAAGGATGAACTTGTTTTTGCTAGACAAGGCTGTTCGAGTATGGGGATAGGCCAGGGCAGTGTTTAGACACTTGACTAGGAAAAAGTGTGCTCCCTAATCCATTACTGCAATCAGAGATCACGCTGGGGTCCTTACACACGATGCAAAAATGATTAATGAGGCTTTTCAGAGGTTTTAAACTCTGAATTGTCTTGGTCTGAAGTTGCAAGGACAGGAAGGCTAAAATGGTGACATTTAAGAACCTGGACCTCATAGGGGTAACCTTGGAACAGGCCTCTCTCCTTAATGCCGCCTTGACAGTTCAGGAAATACAGGAGGCAGCTAGGCAATGTCAGAGTGGGAAAGCACCTGATCTTGATGGTCTCCCATGGGAGTTTTATAAGGGGTTGATAGGGATTCTGTCAGGGCTGATGTTGGAGATGTAAAATCACTCCTACACGCATGAATGCTTACCACCATCTTTGAGAGAAACTAATATTTCCTTGATTCTTAAGAAAGGGGAAGGTTCTTGAGGATTGTGCCTCATACAGGCCCATCTCTCTATTAAATTCAGATTTCAAGATTCTGTCTAAGATCTTGGCGCTGAGATTGGAAAAAGGTGTTGCCCCATATTGTTAAAGAGGACAAGAAAGATTTTATAAGTGGCTGTAGGTCCTCTAATAATATTAGAAGGTTGCTGAAAATGGTCCAAGTTTGTCAGCAACAATCGATTCAGGGGTTGGTGATTTCCTTAGATGCAGAGGATGGATCTGACTGGGTGGAATGGCCGTATCTTTTTATGTCTTAGAACGGTTTGGGTTGGGTAGGGTCTTTGCTAGTTGGATGAAGGTTTTATATCACCACCATCTGGCCGCGGTCATCACCAACGGGGTGAAGGCTGGGAACTTTAGGATTGGTAGGGGTAGTTGGCAAGGCTGCCCCCTCTCACCGTTGTGGTTTACAATGCCAGCGGTTCCATCACCAGAGGCCATTAGTCAGAACATCCACATAACCGCTCCAGAAGTGGGATCGAGAGCACACAAGATTACACTGTATGCGGATGATGTCCTGCTGCTTTTAAATCGAACCCGCTGACCTCCATACCCCATCTGATAATGTATCAATTCATTTGGGACAATTCCAGGATAGAAGATCAACTTTGCAAAAATTGGAGGCTATGTCTTTGGGGAACCGCAAGGAAGTGCCGGAGGTTGAAGATGGCCCTAGGTTCCCTTTTAAGTGGTCACGGGCAGGGTTCCGATACTCAAGCAGTTTTATTACCCCCAAGCTTGATCGGTTATTTCAGACTAATTTTGCTCACCTGCTCGACAATATTAGGCGGGATCTCCAGAAATGGGAGGCTCTTCCAGTTTCACAGTTAGACCGAATATCTCTCATTAAGATGAACATCCTTCCTCGTTTGCTTTATCCCATGCGTATGCTCCCTATAATGTTTCCCAGGTCAACGCTGTGGAAGCTTATGGGGTGGTTTGGTTCCTTTATCTGGCATCGTGGATGGCCCCTCAAACTTACTAAATTGCAGTTGCCTCAAGGATGGGGAGGAATTGATTTCCCTGACACCAGGAGGTATCAACCGAGTTCCCTGCTGTCCGTTGTCTGCGATTGGGTAGGTAACGATCCGGGCTCTATATGGTTGTCTATCGAGGCGTCCCTGGCAAAGTGCCCTCTTATTCACCTGTTGTCCATGGATAAGATGAGGACAGTTATGGACCACTGTTGGAACCCCGTTGTTATTAGTGCGGTCATGCAATGGAGGGTGATGCATCAGTGAGGGTTGCTTATCCGAAACTTTGCCACTTATGCCTATAGTTGGTATGCCAGGTTTTCGACCAGAAGTGATGGACTCAGGGTTCAAACTATGGGCAGCGAGAGGAGTTTCCCAGTTTGGGAGACTTGTTTGAGGAGGACGTTATGATGCCTTTCGTGCAATTGAGTCGTAAATATGGGTTGCCCAGCAGAGATCTTTTCTATTTTTGTCAGGTTAGGGATTTCAACCAGAAGACTATGCCTCTCACTAAGCCCTAAAAGCCCGATACAGAGAGGTTGTTGCTACATTCCACAAGCACCCTTTTGGTTAGTGCCCTCTATTGCCTGCTGGGTGGCAGGGCCTGGCAGGATATTAACCTGTTATGTGAGGACTGGGAGCAAGAGCTAGGAGTGGAGATCTCTTCTGCACATGGGAGAATGCGCGAAAGATCTCAATCTGTAATAGGACACGTGCTATGCAGTTAAAAGTTCTGCACAGGATTCACTTGGAACTGGACTATCTGGCAAAGTTTAAAAAAAGGGGCATCTCCAATGTGCCCCAAAAGTGTAAGTACTCTTACTCACTGTTTCTGGACTTGCCACAGGCTCAGTGCTTATTGGAGCGCTGTGGTGGGAGAGATAGGGAGGGTATGGAAGGCTGAAATTAGAGTCTATATTTCTCCTCGGAGAAAGTGAGGACTGCAGATGCTGGAGACCAGAGTTGAAAAATGTGGTGCTGGAAACACAGCAGGCCAGGCAACATCCGAGGAGCAGGAGAATCGACGTTTCAGGCATAAGCCCTTCTTCAGGAATGAGGCTGGTGTGCCAAGCGGGTTGAGATAATGGGTAGGGGGTAGGGAATTTGGGGGAGGGGTGCTGGGAATACGATAGGTGGAATGAGGTGAGGGTGAGGGTGATAGGCCGGAGAGGGGGTGGGGATGGGGACGGAGAGGTCGGGAAGAAGATTGTAGGTCAAGAGGGCGGAGCTGAATCTGAGGGTTGGGACTGAGATAAGGTGGGTGGAGGCGAAATGAGGAAGCTGGAGAAATCTACATTCATCCTGTGTGGTTGGAGGGTTCCGAGGCGGAAGATGAGGCGCTCTTCCTCCAGGCGTTGTGTGGCCAGGGTCTAGCGATGGAGGAGGCCAAGGACCTGCATGTCATTGGCAGAGTGGGAGTAGGAGCTAAAGTGTTCAGCCACGGGGCGGTTGGGTTGGTTGGTGCGGGTGTCCCAGAGGTGTTCCATGAAACGTTCCGCAAGTAGGCGGCTTGTCTCCTCAATGTAGAGGAGACCACATTGGGTGCAACGGATACAAGTAAATGATGTGTGTGGAGGTGCAGGTGAATTTGCGACGGATATGGAAGGATCCACTGAGGCCTTGGAGGGAGGTGACGGGGGGAGGTGTGGGCACAAGTTTTGCACTTCTTGCGGTTGCAGGGAAGGTGCCGGGAGTGGAGGTGGGGTTGGTGGGGGGTGTGGACCTGACGAGGGAGTGGTCTCTCCGGAACGCTGAGAGGGGTGGGGAGAGAAATATATTCCTGGTGGTGGGGTCTGTTTGGAGGTGGCGAAAATGACGGTGGATGATACGATGTATCCGGAGTTGGTGGGGTGGAAGGTAAGGACCAGTGGGATTCTGTCCTGGTGGCAATTGGAGGGGGGGTTCAAGGGCGGAGGTGCGGTGGAGAGCATCGTCGACCACGTCAGAGGGGAAATTGCGGTCTTTGAAGAAGGAGGCCATTTGGGTTGTTCTGTAGTGGGAGCAGATGCGGCGGAGGCGAAGGAATTGGGGATGCAGGATGGCATTTTTACAGAGGGGCAGGATGGGAAGAGGGGTAATCCAGGTAGCTATGGGAGTCGGTCGGTTTGTAGTAAATGTGTTGAGTCAGTCGCCCGAGATAGAAATGGAGAGGTCTTGGAAGGGGAAGAAGGAGTCTGAGACGGTCCAGGTAAATTTGAGGTCGGGGTGGAAGGTATTAGTAAAGTGGATGAATTGTATATTTCTCCTCTTAGGTCTACCGAATTTCATCTTTAGACAGGCATGGGAAGAAATTCTTGCATACGGAAGAATATTCTGATGAATAGGGTGTCTGAGAACCCGCCAGGCTTGCTGGGATGCCGGAAATTAACTATGGAGTACATTCCCTTGGACTTTTTTTTAAAACAAACATGGTGCACCACACAGCAGACCATTTTTATAAGACATGGCAGACTTTCTTTGGAGTTATTTGGATATAGATTTGTCGGCTATTTTAACTAGGGTGTTTGTTTAACCAGGATAGTTCGGTTTGTTCAGCCCTACGCCCTGGAAGGAGGACTCCTGAATTAATACAGGTATATATACACAGACACACACAACGCTCCCGTTCTTTTGTTTGGGAGCTTTGCGCCAAGCATAACTATTTTGTCACAGAGTCATAGAGATGTACAGCATGGAAACAGACCCTTCAGTCCAACTAAGAAAACAAGCTGTTGAAAGAGATGGAACCCAGAGCTGAAGTGTGGTGAAATCATTTTAAAGCACTGCAAGTAGTAAGGATGATTTCTGCATGGTTTGGAATGAATTTAGAGTCATAGAGATGTACAGCATGGAAACAGACCCTTCGGTCCAACCTGTCCATGCCAAACAGATATCCAACCCAATCTAGACCCACCTGCCAGCACCTGGCCCATTTCCCTCCAAACCCTTCCTAATCATATACCCATCCAAATGCCTCTTAAATGTTGCAATTGTACCAGCCTCCACCACATCCTCTGGAAGCTCATTCCATACAGGTACCACCCTCTGCGTGAAAAAGTTGCCCCTTAGGTCTCTTTCCCCTCTCACCCTAAACCTATGCCCTCTAGTTCTGGACTCCCCAACCCCAGGGAAAAGACTTTGCCTATTTATGCTATGCATGCCCCTCAATTTTGTAAACCTCTATAAGGTCACCCCTCAGCCTGGTGGCACTCCACTGGTCACAGGCCTCTAGTC
This sequence comes from Chiloscyllium plagiosum, assembly GCF_037043375.1. Taxonomy (NCBI): domain Eukaryota; kingdom Metazoa; phylum Chordata; class Chondrichthyes; order Orectolobiformes; family Hemiscylliidae; genus Chiloscyllium; species Chiloscyllium plagiosum. The sequence goes on along the minus strand of NW_028270172.1, from coordinate 42,892,699 downwards.
TGAAAAACAACCCTCCACCACCACCCTCTGTCTTCTACCTTTGAGCCAGTTCTGTATCCAAATGGCAAGTTTTCCCTGTATTCCATGAGATCTAACCTTGTTAATCAGTCTCCCATGGGGAACCTTGTCGAACGCCTTACTGAAGTCCATACAGATCACATCTACTGCTCTGCCCTCATCAATCTACTTTGTTACTTATTCAAAACACTCAATCAAGTTTGTGAGACATGATTTCCCACGCACAAAGCCATGTTGGCTATCCTGAATCAGTCCTTGCCTTTCCAAATACATGTACATCCTGTCCCTCAGGATTCCCTCCAACAACTTGCCCACCACCGAGGTCAGGCTCACTGGTCTATAGTTCCCTGGCTTGTCCTTACCACCCTTCTTAAACAGTGGCACCACGTTTGCCAACCTCCAGTCTTCCAGCACCTCACCTGTGACTATTGATGATACACATATCTCAGCAAGGGGCCCAGCAATCACTTCTCTAGCTTCCCACAGAGTTCTCGGGTACACCTGATCAGGTCCTGGGGATTTATCCACCTTTAACCGTTTCAAGACATCCAGCACTTCCTCCTCTGTCATCTGGACATTTGCAAGATGTCACCGTCTATTTCCCTACAGTCTATATCTTCCATATCCTTTTCCACAGTAAAGACTAATGCAAAATATTCATTTAGTATCTCCCCCATTTTCTGTGGCTCCACACAAAGGCCGCCTTGCTGATCTTTGAAGGGACCTATTCTCACCCTAGTTACCCTTTTGTCCTTAATATATTTGTAAAACCCCTTTAGATTCTCCATAATTGTATTTGCCAAAGCTATCTCATGTACCCGTTTTGCCCTCCTGATTTCTCTCTTAAGTATACTCCTACTTTCTTTATATTCTAAGGATTCACTCGATCTATCCTGTCTGTACCTGACATATGCTTCCTTCTTTTTCTTAACCAAACCCTCAATTTCTTTAGTCATTCAGCATTCCTTATGGTTACCAGCCTTCCCTTTCACCCTGACAGGAATATACTTTCTCTGGATTCTTGTTATCTTATTTCTGAAGGCTTTGTGTTTTCTTTTGATTTTTCTTTGATTTATTAGTCACTTATTTATTGGTGTTGTTTTGCACAGGGTTAGGTTTTGTTTTGTATTATAGGGTAGGTTTGTAGTTAGTAGACAGTAGTTGTAATTTGTGGGGGTTTTCCCCTCTTTATTATACTGGTATTTGTTATTGTTTGTATTTTCAATAACTTTGTATTTTTGTAAAGTCAAAATTTTAAAGTGTTGTTTTATTAACCCAGAAATGTTACACTATGTACTGCACAATAAATTAGCCCACTGCTTAGTTAGAAATTTGTTTTTTTTGTTTCACCAATTTTTCTCATTAATCTGGCCAGAGATGTTCTTACACACCTCTAGAACAGATGGACTTGAACCTGAGCCTTCTGGATCAGGGTCGGGATATGATGACTATGCAACGAGAGCGCGATGAAAAGACAAAATTCACAAAGCTTTTGTTTATCTTAGAGTTTCAATGGTGATGAATACAAAGTTGCAAGTCAGAAAGATCAAGGGAATCATGACTAATCAAACATTTTGTCTGCACCATTCCTGTATCCTTGCATGCCAATCTATCAATCTTAATCTTAAACAGACTCTAAGAATGAGCTTCCACACCCCTCTGTGGTACAGAATTCTGAAAGTTTACAACCCTTTGAGTAAAACATATTTATACCTCTCAATTAGGGATGGCACCACCTCATTATTCGTAAATTATTCCCCCGGCTCTAGACTGTCCAACCGGGGGAAACATCTTATCTCCATCTATCCTACCCATTCCTTTTAAGGATTCGTAGGTTTCAATGAGATCATCTTTCCTTCTTTAAAACTCCAGAACCTATAGGCCCAATTAGCCCAATCTCTCTTCATCATCTCAGGAACAACAGTCTGTCTGTCTATCTTTATTGTATCCCCTCAATGGCAGTAATTTTTTTTCCTGAGGTATGGAGACCAAAACTGCAAACAATACTCCAGATATAGTCTAACCAAACTCTTGTGCACTTGAAGAAAGATTTTGCAACTCCTATACTCAAATCTCCTTTCAATAATAGCTAACATTCCATTAATCTCCTTACTAGCTTGCTGGACTATCATGTCAGCTGTCAGGGAATTATTGACAAGGATACCCAGATTCCCCTTGTACATCTACACTGTCCAACCTCTTGCTATTTAAAAACTACACTACGTATCTTCATCACCTGCTTAAAACAGATAACTTTTCACATTTTTCCACATCATGCCATGTTTCTGTCCACACATTCAAGGTGTTCAAATGTTCCTGAAGAGACCTTCCATCTTTCTCACAATACCCATTAACACGCAGTTTTGTATCATCTGCAAATCTGGAACTCTTAATTGGGTCCCTACCTCTAAAGCATGGACATATAGTGAATAGCAGGGGCTATAGATAGAAAACACAGGAATAAAAATCAATCATTAATCCATGCTAATACACTCTCATTGCATTTTTCACCATCCATTTGAAAATTTAAGTACTCCAATCAGCTCTCCGTTCTCAATTTTGTTAGTTATATCTACAAAGACCTCCAAGTTCCTATTCACAAATCTATGCTGACAATGCCTAATCACAGAATTGTATCAATGTCTATTTGCTCCATCCTGAATATAGATTTGAATATTTTCCCCTTCTACTAATGCAAAACTAACCAGGTTGAAATGCTGTTTTCTTTCTTGCTTCCTTCTTAATGAGTAGGAAGGTAATCTATAGAAGTTTGGAAGATAATCACCAATGACTCTCTACAGCCATCTCCTTCAACACTATGGGATGAAGATATCAGATCCTGGAGACTTATCAAGTGTCGACCCCATTAATTTCTCCAGTACAATTTTTATAAACCGAAAACTAATTTTCTTCAAGTTCTCATTTTTCCCATCCACATGGATCACTAGTTTGGGAGATTTCTGGCATGTTCCTCCATGAAGACAGACAAAACAGCCACTTCACTTCTCTGCCATTTCTTTATGCACACATTTTCTTTTCTTCTGACTACCTGTAATGGATCCACATTCATTCTAGCCAAACGTTTACACACCTATAGAATCTCTACAATCCATTTTGGCAGTATTCATAAATAGCTCCAAACTTAGATTGACATAAATTTATTCACTTAGTCAATTTGACATGAATTGAGCTTGAATTGGCAGACAAGGGAGGTGCGGTAGTAGTTTGGCGCACAGACCTTTACACCGCTGAAGCTAAACACCAGCTCGCGGACACCTCCTACCACCGCCCTCCTACCCTTGACCATGACACCACCTCCTACCACCAAACCATCATCTCCCAGACCATCCATAACCTCATCTCCTCAGGGAATCTCCCATCCACTGCCTCCAACCTCATCGTCCCACAACCCCGCACCGCCTGTTTCTACCTCCTGCCCAAAATCCACAAACCTGACTGCCCCGGCCGACCCATCGTCTCAGCCTGCTCCTGCCCCACCGAACTCATCTCTGCATACCTCGACACGGTCCTGTCCCCCTTAGTCCAAGAACTCCCCACCTATGTTCGAGACACCACCCACGCCCTCCACCTCCTCCATGATTTTCGCTTCCCCAGTCCCCAACGCCTTATCTTCACCATGGACATCCAGTCCCTGTACACCTCCATCCCCCAGCACAAAGGACTCAAAGCCCTCCGCTTCTTCCTTTCCCGCCGTACCAACCAGGACCCTTCCACTGACACCCTGCTTCGACTGACTGAACTGGTCCTCACTCTGAACAACTTCTCTTTCCAATCCTCCCACTTCCTCCAAATCAAAGGAGGAGCCATGGGCACCCGCATGTTCTACGAAGCCCTTCTTCGTAGGATATGTGGAACAGTCCATCTTCCACAGCTACACTGGCACCACCCCCCACCTTTTCCTCCATTACATCGATGACTGTATCGGCGCTGCCTCGTGCTCCCACGAGGAGGTTGAACAATTCATCCACTTTACCAACACCTTTCACCCCAAACTCAAATTTACCTGGACCGTCTCAGACTCCTCCCTCTCGTTCCTAGACCTCTCTATTTCTATCTCAGACGACCGAATCAACACGGACATTGACTATAAACTGACCGACTCCCACAGCTACCTAGACTACACCTCCTCCCACCCTGCCCCCCTATAAAAATGCTATCCCATATTCCCAATTCCTTTGTCTCCGCCGTATCTGCTCCCAGGAGGACCAGTTCCAATACCGAACAACCCAGATGGCCTCCTTCTTCAAAGACAGCAATTTCCCCCCCAGACGTGATCGACAATGCTCTCCACTGCATCTCCTCCACCCTTGAGCCTCACCTGTCCAATCGCCACCAGGACAGAACCCCACTGGTCCTTCCCTACCACCCCACCAACCTCCATATACATCATATCATCCGTCGTCATTTCCGCCACCTCCAAACGGACCCCACCACCAGGGATATATTTCCCTCCCTTCCCCTATCAGCGTTCCGAAAAGACCACTCCCTCCGTGACTCCCTTGTCAGGTCCACACCCCCAACCAACCCAACCTCCACTCCCGGCACCTTCCCCTGCAACTGCAAGAAATGCAAAACTTGCGCCCACACTCCCCCCTTACTTCCCTCCAAGGCCCCAAGGGATCCTTCCATATCCGCCACAAATTCACCTGCATCTCCACACACATCATTTACTGCATCTGCTGCACCCGATGTGGCCTCCTCTATATTGGGGAGACAGGCCGCCTACTTGCTGAACGTTTCAGAGAACACCTCTGGGACACCAGGACCAACCAACCCAACCACCCCGTGGCTCAACACTTCAATTCCCCCTCCCACTTCACCAAGGACATGCAGGTCCTTGGACTCCTCCATCGCCAGACCATAGCAACACGACGGCTGGAGGAAGAGCGCCTCATCTTCCGCCTAGGAACCCTCCAACCACAAGGGATGAACTCATTTCTCCAGTTCCCTGATTTCCCCTCCCCCCCACCTTGTCTCCGTCCCAACCCTCGAACTCAGCACTACCTTCTTCCTGACCTCTCCGCCCCCACCCCCACTCCGGCCTATCACACTCACCTTAACCTCCTTCCACCTATCGCATTTCCAACGCCTCTCCCCCAAGTCCCTCCTCCCTACCTTTTACCTTAGCCTGCTGGACACACTTTCCTCATTCCTGAAGAAGGGCTCATGCCCAAAATGTCGATTATCCTGCTCCTTGGATGCTGCCTGACCTGCTGCACTTTTCCAGCATCACATTTTCAGCTCTGATCTCCAGCATCTGCAGTCCTCACTTTTAACTTGAATTATATTAATGACTGGGTCTCATGACCATGCCACTCACTCAAAAATTTTGTGAATGCCTGACTATTATACAGGGTTATAAGGAATGAAGGGGTCTCAGGTATATCCAGCATTCTAACATAGATAGTTTAGAATTAAAGAATAATAGAGAACCTGTTATGATGCTGGGTGAATGCTTCAAGCACCAAACTGTAGAAAGCGCAAAGATAAATTACAGTAAAACGTGCAAGAACTTGGAGACTCGCGAAGCATAAGGCACAGAGGGCACAAATTTCTGGAATAATTCCCTTGTTAATTGTTTCCACCCCAATTAGAAAGGAATAAATACTGGATCGAGCTGTGGGAATGTAGTGGGACAAGTGTTGTGTGGGGGGGTTGGGGGGTAAGAAAAGAGTTGGCGAACTACGATCACAATGTCATGAAAAAGAACCAGGAAATAGCAAATTTGAAAATACTCAACTGGAGCAAGCTATTTACAATGAAGTGGGAAGGGACCCCTCGTATACTGGAACAGAGTTTCACAGGTAAAGAAAGAAGAGAATACAGCTTCCTATATGACAAAGACAGAAATTAAGACACAAAAGAAAAAGCAATGTTGTTTAGATGGACTTTACTAAAGCCTAGACAAGGTTCCGCAATGTCGTCTAATCAGTAAAACGGAATCACGTGCATTCACAGTGAGCTTGCCAACTGGATACAAAATTGGCTTTATTCTAGGAGACAGAGGGTGGTGGTAGTGGTGGTGGAGGGTTGCTTTTCAGAATGGAGGCCTGTGACCAGCAGTGTTCCGCAGGGATTGGTACTAGGTCCACTTTTGTTTGTCATTTAAATCAATGATTTGGATGAGAATTTAGGAGGCATGGTAAGTAAGTTTCCAGATGACACCAAAATTGGTGACATAGTGGACAGTGAAGAAAGTTATCTAAGATTAGAAAGAGAGATCTTGATCAATTGAGTTAATAGGCTGTACTTAGGATGTACAAAACAAGGACAGGACTTGAACCACTACCCAGGGCCCTACCATTAATTGTACAAGAATAGAGACAACATGGTTCAGGTACAAAGTCCTTTGTAATTTATGTCACAGGTTGACAGAGTGGTTAGGAAAGCATTTAGCACATTTGCCTTCATTGCTCAGACCTTTGAATACAGGAGTTGGGACATCACATTGAGGTTGTACAGGATATTGGTGATGCTCCTCCTACACTACTGTGTGCAGTTTTAGTCACCTTGGTATAAGGAGGATATTATGAAATTGGAGAGGATTCAGAGAAGATTTACCAGAATGTTGCTGAGAGTGGAGAGTTCAGTTTTAAACAAAGGCTGGATAGTCTGGGGCTTGTTTCACTGGACCTTAGGAAGCTGTGAGGTGACCTTGTGAGGTTTATAAAATCATGAGCGGCATAGATAGGGTTAATGGCAGGTGTCTTTTCCTTGGGATGAGGCATATCAACACTAGGAGACATGTTTTTAAACATGAGAGGAGAGACATTTAAAAAAAAAAGACATGAAGAGCAATTTCTTTTTTACAAAGGTGTTTCTCACATGGAATGAACTTCCTGAGAAGTGGTGGATGTAGGCACAGTTACAACATTTAAAAAGATAGTTCAATAAGTATATGGAATACAACTGATTGGGATGGAAATGAGCAGGAGCAGGCCGGTGCAAATAATTTATAGTTGGCTTGGACTGAAGAATCTGTTTCCATACTCTATGACTTGATGACCCAAAGTGACAAATGTTAAAATCATTATTCAGCTCCCTAAATGACAAAGACAGAGATTAAGACACAAAAGAAAAAGAGGAGTCAGAGCGTGATGCACGTTAGACAAATTATTTAGTAGAAAACTAACCAGAATATAAATAGAGGAACTGAAAAAGGAAACAAACAAGACAGAGTGCACGAGCACAGATATGCTGCTACCATTAGAAGAAACCCAAGGAGCTCTTCTGGAAATTAGCAAATAGGAAAAACTAAGTCAAAAGGAATTTTTACCAACTGAGGACCAAACACATGGAAGTGGTTATGGCTGAGCTTGTAAGTGAGTATCTTGTATCAGTTTCCACCCAGAAGAGGATGCTGCAAATGTCACATTAATGATAGATGAAAAATAGATAAAACAAGATGGTTGGAAGTTCTCATGAGAGAAAACAAAATAATTTCATCCAGATAGGATGAAACCTAGATTGTTAAAGGATTAAAACAGTAAAGAAAAATTGGATGATTAATTGGTTTGACGTTTATTTATAGTTGCTGGTGATTACCTAGTTTTGATGCTGATCTTCATAGTTGATGGATATTATTCATAGTTTTTGCCATGACATGAAACAAAGTACTTCTAGCTCCACGTTCAGTACTGATTAGGTTCTTCATTACCAGAGAAAGTCACGTGAACTCTTAAATTTCTTCCATCACTCAAAAGACAAAAACTCTTTATATTAGTTTTGAAAAAAATGGAAATCAAATCAATCAGTCATTTCTCCAGTTTGCTAAATTAACACATATTTACTAAACCTTCCCTTACGAGTTGCAATCCCAGTGTCAGGCTTTCATATCAAAATGTCTTCCTGGTTGAAGGTCAGAAAATAATAGATTGAGAACAATTAGGTGGACTTAGTCCCTCACTTTTCCACTGTACCATGGGTGCTACACGGTTACATGCCAGTGTGAATTGGAATCCCACCATCATGCAAGTTACCCCCTCTGGGAAATTCTAATAATTTTGTAATTGTGGATAAATATGCATGTTGGTAGCAACCTTAATCCAGGTCCTGTACTTTCAGTGTAGGTTAGCAGTAGCTGTTTTTAGAATTGATTTTAAGACTTATTTTAAGTGCTACTGTCATTGTCCAAAATCTAACATTTGGAAAAATTAATTCCTGAAACTTCTCAACTTCACCCCTTGCCTGAGGGGAGTTAAGTTTCACGTTTAACAAACCAACAGTGTCTCTCTCTCACACATGAGACAGCAGTCAGAGTCATACAGCATGAACACATGCCCTTCAGTCCAACTTGTCTGCATCGACCAGACATCCAATCTGACCTCGTCCCATTTGCCAGAATTTGGACCATATCCCTTGTAAACCTTTCCTAATTATGTACCCATCCAGATGCCTTAGAAAATGTTGCATTTCATAGTTTGTACTCATCTCCACCATCACCCCCAGCAGCTCGTTCCATACACGTATCACACTGCATGAAAACGTTGCCCCTCAGGTCCTTTTCATATCTTTCCCCTCTCACCTTAAACCTTTAGTTTTGCAATCCCCACCCTGGGGAAAAGACGTTGTCTATTCACTCTGTGCCGCTCATGATTTTATCAACTTCTATAAAGGTCACCACTCAACCTCTGACGAAAAAAGCCCCAGTCTGTTCAGCCTATCCCTATAACTCAAATCCTCCAGTCCCAGCAACATCCTTGCAAATCTTTTCTGAACTTTCAATTTTAACAGTATCTTTCCTATAGCAGGAAGACCAGAATTGTACACAGTATACTAGAATTGACCTCACCAATGTCCTGTCAGCTGCAACATGATGTTCCAACACATGTACTCCATAAACTGACCAATAAAGGCAAGAGTCCCAAATGCTTTCTTCATCACCCTGCCTACCCACGACTCCATTTTCAAGGAACTATGCCCCTGCACCCCAACATTTGTTTATTCAGCAACACTCACCAGGGACTCATGATAAGTCTTGCCCTGGTTTGTCTTTCCAAAATGCAACACCTCACATTTATCTAAATTAAACTTGATCTGCCACCCACAGCCCACTGGAGCATCTGATCAAGATCCCTTTGTACTCTGAGATTACCTTCTTCACTGTCCACTACACCACCTCTTTTGGTGTTGTTTGCAAACTTACTAACTACGCCTATATTCTCACCCAAATCATTTATATAAATGGACCCAGCACTGATCCTTGTGACACACCACTGGTCACAGACCCTCTACCACCACCCTGTGTTTCCTACCTTCAAATCAATTGGCTAGCTCCCCCAGATCCCATGTGATCTAACCTTACAGAGCAGTCTACCATAGTCTTGGGAGACCATGGGAATAGTAAAATGAATTTTCCTTACTATTGAAACCATAATGCTTACAAATACCACAATGCATTTCTTAATGCACCTAAATGGCAACTAAATTACCAATTTAGGATTATTTAATAATGGAGTATTTGCTGAAGATTCTCAAAATCCATTTTTACATTATTTCTAAAGCAAACCACACAGCATAATAAATTCAAATCATTTAAATAATGAAAAGACTATGTTTCAGTGAATTTGACAGCTTGATCTAGTTTATTTTGAGATATTTTAATGAGGGAAACAGGCAGTGGATAATTTAAATGATGGTTATGTGAACAAACTATAGACACAGTAAACTACTTAATTTATACGTACGTTCATTGGAATAACTCCAATGAAAAGTTACAGCAAGATGTTAATTGTTTCTTTTCCCACGGAAATCCACCTGTTTAGCATTTGCAGCATGTTTCATTTATTACTTTTTGCCACTCCAGGTGGACAGAAGTCATATTTTACATCTATTTAGATGTAAACAAATCTCAAACTAGATAGATTTCAACAAAGCCTGGTATATAATTAACATATGGCCCCAGGAAAATCTGATCAGTACTTTCAGATCCTATAGCCTTTTGAAAGAATCATTTTGGAAGATATGACAAATTGACTTTTTTCCTTTTATATTGTTTATGGTCTCAGCTGATTTGATGCAATTGGCCACAACAGTCAAAACACAATCAGGGTTTTCCAGGTGTGAATTGGCCTGAAGCCATGGCAGTGAAGCTCTTAGAGTGTTGCACTTTTCAATGTTGCAGTTACTGGTTAGCTCAGTCAGCTACATGGCTTGATAAGAAATTAGAGGAAAACAAATTAAGCGTTTTGACTGTCGAAGAGCGACACAACGGAAAGGTGGAAAACGAACTAAAGTTGGTCGGGTGAGGGATTTGACACACAACGTTTTGAGTGGGAATGAAGAATTTCCTCTTTCAGCTCTGGTAGTGAGGGGCTGAAGTAGCGGCGTTAGTCTCTTAGTGTTTTCCACAACCGCTCCCCCCCCACCCTGCCGCCAACCTTTCCCCGGTCCCAATCCAAAGAGGCATGCACATCCATCTCCTTTGACATGTTGACTGAACTTTACATTTACTTTTATTTTCCTTGTAACTAGATGAGCTGTTTTATTCTAACCCTTTCTCAGTTTTGTATTGCTGTGTCTTTGAAAAATATCCCCCAATAGGTGAAGGATTCACTGCAGCCCAGTGACTGGCTGGGTACACCTGGTGCAGGACTACCTGGACTGCACTCCCTCGCTCTTCCCATCGATGATGCCTTCAACTTGTTCATAAGCGCAAACTTGGACCATTTGATATGATGTCCTGCAAAGGTGAGGGAAGGAGCATATAAGGGTTTCCCTCGCAAACAAAACGATTGGTGTGAATTGTATTTGTGCAAGGATGATTCAGTACTCTTTGTTAATTTGCATCAGAATATTGCCTTGTGCCTTTCTGAAGTAACTTTCATAAGTCCTCAACTGTAGCATATTTAGATACTTCAAAAATATTTAAAGTATGGAACAAACAGGCACACCAACTTGACGAGTTTTTCTGTAGTATGTAGTATTGTATCTGATTTTTGGTGTATTTTTACTACACTTTGTAAAGTGCACGGGTGTAATGAGTTTAAATTTTATGTGCAATGATGGTGAAATATTGCACTAAATACTTGTGACGTACATTCCACATGATGGCTAACTTTTGCTTGATCAAGATTTTGGAATTTTTTTTATACAAGTTATCTGCAACTATCAGAATTCTTCTAAATCTCGCTCATCACTCGAAGATCGAGCCAAGTTGGTTGCAAGCATCAAATACTTTAACTGAACCCCATCCCATCCCATGGGTTAATGGAGAATAGTCACAATCTTGACAACTATTGATAACTGGATAAACTTGATTTTGGCTAGTTTGAAGTACTTAAGATGTGGAATGCATTTTGTTTTTAGTACATCACTAGTTTTTAAGCACTGTTGTCTCTCACAGCCAGGAACCCAGATTCGATCCCAGCCTCAAGCGACTGCCTGTGTGGAATTTGCACATTCTCCTTGTGGCTGCATGGGTTTCCTCCCACACTCCAAAGATGTGCAGGTTAGGTGAACTGGCCACTCTAAATTGCCCTTAGGTGTTCATGGATGTGTCAATTATGTGCATTACTCAGGGGAAAATATAGGGTAGGGGAATGGGTCTGGGTGGGTCACTCTTCAGATGATCGTTGTGGACTTGTTGGGCTGAAAGGTCTGTTTCCACACTGTAGGGATTCTAGGATTCAAAAACAGAAAGACTTCATATCCCATACCGGCTGAGGTCACCAAAGGTTCCAACCATCTCAAATCACCTTATGCCTGAGGCATTGTGACCTTCAGATTAAAATCATCACCACACCTGCAAGAATTCTTTGAGGAAGTAACAAGCATGTTAGACCAAGGAGAGCTGATTAATGTTATCTACCTGGACTTCAAAGGAGGCATTTGACAAGCTGCCACACAGGACTCTGAGTAAGATAAGGGCCCATGGCGTTAGAGGCAAGGTGCTAGCATGGGCGGAAGATTGGCTGTTTGGCAGAAAGTGGGGATAAAAGGGTCCTTCTCAGGATGGCAGCCGCTGAGAAGAGATGTTCCGCAAGGCTCATTGTTGAGACTACAACTTTTCACTTTAGACATTAATGATCAGATGAAGGAACTGAGGGCATTCTGGCTAAGTTTGCAGATGGTACAAAGACTGATAACATTGAGGAGGTAGGGATGCTGCAGAAGGATTGAGACAGGATAGGAAGGTGGGCACAGAAGTGGCAAATGGAGTACAACATGGAAAAGTGTGTGATTATGCACCTTGGTAGAAAGAAGGGGAGGCATGGACTATTTTCTAATGGGAAGAATATTCAGAGGTTTGAATTGCAAAGAGACTTGGGAGTTCTAGTCCAGAATTCTTAAGGTAACTCTCAGGTTGAGTTAGTAGTAAGGCAGGCAAATGCAATGCTAGCCTTTACCATAGAATCCCTACATGTGGAAATAAGCCCTTCAGCCCAACAGGTCCACACTGACACTCCGAAAAGTAACCCACCCAGACCCATTCCCCTGTGATCCTATATTTACACTTGACTAATGCACCTAACCTTCAAATCCCTGAACATTATAGGCAATTTAGCACGGCCAATTCACCTAACCTGCACATCTTTGGATTGTGGGAGGAAATCCATGCAGACACGGGCAGAATGTTGGAAGGAGCAACAGGAATTCAGAGTACTGAGTTAATGGTAAGATTCTTGGTAGTGTAGGTGAGCAGAGAGAGAGGGATCTCAGTGCCCAGGTACATAGATCCTTGAAAGTTGCCAACCAAGAAGATAGGGTTGTTAAGGCATACGGTATGTTAGCTTTTATTGGTAGAGGGATTGAATTTCAGAACCATGAGATCATGCTGCAGCTGTACAAAACTCTGGTGCGGCCACATTTGGAATATTGCATACACTTTTGATCACCGCATTATAGGAAGGATGTGGAAGCTTTGGAAAGTGCTCAGAAGAGATTTACTAGGATGTTGCCTGGTATGGAGGGATGGTCTTACAAGGAAAGGCTGAGCGACTTGAGGCTGTTTTCGATAGAGAGAAAGAGGTTGAGAGGTGACTTAATTAAGACATAAGATAATCAGAGGGATAGATAGGTTGGACAGTGAGAACCTTTTTCCTCAGATTGTGATGGCTAGCACGAGGGGACATAGCTTTAAGTTGAGGGGTGATAGATATAGGACATATGTCAGAAGTAGAGAATGCATTGCCTGCAACAGGAGTAGACTTGCCAACTTTAAAGGCATTTAAATGGTCATTGAATAGGCAGATAGACAAGAATGGAATAATGTAGGCGAGATGGACTTCAGATTGCACCAACCTGTAGAATCAACATGGAGGGCCGAATGGCCTCTATTGCACTGAAATGTTCTACGCTTTAATGTGCAAAACTCACCACAGTCGCCAGAGGCTTGAATCGAACCCGGGTTTCTGGCACTGTGAGTCAGTAGTGCTAACCACTGAGCCAGAGGACTTGAATAGAAAACAGGGATGTACTTCTGAGGCTGTAAACGTCTTTGGTCACACCACATTTGGAGTATTGTGCACAGTTATGTGCCCCACACCTCAGGAAAAATATACAGGCCCAGGAACACGTTCAGAAGAGATTCACGAGTATAGTCCCAGGAATGACAAGCTTAATGTATGAGAAACATTGAGAAGTGTGGGTCTATACTCAATAGAGTTTAGAAGGATGAGGGGGTATCTAATTGAAACTTACAGAATACTGAATGGCCTGGACCGAGTGGATGTTGGGAAGATGTTTCCATTGGGAGCAGAGACGAGGACTTGAGGGGACAGCCTTAGAGTAGAAGGAAGACCTTTGAGAATAGAGATTTGCTGAAGATGTTTCACCCTGAGGGAGTGGTGAATCTATGGAATTCATTGACACAGAAAGCTGTGGAGGCCACGTCATTGAGTGCATTTGAGGCTGAGTTAGATAGGCTCTTGACCGTCAAGAGCACCAAGGGTTACAGGGAAAAAGCAGGAGAATAGGGTTGAGAAACTTATCAGCCATGATTGAATGGTAGAGCAGACTCAATGGGCTGAATGGCCTGACTTATGCTCTTATGTCTCACAGTCTTATCTCTCTCCAATGAGAGAACAACCCTATGGTCCTCTAGGACTTTGATACTTCCGAATCAGGCATAGAAAGCCTCAAGGGACAACTGGAGTATCGTAATAACAGTTAACAACTGAGTGGATATGTGCAGAGTGACCTCAACATATTATACCACATAGTCACACCTGATATTACCATTTTACTTCATTGGTTTCGTGCAATTCTGCAGCACTACAAAAGAAATATACTGCCGATTCACGTCGCTCTTCACCAGGAGAAACTCAGCTCATGGGACAGCATCGTGTGTAAAGAAAAACAGTATTAACGTTTCCAGTCCAGTGAACCTTTGTCGACTCATCCTCACTTTTTTTGTTCACTAATCACAGGAATTCAAAACTCTGCAGTTAGAGTCATTGATTATTGTTCACTCGTTTCCCCCCCACCCCCCGAAGCAAAGGTTTGCTACTCAGCTCCGCATTGGTTTTTAAAATATAACTTTGACGCATAAATATAAATTCTATTTAAAGGAGGACAGACAATATAATTGCAGTACCCACTTGATATGGACGACGTTGAGATCTTATCTTGGTGGTAACAGGAACTTATAAGCAAATGATATAATTTCTCTCTACCGCCTTCAAAAATTTAAACCCGCAAATCTGACCACTTGGTATTTTTGATACGTCTTACTTACTAGTAAATATAAATTGATTATGTACAAATACTCACTTTGATTTAGAGAGGAATTTCTTTAGTAAGCTCTTCTTTGCATACAGACAGCCAGTGCTGTGCACTTGCCTGCACTGACCTCCGGTCAGAGACAGACCCTACCATTTGTACCAACCACCAGGGACCGCATACCTGCGCAGTGCGCTCAAAACTCCAACTGCTGCCATGAGGCCAACTGGGAAAACTCAGGAAAAGGTTCAGCCTCCATCCATAGATGCTCCTCCATCGTTGACTCTAGGGAAGCGAGAAGAAAAAAGGACATTTACTTCCAACCAGAACTCTCGTTATATCAAAAACACAAAACTATCCCTGAACTGCTCTTCACTAAGACACCCTGCCATTGCCGCTCATGCGCGGTCTGGATCAGGTACATGGTCACATTGGTGCACGTGCGAGTAGCACCTCATGGGCACGCGGTTGTTGGTGCGCACGAGCCTTCTTAGCCGTTGGGTTTCCCGGCAAAGTGCGCGTGCTGCTGACAGCAACCCTTGTCCGAGATGACAATTGCTCTTATGGGATTTGTAATGTACTGCAGTTAGTATAAGACTTATATTTGAGCTCCTAAAGTTATTTCGTTTGTGAATAGCAGAAACATGTTGGTGCTGAAAATTTGCAATGAAATCAGAAACGATGGTGTAAGAAACAAACTCAATAAAATTTTAGACAAGACCAACAAATCTGGAAAGAAGACAATTTATTACGGACTTGCAAGTACGGGCTGCAACTGCACAAAGCAATTGAGCGAATTAGACTTGGGTTAGTTTACAATTATACCAAAGTCCGTGAGAAGATTTGTAGCTCGGGTGTTCGTTGTTGTGGTTCTGTTCGCCGAGCTGGGAATTTGTGTTGCAGATGTTTCGTCCCCTGTCTAGGTGACATCCTCAGTGCTTGGGAGCCTCCTGTGAAGCGCTTCTGTGATCTTTCCTCCGGCATTTATAGTGGTTTGAATCTGCCACTTCCGGTTGTCAGTTCCAGCTGTCCGTTGCAGTGGTCGGTATATTGGGTCCAGGTCGATGTGCTTATTGATTGAATCTGTGGATGAGTGCCATGCCTCTAGGAATTCCCTGACTGTCTCTGGCTTGTCCTATAATAGTAGTGTTGTCCCAGTCGAATTCATGTTGCTTGTCATCTGCGTGTGTGGCTACTAAGGATAGCTGGTCGTGTCGTTTCGTGGCTAGTTGGTGTTCATGGATGCGGATCGTTAGCTGTCTTCCTGTTTGTCCTATGTAGTGTTTTGTGCAGTCCTTGCATGGGATTTTGTACACTACATTGATTTTGCTCGTGCTGGGTATTGGGTCCTTTGTTCTGGTGAGTTGTTGTCTGAGAGTGGCTGTTGGTTTGTGTGCTATTATGAGTCCTAGTGGTCTCATTGAGCTGAGTGAGGTCGCCTCTCCAGACTCCTAATTACCAAATCTCTCTTACTAGGCTATACAACTGCCCATCTTCGCTCCACCCTTGTTACTTCCCCTTCCCCATGTTGGCAACCTTCCTCCCTGTTAGTGCTGACATTTTCATTATTTTGTCGATAGTACATCAAGATAAAGTTTAACATTTTGTATTAATACTGCTGGTACATTCCATTCTCCATACACTTCATCAATTTTGTATCATTTTTGTACAGCTCAGGCATCTTAGTTATCTCAGGTTTTTTGCTGAAAACCTATTTTAAAAAAGTTAACTTGACTCCAGAATTAGTATTAATTAACCATAATTAAAAGTAAAGATACACTTCCCTAAGTACCTGCAGAGTTAATAGCTTTTTTTGCTGGACCCCTTTTCTTAATGTTTTTATATATCTGCAAAAACAACACTCCTTTTCGTTTCTAACAACAGGAAACACCAGCATCTGTAAAGAGTTATCGCATAAATTCAGATCAGACAGGAAATGTAATTTCAAAAAATTGCAAGGACCATGATATGTGACATAGTGACATAAAGGTAACCATCTTTTCTTCAGTCACACTCTGGGTAAAATAAAGTCAGTGTTGTGTGTTTGGTCAGTCAATTATGTCTGTGTAATGTACAGCAACATTCAGCACCAAATCTAGGCTATGTATACCTCTGTGATGTTATAACAATGGAAATGCTTTGTGTTAATTTAAGCTTAAGACATTTGTCTCAACAAGCACGTGATATTTATCATATACTTTACGTGAGCTAACATATATGCCAGTCTCAGATTGATAATAGTGCTTGACCCAAGAAACCATATCATGGTGACACATTATTTAACATTTCAGATCAATTTTTTTTATTAGAACTGGGGAAAGTTAAAGATCTAATAGACATTGAACAAGAGGTAAGGACAAAATGAAAATTTGTGATAAGATGGAGGACAGGAGAGATTGAATGATAAAAAGAGTTACTTCCATGGGGTAGAAGGGAAATGTGGTAGGGCAAGAACAGAAACAAAACAAAAGAATGTCTGGAGCACGTGTGCTACTGGAATTAAAGGTTAAAGCTCTCAACTGCATTTTGTGGTTATGATCTGTTGTCATCACAGCCTCCATACCCACTTTGTTGGCCAGGAATCCACACTGAACACCAGTTCTCCAACTCTTCTTATGAGGATTATGACTTCACCGCTGACCATCAAGCCACCATTTTTAAAGCAGATGTTTCCCTCATTTCTTCATAAGCAAGTTTGAGGAACCAAATGGGCTCCTCCTGTTCCTATTTCTTATGATCTTTATGGGGTTCTGGAATTTTCCCTGAACAGCTTCTTCCTGCTTCCCAAGATCAATAACTAGCTCTGCTCTGGTGGACACAACCTTCCTGCCCCAGTAAATTAATTTCTTCCAATTTTGACTCCATTTATCTCTCTCCAAACTGTCTGCATTAGGCGATTGCAAGAGAAGAGGGAGCTGTGGGGTCATGTAACTTACTATGTACATTTAACCCATTTCTAACTATCCCATATGCCGCACTTCTAAACATTTCTTACATTTTTGGCATAATAAAATTTATCAGTGTTGGGACCTTTGCTATTTGTGGTAAATATAAGTGATTTAAATTTGATTGCAGGATTATGTGAAATTTGTTGGAGTGTTAAATCGTGAAGAGGATCAACTTACATTGCAGGAATGTACAGATTGGCTGCTCAGATGGTCTGATCAATGGCAAATGGAATTTAATCAGAATAAGTCTGAGGTGGTTCATTTGGGCAGGACAAATAAAGCAAGAGAATATATGATGAATGGCAGGACCTTGGATACACCTTGACATGCAGGTCTGTGGTCTTTTAATGTCGGACAAGTAAAGTTATTGCCTTTATTAGCTGAGGCATAGAGTTTAAGAGTAGGCAGGGTGTACTGCAATTGGATAATAGTCATGATTCGGAGATGCCGGTGTTGGACTGGGGTGTACAAAGTTAAAAATCACACAACACCAGGTTATAGTCCAACTCGTGTGCTTCCAATTAAACCTGTTGGACTATAACCTGGTGTTGTGTGATTTTTAACTTTGCAATTGGATAAGGCATTGCTTTGGCAGAGACTACAATACTTTGTGCAGAGGGGAATCCATGTTATCAGAAGGATATGATGGCACGAGAGAGAATGCACAAGCAATTTACCAGAATGTTATTTAGACTGGACAGTTTTAATTATGAAGAGAGATTGTTTACCTGAGAACAGAGGAGACTGAGGGGAGCCACTATTGAGTTGTGTAAAATAATGGGAGGCATAGTTAGTATAGACAGAAAGGAATTTTTCCCCTTGGTGGAGGAATCAATTCCAGGGACATAGCGTGAAGGCAAGGGGCAGGAGGTTTAAAAGGACTGTGAGGAAAAACCTTTTCACCCAGAGCGTATTGGGAATCTGGAACTCAATACTTCTAAGGGTGGAAGAGGCAGAAGCCCTCATAATTTCAAGAAATATTCAGATGTGTTGTTGCAGTGCCAAGACATTCAAGGCTACGGGCCAAGTGCTGGATTTTGGGATTAGAATAGTCAGATGCTTGTCTTTGACTGGCACAGATTCAATAGACAGAATGGCCTTTGTTCTGTCCTGTAGATTTCTGTGACTCTATAACTGTTCCAAACCTGTTCTTTCCTGGGAAAGCCGTAGTTATACTTCATAATTTACTGTCTGTGAGGACATTTATGTATCACTATTGTTTTGTGTTTTGACTAAAAATGTCATAAGAAAAGCCTTTTTAAAAAAAAAAATCATCTCCCGATGTGGGAATCGAGACAGTGGCTCTGGGAATAAGAGACCTCGAAAATTAGCTACCTGCGCTGTCCAAATATTGGGATTTGCCGATAACTGGCACTTTTGCCAGTATGTCCCACCATTTCAGATGTCTTTCTGGTTTGCATCAGGTGTTACAATGTTCACGAGAGGCCACAATTTATTACTGTTCCATAAAACAAAATTTAATTGAAACTGATAGTAAAATCAGCAAATTGTATTGCTTTCTCATCGAGCCTCAAGGGAGGAATGAATGTTGACCAGCCTGCATTGGAATATTGAACTACCAATAGACTTCAATAAAAAAGGCGGTTCCCAAGACTGGTTAAAAAAAATTCTTGTCAAGGTAACTGTTGATGAGGATGTATGATTCACATCAGTCCCAGTCTGGCATAAAATCAAAGCTGATGGCGATATTTCAGTGCAAAGCTTTTCCTGAGGAGAATTTTTTGATTTTATTGTCACATGTATTTTACAGTCAGAATGCAATAATACAGGGTGAAAAATTTTCATTTGTCGTCACTGTGAGATATTGTATTATAGGTCTCATTACTAACCCACTCACAAGTGCCTTGTTTATTCATTCGTAACTCCTTTCTTACCCACTCTCAAGCGAACACAGTGTACCCGTTTCATTCATTCATAACTCCCTACTATAATAAAATTTCATTTGTTCGTTCATAAAACCATGGTTGTGTAGTATAATTTTACGATCATAAGATAGACCAAATTAAAACAACACTTTCTAATCAAAATAACCCTTTCAAACCCATTACTGCATTTTCACACCTTATCAGTCATTGCTATAAGCAGTGTTTAGGCCTATTTACCTCTGAATAAGTGTAGCATATTCAGAACAATATCAACCCCAACATCAACTCTCCACAAAACATTATAATATTAATTAGCCCTTACCAACCGTCTCTCGGACCTGATAAGATTACAGAACACCAAACATTTCTCCCAATTAGTATGTACCTGTTAAATACCCTTCAACTGGGCTGTTATCTCATTAAGAAACCAACTGTCATAACAGCACTGATGTGAAATTGCATGAATGAATGAAACTCACACCAGCAAATAGTAAACAAATCTCACATCGGCTGTGGTAATCAGTTTAATATCCTTTATTCTTTTCTTAAATACAGGTACAATTTCTAACTTATTTAAAGCATGTCAGCCTGGTAAATGTTTTACTAATGTTGACTAACAGTTCAGACAAAAGGATGAATACCTCTTAATTATACAAGCAGACAGGACAGTCACACTTAATCCTATCAGGAGTAGCAACTAGTATTTAGCACATGTTTTAATCAATCTCCTGTCTCCCAGGGCAGACGCCTGTCAAACCATTGTGTATTATAGATAAAACAATGTAACATCACAGTAATGGGAATTTTAATATATGTAAGAACTGTGCATAAAGAGGCTAGTGTAAGATCTGTATTTTGGGACTCTGTTGCCACCTTGAAATTATGCTTCTTGTGGTTGCTGAATAAAGAGGCTATTTTCTCCACTCACTGATTTCGATCATTATTTGAAGACGATCCCACACCACAAATCGGCGCCCTTTTAAATAATTTAAAAATAGGGACAAAAAAAATTTCAGAAAGGCACTGTGATCCACTTGTACAAGAAAGGTTTAATTGAAGAAATAGATCAAATAAGTGTGAAATTTGAGAATGGGGGACTATTGAAGAAAGAACTTTGCTTCTCTGGGATTTGTTCATATTCCACCTTGTCAACAGTGTAGTCTGTGTTATACAATCAATCAAAACCAACTTAGAAGTTATACCTGGCCTTATGAATGTAGTTCAGCCCTTGGAAATGTGCAAAAATAAACTTATCTAGGACAGCATCTGAAATATTTGGAACAACTGCAAACATCTGAAGATAAACAATTTCACTAAGGGCAGAAGTATGTGAACATCCTTACAAGCAGTTGTGTCATAGCGTCATGGAAATGGGGAATGAATTTGATTCTAAAATTGCCAAAAAGTTAATTTCTAACATTGAATATCAAATGTACCAAGAGCAATTACTTATGCAACAATAATGCCAAAGTTAATGGGGTACTGAAGATGCCAAGCTCAGGGACGAATCAAATTTTGATATTATGCAACAAAGCTACTCATGTTGTATATTTTATGGATCCATGCAGAGACAACACTAGTTTCTATGAACATAAGTTTCATTTACTGTGCTTTAAAATACTTACATTACTGTTTTCTGAGACCTCCCCCCCCCCCCCCCCCGCCGCCCCCCAATTAAGCATAAAGAGGATCAAGAGTAAACAGACCACAACATGATAATCAAACTCTTAACAATTGAATACTACATTTTTTTCCCTTTGGAAAACTCAAATACCTTATTTTAAACTAAACCATCGAAGGAACAGATATTTGTATATAAAGTTATTTCGTAGAATTCAATTTGCCTTGTTTGACCAAGTACAGAAATAATATTTGTATCGAGACATCAAAGTTTCTGTTGTCTCTGTTGTGATGAGCAAATTTGAGGTTGGAGTTCTGTGTGATCGACTAATGAAAAAGATAGTCAACCTAATTGCAAGGACCTGCAAGATATTCAATCTTGAAGTTATTACTGATGATCCTGATTCCATCGATCTGTCAATGACTAGATCTTGAAATGGCTTAACATTGTAGTCAGCACTTGATAATCGTTGCAGAGAGTGTATCTTCTACCAATGTGGTACATGTGCCAGCGTCGACAGGTGTACGTGTAAACTAATACTTCCTGCACTTCAGGAAAATATTTGCATTCAGTTTCTTACATCATGTACGATGTGTAAGTGATTTTTTTTTGCTTCCTTTGTGTCCTGTGTTAGCACAGCTGCAAGCATATTTTCAGATGTACCAGTTGTGACAACCATTTCCACAGGTGAAGAACTGTGAGGACTGGGATGCAGATACAGTCTTCACCTTTAATGTGCCAAATATGGTTGTTGTGCAATTGTTAATTCCGAATGGGTGTCTTTGCACAGTAGCTTCTGATGAGTCTCCACGATCTCTGAGGATTTGGAAGGAATTTATGACAGAAGTGGCACTGTGGTTAACACTGCTGCCTCACAGCGCCAGAGACCCGGGTTCAATTCCCGCCTCAGGTGACTGACTGTGTGGAGTTTGCACATTCTCCCCGTGTCTGTGTGGGTTTGCTCCGGTTTCCTCCCACAGTCCAAAAATGTTAGGTGAATTGGCCATGCTAAATTGCCTGTAGTGTTGAGTGTAGGGGAATGGGTTTGGGTGGGTTGCACTTCGGTAGGTTAGTGTGGACTTGTTGGACCGAAGGGCCTGTTTCCACACTGTAGGTAATCTAAAAAAAAGTTTTCGTATTCTATGACAAAATTAGCTCCAACACTTCATGTTGAAATCCTTCAAAATCATTCTGATCACTATCTGAATCACCAAACAATTCATCCCAATTTTAGTTTTCCATTGTTCATGACTAGATTATGTGAGTTTGAATACAGGCATTCTTCACTGTGCTTAATTGGTTCAGAAAATACATTTTTGCAACGTTGCTAGGTAATTACCATCTCCAGTAAGAGACAATCTAACCACCACTCTTTGACATTTGATGGCATTACCATCACTGAATCCCTCACTATCAATATCCTGGGGATTGCTGTTGACCAGAAACTCAACTGGACTCACCATAAAACTCCATTGGCCATGTTAACAGGTCAGAGGTTAGGAATACAGCAGCAAATAACTCACCTCCTGCCTCCCCAGAGCTTGCCCACCATCTACAAGGCACAAGTCAGGAACGTGATGCAATACTCATCACTTGCCTGGATGAGTGTAGCTCTAACAACACTCAGTAAGTTTGACACCATCCAGGACAAAACATCCTACTTGATTGGCACCATATCCACAAGCATCCACTCCCTCAGCCACTGATTCCCAGTAACAGCAATGTACTATCAACAAGATGTCTTGTAGGAATTCCCTAAAGATTCTTGGACAGTAGATTCCAAAGCCAAAACCACTTCCATCGAGAAGGGCAAGGGCAGCAGATATACAGGAACAGTACCACTTGCAAGGTCCCCTCCAAGACATTCACTTCCTGACTTGGAAATATATTGCCATTCCTTCACTGTCCCACCAAAGTCCCGAAATTCTCTGCTTAATGGTATTGTGAGTCAATCTATAGCATGTGGACTATGGTAGTTCAAGAAGGCAGCTTCCCACCAACTTCTCATGGGTAACGACGGATGGTCAGTAAATGCTGGCCAAGTGGCAACTCTTACATTCAACAAGAGAATAAAAAGATTGGGTGTGGACCTAGCTAAGAAAACAAGCTGTTGAAAGAGATGGAACCCAGAGCTGAAGTGTGGAGAAATCATTTTAAAGCACTGCAAGTAGTAATTATGATCTCTGCATGGTAAGGAATGAATTTAGAGTCACAGAGAAGTACAGCATGAAAACAGACCCTTCGGTCCAACCCGTCCATGCCGACCAGATATACCAACCCAATCTAATCCCACCTGCCAGCACCTGGCGCATTTCCCTCCAAACCCTTCCTATTCATATACCCATCCAAATGCCTCTTAAATGTTGCAATTGTACCAGCCTCCCCCACATCCTCTGGCAGTTCATTCCATACACGTACCACCCTCTGCGTGAAAACGTTGCCCCTTCGGTCTCTTTTATATCTTTCCCCTCTCACCCTAAACCTATGCCCACTAGTTCTGGACTCCCCGATCCCAGGGAAAAAACTTTGTCTATTTATCCTATCCATGCCCCTCATCATTTTGTAAACCTCTATAAGGTCACCCCTCAGCCTCCGACACTCCAGGGAAAACAGCCCCAGCCTGTTCAACCTCTCCCCGTAGCTCAGATCCTCCAACCCTGGCAACATCCTTGTAAATCTTTTCTGAACCCTTTCAAGTTTCACAACATCTTTCCGATAGGAAGGAGGCCAGAATTGCACGCAATATTCCAACAGTGGCCTAACCAATGTCCTGTAAAGCTGCAACATTACCTCCCAACACCTGTACTCAATACTCTGACCAATAAAGGAAAGCGTACCAAACGCCTTCTTCACTATCCTATCTACTTGCGACTCCACTTTCAAGGAGCTATGAACCTGCACTCCAAGGTCTCTTTGTTCAGCACCACTCCCTAAGACCTTACCATTAAGTGTATAAATCCTGCTAAGATTTGCTTTCCCAAAATGCAGCACCTCGCATTTGTGTCAAATATTGTGCCAGGGTTCACTCCAGCAAGGGTTGTCATGACTTTAACGTTGTGTTTCGGCTTTGCTCCAGACTGTGATCACAACTTAAACTGATCAATGAAGGAGTTTTGATTCAAGGCATCCAGTAGGGATCAGAATGGCTGAACTCAATATTGGTTCCAAAGACTTCAGAAAGCAGAAAAATGGAAGTGAGACTTTGTTTTAATATTTCAAGGAGCATAGCAAATGTACAATTATGTTAAATGAACTATACTTTGTGAATAAAAGCAAATTACTGTGGATGCTGGCATCTGTAACCAAGAGAAAATGCTGGAAAATCTCAGCAGGTCTGGCAGCATCAAAGGTCAGTTAGACTCGAAACATCAGCTCTTTTCTCTCCTTACAGATGCTGCCAGACCTGCTGAGCATTTCCAGCATTTTCTCTTATATTTTGTGAATTTTGTTTACTTGTTTGCTCTGTTGTTAAATCATTTATTTTCAGTTATCTGGGAGCATGCATCTTTTGGAGGGTAAATGTTCATTATTGAGGAGAGTCAGATGGTGGCTAATGTTCCCTCTAAGTTTTCTTTATTTTCGCAGGCTCAAAGCTCCTCTGAACACTGTGTTGAAATTTATGGAGTGAGAGGGGCAGCTATGGTACATATTGTTTCCCAAATCCAGAAGTAAAGTCAGTCCCAAATGGACATTTTATAGAGGCCAGCCCACAGCCAAAATAGACAACCTTAGCGATATGACAATAGATATTTCCAACCCTTAGCACAAGGATGTTCTAACTTTAAGAGCCGTCCAGTTCCAACAATGCCAGAATGTGGCAATGGAAACCTTTTGAGGCTATAAGCAAACCCACAGAGATTGTCAGTTGGATCTAGCTAGGACCCTGGCATTTTTGGCAGGGAGCTTGCAAGGAGCCTAAGGAGCAGGGTGAGGCATAGGATTTGGTGGTCAGATGAGAAGTGGCAAACAGCAGTTACGTCAGAATGTGCTCCTCACACATACAGGATGCATGTACCGTCTTTCATACACGTTTATGTAGGTATGTTGGACTATCTTTTTAAGAGCTGAAAATGTGTTGCTGGAAAAGCGCAGCAGGTCAGGCAGCATCCAGGGAACAGGAGAATCGACGTTTCGGACATAAGCCCTTCTTATCTCCTGTTCCCTGGATGCTGCCTGACCTGCTGTGCTTTTCCAGCAACACATTTTCAGGTCTGATCTCCAGCATCTGCAGACCTCACTTTCTCCTATCATTTTAAGAGTCCAATTATGTGATGTTCTATGCCTATATGCATCATGTTACTGCAATCCAAAAATGTTTGGTGGGCAGAAGCCAAATTCAAAGGGCTGAGAAATGATCAATGATTCTTTCAATTTCTGTGAACCATTGTATATATGATTGCAAATACTGAACATGTTTTCATTGCATTTCATTATTTATTGTGTGTTTATCTAAGTTTGTTGGATTATCCCTTTAAGCATCTGACATTGACATTTTGGAGGAAAGCATCTTAATATGAGCCTTGCCTGCAGAGTGGTCACATTGTAATATAAACCTTCTGCTGTTGTGAAACACTTTGGCCTTCCATCCTTCTTGGAATGCTGACACTACTACCTTCCACTTCCTTCCCACCTTTCAATCAGCTGAATTAAAAATGTGCTTTTAAACTCCTACCTGCCTGCTGTAGCTACAGTATTATAGCACGGCAATGCAATATTGCGATCATTTGGCTTGTTAAGAATTTCAATTTCCATTAGTTACTTTTGAAAACATGATTGGTGGATAGGTTGTCGGTTTCAGCACCCACCAGCCTATGAGGATTTGTCATGGATGGATGGGAAGGCATGGACTCGCCACCTGATACTTTAAATGAAAACATGTCAGCAGAGAGCCATAACATTCAGCCATATATTTTTGACTGTAAACAGTTTTCATTTTAAAAGAAAAGCAATATATTGAGAATGATGGAAATCTGAAATAAGAAATGCTGGAGAAACTCCAGAACAAGAGAATGAGAAGAAGTCATTGGATTCGAAATGTTTACTCTTATTCTCGTTCCACAGATGCCTCCAAACTTGCGATGCTCATTCACATTTTCTGTTATTATTCCATTTTAAAGATCATGACTTATATTATTGCTGGAAATTTCTCCTGAAGAAATTGTGTGCTGTCTGTCTATTTCAGTTTTCTGACTGCATGGCTGCACACATGTGTATCTGAGAGAGAACATAGTGATGGATTGTGATACTTTTTTAAGCTAGAATATGGTGGCCAGGCTATTACTTATCAGAAACCCTGGCTATAACTTAGATCTATTTAGATACTAGGCATGTTATGGTACATTGTACTCCTCTACATTGGGGAGACAGGCCGTCTACTTGCGGAACGTTTCAGGGAACACCTCTGAGATACCCGCACCAACCAACCCGACCGCCCCGTGGCTGAACACTTTAGCTCCCCCTCCCACACCGCCAATGACATGCAGGTCCTTGGCCGCCTCCATCGCCAGACCCTGGCCACACGAGGATGAGCACCTCATCTTCCGCCTCGGAACCCTCCAATCACACGGGATGAATGTGGATTTCTCCAGCTTCCTCATTTCCCGTCCCCACCCCCCCCACCTTATCTCAGTCCCAACCTTCGGATTCAGCACCGCCCTCTTGACCTGCAATCTTCTTCCTGACCTCTCCGCCCCCACCTCGTCTCCGGCCTATCACCCTCACCCTCACCTCCTTCCACCTATCGTATTCCCAGCGCTCCACCTTTTATCTCAGCCCACTTGGCACACCACCCTCATTCCTGAAGAAGGGCTTATGCCTGAAACGTCGATTCTCCTGTTCCTCGGATGCTGCCTGGCCTGCTGTGTTTTTCCAGCACCACATTTTTCAACTCTGGTACTCCAGCATCTGCAGTCCTCACTTTCTCCTATATTATGGTACATTCTGACTTGGGGACATGGAAATTATTTGCAAAAATAGTGTTTGATCCAGAACCTGAGCAAGACATGTAGTGGAACCCCAAATTAGTGGAATCACTCTACATATGCAGATTTGCTCGTAGAATTCTAAAACCTACAGTGTGAAAGGTGTCAATTTTGCGTGCTGTGCCTCTGTTTGCTTTTTGTACTGACTTCCAAATCCCCTATTTATGTGTATAACCTTGAAAAGAGATTGTGTTCGCCGAGCTGGGAATTTGTGTTGCAGACGTTTCGTCCCCGGTCGAGGTGACATCCTCAGTGCTTGGGAGCCTCCTGTGAAGCGCTTCCGTGATCTTTCCTCCGGCGGCATTTGTAGTGGTTTGAATCTGCCGCTTCCGGTTGTCAGTTCCAGCTGTCCGCTGCAGTGGTCTGTATATTGGGTCCAGGTCGATGTGCTTATTGATTGAATCTGTGGATGAGTGCCATGCCTCTAGGAATTCCCTGGCTGTTCTCTGTTCGGATTCGACTGGGACAACAGTACTATTATAGGACAAGCCAAACAGAGAACAGCCAGTGAATTCCTAGAGGCATGGCACTCATCCACAGATTCAATCAATAAGCACATCGACCTGGACCCAATATACCGACCACTGCAGTGGACAGCTGGAACTGACAATCGGAAGCGGCAGATTCAAACCACTACAAATGCCAGAGGAAAGATCACAGAAGCGCTTCACAGGAGGCTCCCAAGCACTGAGGATGTCACCTAGACAGGGGACGATACGTCTGCAACACAAACTCCCAGCTCGGTGAACAGAACCACAACAACGAGCACCCGAGCTACAAATCTTCTCACAAACTTTGAACCTTGAAAATTCCTAATCCTGGAGTACATTTTTAAATTATTTATGGAATCAACTTCTGCTATATTTTCATGGTGAACATTCCAGAGGTTATTGAACATTCCAGAGGTTATTACCATGGCCAATCAATTTTTGACTGTGAAAGGAAACCAGATTGATTGAAATTCACACAGATGCAGGAGAATGAGCAAACTCCACAACGTGACCCAAGGTGAACCCGGATTCCTGGCGCTGTGAGACAGCAGTACTAACTACTGTGCCTCTGTGCCACCCAGCTTTGTTCAAAGGGTCTCTGGAAAACCAATAGATAGACCAATAAGAAATGGCTCTTATCTCTAACAAGGTATACTCAAATGTAGTATAGCCATCAGATACACCCCTGAGAAGGAATATCTGAGAAGCTCTGAGAATGTACCATCAAAATGTTCCTCCCATCTTCCATAAGTGTAGATACATTCACTTGGGTGTGTAATCTATCCTGAATAGGCTCAGGGACAACTGCTGGTGAGCTTGGCACAGACATGGGCCTTATGGCTAGTGGATGAAATCATGACCAAGCTCTCTAAAACCCAGAGGATATTTGGAGAACAGGTCCCTGCTGAGCACACTATGATGATGAGTCTCTGGATGTGGACATGAACGAACCAATGGAACGCATGAGAAGCAGAGGAATGTTAGGCAGAGGTGTCAGAGATTACGTGTAGACTGGAACAAGATGCCTCGGAGTCTGGCCAAGGTCTGTCTGACCTATAGTTCTGGCATGGCAGCCTCCATAGTGACGGCCGCTGCCCTGGGAAGTTAGGTCCAGCAGAGCAAACAAAGGGAACTTCAATCTATTATTCAAGCTCCAGGCGCATGGATGAATTCATTCAATGGTGAGGTGAGGCCTCCTTGCAAGTGCTACATCCCTTCAAAGTGTGAAGATGGTGCCATTGTGCCCCAACAGGGAGGAGGACTGACAGCCAGACATCCAAGAATTCTTATCCCAGGATACTTCGGCAGAGAAGTGCCTCTCCACCTTCATCTGCCTGTGACCTAATAACCTCAAGGAGGGTAGGCCAAGAAGATTACATCTATGCAGGCATCCCACAGCAGGCCTCACTGCTCTAGCTCCTAAATGACCAGAATTCACCCACCAAAGTCACCTGAGGCATTCTGTCAAAGTGGTCAGCAGGCTTCCTCAAGCTTAGCTGCAGCTGTCAAGGTAGTACCCAGCTGTAGCAGTAAGAAAAGAAAGAATAAAGAACATTAACATTTTCTTTTGGATGTGCAGCTGTCTATGTTATGTGGAACCAAGTATTTCACAAACATAGCACTTTGCACTACATGAATGAAGTTTCTTTCTCACTGTTAAGGCTTCTAAAAGTTTCTGTTATGTGCAAGATGGATAGGGTAGCAGTGATAGGGAAGCAGATTGGGTCTGAAAGGGATGATGTTCAGAGGGGCAATGTGGACTCGATGGACTGAATGGCCTGCTTCCACACTGCTGGGATTCTGATTCTATGAGAGTCATGATTCTTTGCAACTGTCTCCCTGAAAAAAAACGGTGAAAGTGGAGTCTTTGAATATTTCAGAGCAGAGGTGGACAGATTCAAATTAAGTAAGTGGTGAAAGGTTAAAAGGCTGGTGGGAATGTGAACTTAATCATATAATCAGATCAACCGTGATCATCTTAAATGTTGCAGCAGGCTCGAGGGGCTGAGTGGCCATTCCTATTCCTGATCCTGTGTTTTAATCTACATCTACCTGCCGATCAAAGGGTACAGCTGGATTTCCAAGCCATTATTATCCAGAATCCCTGTTTCTACTGAACTTCTAGGTTGTAACCCTTGTGGAATTTGATGAGAAGACATTGGAACAGTGGTATTGCACTTGTAAGAAGGGTTGGGGGTGGGGTGAATAACTTAGTTGGTTGGACTGCTGGTTTACAATTTACAATAATACTAACAGTGTGGGTTCAGCTGCACCAGCTGAGGTTATGATAAAGGATTGTCCTTCTCAACCTCTCCCCTTGCCTGAGGTGTGTTGACCTTCAGGTTATACCATTACCAGTCATCTCTCTCTCATTAGAGAGCAGCCCTATGGTCCAGTAGGACTGTGGCAACTTTATCTTTACCTGTAATTTGTTCCCCACAAATTGTTTCCACAGGCTTCTGAACAGTTTGGACTGCAAAATATTTATCAAACAAATATAGTGGAACCTCTAGATGCCAAATACCCATGCCAACATTCCACTTTCAGTATTGGACTTATTTTCCTGTGCCGTTGTGATGGGTTTTGGATCTGAATGTGACACATTAGTTGTCCTGCAGCAGACCCGTACCAAGGCCTTTTTGAGAGGTGTCTATTTTCAGAATGGTAAGGTTAGAGAGTTTACTGAAGTACACGTTGTCTCTTGATGTAAGACACAGCATTCTTGAGTGAAACATTATGTAGAGATGACCAAAATAAGGTGTTTTTTTCTCCAGTTATGAAAGCAGCTGAGCAATGTTCAAGCATAGTGCTGTACCCAAACCTAGCAAATTTGTGTAGATCTTTCACTGCTCAACAGAGAGATGTCAAGAGGAATCCACCGAATGTCTACCCGAGTTAATGAGAGTTCAACAAAATTATCCAAAAGTGTGTTTCTCATGAACCTCAATGCATTTTGCCAGGTGCTATTGATAACCAATCAAGATTGTGGCACGATGGCACAGTGGTTAGCACTGCTGCCTCACAGACCCGGGTTCAATTCCCACCTCAGGCGACTGACTGTGTGGAGTTTGCACATTCTCCCTGTGACTGCGTGGGTTTCCTCCGGGTGCTCCGGTTTCCTCCCACAGTCCAAAAATGTGCAGGTTAGGTGAATTGGCCATGGTAAATTGCCCGTAGTGTTAGGTGAAGGGATAAATGTAGGGGAATGGGTTTGGGTGGGTTGCGCTTCGGCGGGTCGGTGTGGACTTGTTGGACCGAAGGGCCTGTTTCCACACTGTAAGTAATCTAATCTAATTGCTTGTCACATTCATTTGGAAAGTTTTGCTTCACCAGATTAACATTGGGATCACTTTGGTCCTCATCATTTTCCAAAGGAATATGTCCAATATCGTATAATGTCTTCAAATAGTCATATGCCACATGGAAACATAATGATGCTTGGGAAACAGGGGGACACGATCAGAGTCCTAAAGCAATTATCTGTGGAAGGGCTCACCCAAAACAGCATGTATTATTTTCAAAAGAATGTATTTTCTTCTCGCAACATAATCAACAATGATGGTAGACCTAAGAAGACTAAAGTCCTTTCAGGATTTTGCTAGTTCAAACTCAGTTCATGATTCCCAAGATCTTAGAAGATGGTAAACCAGTTGGTGATTGCTTTTGTCTCACTTTGCAACTACCATAGAACCCTGACACATTCTGCAAGAAAGCGTAAGAATGTGGGCGGCACGGTGGCACAGTGGTTAGCACTGCTGCCTCACAGCGCCAGAGACCCGGGTTCAATTCCCGCCTCAGGCAACTGACTGTGTGGAGTTTGCACGTTCTCCCCGTGTCTGCGTGGGTTTCCTCCAGGTGCTCCGGTTTCCTCCCACAGTCCAAAGATGTGCAGGTCAGATGAATTGGCCATGCTAAATTGCTTGTAGTGTTAGGGAAGGGTAAATGTAAATGTAGGGGTTGGGGTATGGGTGGGTTGCGCTTCGGCGGGTCGGTGTGGACTTGTTGGGCCGAAGGGCCTGTTTCCACACTGTAATGTAATCTAATCGTATCCACTGTGGCTGCATCAATTGAATGCTTTTCACAGGATCAAGAACATGTCGTGTCAAAGATGTCCTAGCTTAATACAAGTTGGCCTTTCCAATCATTACGGAGGAGAAAGTGAGGTCTGCAGATGCTGGAGATCAGAGCTGGAAATGTGTTGCTGGAAAAGCGCAGCAGGTCAGGCAGCATCCAGGGAACAGGAGAATCGACGTTTCGGGCATAAGCCCTTCTTCAGGAATGGGGAAAGTTTGTCCAGCAGGCTAAGATAAAAGGTAGGGAGGAGGGACTTGGGGGAGGGGCGTCGGAAATGTGATAGGTGGAAAGAGGTCAAGGTGAGGGTGATCGGTCAGACTGGGGTGGGGGCAGAGAGGTCGGGAAGAAGATCTCAGGTTAGGAAGGCGGTGCTGAATTTGATGGATTTGACTGAGACAGGGTGGGGGGAGGGGAAATGAGGAAACAGGTGAAATCCGAGTTCATCCCTTGTGGTTGGAGGGTTCCTAGCCGGAAGATGAGGCGTTCTTCCTCCAACCGTCGTTTTGTTGTGGTCTGACGATGGAGGAGTCCAAAGACCTGCATATCCTTGGTGGAGTGGGAGGGGGAATTGAAATGTTGAGCTACAGAGTGGTTGGGTTGGTTGGTCCGGGTGTCCCAGAGGTGTTCTCTGAAACGCTCCGCAAGTAGCCGGCCTGTCTCCCCAATATAGAGGAGGCCACATCAGGTGCAGAGGATGCAATAGATGATATGTGTGTAGGTGCAGGTGAATCTGTGGCGGATATGGAAGTTTCCTTTGGGGCCTTGGAGGGAGGTGAGGGGGGAGGTGTGGGCGCAAGTCTTGCACCTCCTGCGGTTGCAGGGGAAGGTGCCGGGAGCGCAAGTCTTGCACCTCCTGCGGTTGCAGGGGAAGGTGCCGGGAGCGCAAGTCTTGCACCTCCTGCGGTTGTAGGGGAAGGTGCCCTCCACCACATCTCTTCCACTTCCCGCTCCTCCGCCCTTGAACCCCGCCCCTCCAACCGCCACCAGGACAGAACCCCACTGGTCCTCACCTACCACCCCACCAATCTCCATGTACAGCGCATCATCCGCCGTCATTTCCGCTACCTCCAAACGGACCCCACCACCAAGGATATATTTCCCTCCCCTCCCCTATCAGCATTCCGTAAAGACCACTCCCTCCGTGACTCCCTCGTCAGATCCACACCCCCCACCAACCCAACCTCCACTCCCGGCACCTTCCCCTGCAACCGTCATAAACTGGTCGATTATACATTATAAGCATTATCAGTCACGGTAAATTGTGCAGGGCCATTTCTGTGGTTCTGGCACCTAATGTCATCCCCTGAAGTAAACTGTCTCTCTTGCTTAAAGTAAGCAGGTGGCCTGCATTTGCATTCCTGCTGGTTCCAATCACTACACTCCTTTTCTTCTCTCTCTCTCTCTCTCTCTCTCTCTGTCCCCCTTCCCCCTTTCTTCTGATGGGGCCTTTCTCTCCTTTAGCTTCTGCTTTTAATCATAATTCAAAGTTCCATTTCCTTTTCTCTTCCTTTTTGTTCTGATCTGGCTATTCTTTCCTTTCGTTTTCCCTTTCCATTGCCTTTAATTCCAGCTGCTTCACTTGCAATCAAATTTTAGCCATTTCCAAAGATTCCGATTGTATTCCTGACAATTGTAAATCCTGTGCAATTGCCACAACTATCTCCACTTTCCTCACAGGTACAGGCAACTCCAACTCCAGCTTTTTTGCTAATTCTGGAAGCTTTGCTTTGCTCACTTTCTGTAAAACTTTTGAAGTGACTTCTTCCACCCTGAGGAAACCCTTAGTGACTGAAAGAGCCATCATTCCACAAGGCACACCCTGTTTAAACCAACGAAATACAATGCTTGAAATGAAAAAAAGTCAACACTTTCTACTCACTGCCTTTGAGTCCAATAATCTTAAATCCATTCTAGAAATAGAGATTTTGATCCCAACAAGAGTCACCAATTTGTTATGGACCACAATATATTTTGAATTTATATATTAAGAAAGTAGACTAGACTGTACCCTTTTCTTATTTTAAAGGCATTGTGTTCTGGGTGCAATTTGATTGGTCAAATTACCAGTGTTGAAGCAAAATGCACTTGACTCATACACGATAGTTAAAATACATTAGAAGACAAATTGTAGTAATTTAACTCTAATAGAAAACTTAACAGAACAATAGATTACTTAATGAATAAACAGTAACTGTTCCAATATAGTAACATCCCATAAACACACCCCCAATAAAGGCAAATTCAGCAAAATAGATTGTCTTACAGGCAATTGTCTAGTCTAGGAGGAAAGAAAAAAAACAAGAAGACTCTGTGTGTGTGTGAGAGAGAGAGTAGCAGCGAGAAATGTATTGCAGCTTCCACCCAGCTTCAAGAACCTAACAACTGCCACTGAAGCATTAATAGTAAAAACAGTGCTGGCTCTGTGGAAGCCTGACCCCAGTCATTTCGGCTGCCTCCATTGCTCCAATTTAAAAAAAATACCCAAAGCCTCATAAGCTCTTTACTGGATTCAAATAGCCAGCTTGTTGTATCTGTCTTTAAACCTCTCTTCAAAAAAACACAGGACAATATGTACTTCTTAAAGCCACAATATCACCACATCACCACCCTGTCTACCTCCCACTCCACTAATTGTGCATCTGCACCCTTCGGTCTCTTTTTATCGGCCACACTCTCCAGAACCGTATCATTAACTGTATAAGTTCTGCCCTGGTTTGCCTCACATTTGTCTAAATTACACTCCATCTGCCATATCCCTTTA
Source organism: Chiloscyllium plagiosum (assembly GCF_037043375.1). Classification (NCBI taxonomy): domain Eukaryota; kingdom Metazoa; phylum Chordata; class Chondrichthyes; order Orectolobiformes; family Hemiscylliidae; genus Chiloscyllium; species Chiloscyllium plagiosum. The sequence goes on along the minus strand of NW_028270172.1, from coordinate 42,858,237 downwards.
CTGTGAATAGCCTCTCCCAATCAACTTGTGAAAGTTCTTGCCTAATCCTATCAAAATTGGCCTTACTCCAATTTAGGACTTTAACTTTTACATCAGGTCTATCTTTTCCATAACTATTTTAAAACTAACAAAAGAATTATATCTGTTTCTAGTACAGTGAGTGCTGATGCAGCTTATTTCAGAAATGGTTTGGAGATGTCGGTGTTGGACTGGGGTGTACAAAGTTAAAAATCACACAACACCAGGCTATAGTCCAACAGGTTTAATTGGAAGCACGAGCTTTCGGAGAATTGCTCCTTCATCAGGTGGTTGTGACAACCCCCTGGTAAGGAGCAGCTCTCCGAAAGCTAGTGCTTCCAAATAAATCTGTTGGACTATAGCCTGGTGTTGTGTGATTTTTAACTTATTTCAGAAATGTGAGTGACTGCTAAATACTGTGTTTGCTAGCCTGCCAACCTCTGATATCTGGCAAGCTGATAAAGGAATGGAAATGATTGTGAAAATAGAAAGTTTTGAGATGTATTGGAGTACATCTTCCATGGATAAAATGCTAATCTGGCTTGTACAACAGTTCTACTCCCTTGACTGACCAAGGGAATCTAATGTTATCCGGTTGGTGGGAATGTGGAATTGAGGCCACGATCAGATCCCCCATGATATAGTGGATGGTGAAGCAGCTTTCAAGGGGCCTACTCTTGCTCCTGCTTCATATATAGAATGTTGAAGTTTGGATCTAACAGTGTGAAATGTACCCATAGCTTTGAATGGTTTCCTTGAAGTTTAGTTCATCCATTTGCTTGGTTTTCAAGCTTTGGCAGAAGGCTGGGCATCTGATTATCTTCAAATGCTTTACTGAATTAAGCCAAGGAGAGTTTGTTGACCCAGTTCTTCAATTGAATCTTGTTATAAATAGTTGGCTGACTTTCAAAACAACTATTTGATTCCGCTCTGGAAGGTTAGTTCACATAGTGGTCAAACAGAATATGAACTTTCTTATTGTGACAGATTTTGACTTGGTCTGAGATCATGGTTTTCAAGTGAAATTCAAGTAATGTTTATTTATTTAGTCAAAATTATCACCTTCCCAAGGATTTGCAAATGTTAGTATATAGCTTGTGAGTTATTTTTACCATGGATATTGGATGACGGCTCGGGGTTATACAGAGATGAGGGATGTCTTGAGGGCGTGGGGTGGTAAGAGAGTGAATGTCAAGGAGCTGTACACATCACCAGACTGGGCTGTTATTTCAATGAACAGAGGTGGGCCTCAGTATTGATCAGCTCCTGTTCCTGAGCTGGGTCTGATGAATATAGTGTTGGTGGGCAGAAGTAGAATCACAATGTTTTACTTGTTAAGTCAATTCATTATTCATCTTGTCATATCTGCATGAAGATTCTTGTGCTTCAGTGTGAGAGCTGGCCTGAATTTTATAAATTAATATGAAAGGAGGGAAAAGGAAAATCCCAGTATTATTTTGGCTGACAACAGGATATAAAACCTTATTTCTTCACTAAAATGTTGACATTTTTGTTTTTAATGAATTGATGTTGAGGTGGTCATTCCTACAATGTATTAGTATCAAAGCATCACAAAGTCTCTACTGATTATACCCATCATGACAGCAGCACTTCGTCAGGCATCGGAAATCCACGAACAGCAGCCACAGCATTTTCAGTCATTATCTCCAGCATTTCACGAGTGGTCTTTTCAGTGGCAGTTCCAATGTGGGGAGTCAGAATGACATTTGGTAAGTGTAGTAAAGGATGATTCCTTTTAGGAAAATCACAAGATGGTTGTGATGTCAAATGGGTTTCTGTGCCAAGATTATTGATTGTTATTTTTGAAATGATAATTTGAATAAATGAATGTGACAACATACCTCGGAAGGGGCTCTGGTTCAGAGACATCTAGTGCTGCTGCACGAATAACCCCATTCTGAAGCGCTTTCGCCAAAGCATCCTGATCAATCACTCCACCTTGAGGTATCAAGCAAACTATGTTAGCTTGGTCTCATAGTCTTCTGTATATGGAACAAAGATTTGTAATATGCAGGCAAAGTAAAAGTTACATAGTTTTAGCAACATTTATTTTGGGGAAATTTATCCCAAAAATGTTTTATTGCAGTTGTGGAGGCCATATCATTCATTTTACTTGAAATTAATGTCAATTAGGGAAAAGTATTGCACCTAACATATAAATGTAATGTTAACTTTATAAAGAATTCATTAACTCAAAAATGATTGGTTGAGGTAACCACTATCTCCTGTTTTCTTGATTACTGTTCACTATGTTTCTCCATGGACAAGGCATTCTGGTTCAACAGCAACACTGTTTCAATGGTTAGAACAAGTCAGTAGTGGCTTGAAGAGATAGGGACATGAATGACAAAACCAGGCATGTTCACCTCATGTGCCTGGGCCTGAGTGGCTGCTGTGGGTAAAGGTAGATGGGTTAGGTTTAGATTTGTGCAAGTGTAATTCCTTCTAGGTTGATGGGATAGACCACTGGTAAGTGGCTGTGGATATTTGAGGAGTCATGTTGAGGCTGGGAGAATGTTGCAATAATGACAAGGAGGAAGAGTGCTTACTATTGCCTTCCATCTGGAAATTGCAAGTGCAGGCTAAGTGACTGGGTCTGTGTGGGAGGAAACTGCAGCATACACATCACAGGGCTTTTAGAGGGAACCAACAAAGGTTACAGGCATGTGAAAGGTCGAGTGCAAAAGCCTGCATGATGTATACTCACTGGTCATTCTCCAGAATTGACTGTCTCTGAAGGTGGCACCTCTCTGGCACAGCCACTTTGACTGCTAAACTTCGTGCACAAAGGTATTTAGATTAGATTAGATTCCCTACAGTGTGGAAATAGGCCCTTCAGCCCAACCAGTCCACACCAATCTCCGAAGAGTAACCCACCCAGACCCATGCCCCTCTGACTAATGCGCCTAACACTAAGGGCAATTTAGCATTGTCAATTCACCTAACCTGCACATCTTTGCAATGTGGGAGGAGACCAGAGCACCCGGGGGAAACCCACTCAGACACGGGGAGAATGTGCAAATTCCACACAGACAGACGCCCGAGGCTGGAATCAAACCTGGGACCCTGGTGCAGTGCTAACCACTGAGCCACCATGCTGCCACCCTAAACATTTAAACGTTTGGGATCTTCATCCAGAAGGGCCAAAGGTGTCAGCAGCATATAAAGTGATGTGCACACATTGTTCTATCTGATTATAAGTGATGCTGTCAGCTCTGTGCACAAACCTCAATCCATGAAGCCCCTTGTTTGATTATGAACTCCTGCTGGATGATATGACCAAGTATCATCAGTTGTCTCTGCCGCTACTTCAATGCATCTTCTCCTGAAACTTATGCAGGATTTATTTTTCTCCAGACTCATTCTAAAACTCTTTCAATGGCTTCCAATTCTCCACTTAGCTTCAGGTCATCCTGAAGCAGATCCTGCTCACACATCACCACAACCAAGCTTTCTTATATTGATTTATAGTCCTTTTCTCAATATTTCATGCACTATCGATGAAAATTTCATACAGTTTATATACCAGCAGTACTGCTCAAATCTTGACCTTCAAGTTGACTTTGGGTAGTCCACTTTGTGAGGTGGTGAATGAGTTTAACTACCGCATGGAAAGCTCTGTTACATGTTCTTATATACAAGAAGTGTCTTGCCCAGTCCTGTTTGATCCTTACTAATTGGAAGATGTTGCCCCTTTGAAAGGAAACATATATTGTTGACATAACTACATAAATATTTAGGCTGCTCCCCGGAGATGCAATGCTGAAACCATCAATCAGTGGAATTCACAAGTGCTCCTGTGAAGAAGAGTATAAACTATGGAATCTGGTAAAACACATCCAAAAAAATGAGTTTTGATAATTTTCTGTGTTAGAAATGTGTCACTTTTATAAAATATTAAATAGAATTACAAAATCAGAAACCTCTTAAATAAGGAACTTAGTCATAGCAAAGAGATGGTGAAAACATTTTTGCAAACGACATCTATATTTGTAAAACAAGCAATCACATATATATTTTCTTACCACGGGAGATATTAATAAGAGTAGTGTTGGGTTTCATTAGACTGAGCTCTCTTTCCCCAATCATTTTGGAAGTTTGAGGAGTCAAGCTTACTACTATCATCACAAAATCTGACTTCAGGAGGAGATCATCAATTTTTGCACAGTAACAAGCCCCAACCAGCCTCTCTTCTTCCTCAGTCCTAAAAATAGATGAAACAAGTGTTCTGATAAAGATAGAGAATTTTTAGGACCTGGTATCCAGTTTAGTTTAGTATGCTGTTTTGGAAAATGTAGAGGATGACTGACTCTCAGGAGAGTGTAGCATGAAATGCCAAGTTTCTGGTATCGAGATTGGCTCTAATGCAATCAGGGGACATTGGGTTCCAAGCGATTGATTGTGATAGGGGACTCTGCAGCCAGAGGCACAGACAGACGTTTCTGCAGCCGACAGCAAGAAATCAGTATGGTGTGTTGCCTCTCTGGTGCCAAGTTCAAAGACATCTCTGAGAGGGTGCAGAATGATCTCAAAGGGGAGAGGGACCTGCCGGTCATTGTACACATTGGAACTAACAACATAGAAAGGGAAAAGCATGAGATTCTGAAGGGACAAAAAAAAAGTTAGGCATGAATTTAAAAAGGAGGTCTTTGAGAGTAGTAATATCTGGATTACTCCCAGTGCTATGAGCTAGTGAGGATAGGAATAGGAGGATAGATCTGATGAATGCGTGATTGGGGAGCTGGTGCAGGGGAGAAGGGTTCACGTTTTTGGATCATTGGAATCTCTTCTGGGGTAGAAGTTACCTGTACAAGAAGGACAGATTGCACCTCAATTAGAAGGGGACTAATATACTGGCAGGGAAATTTACTCAAGCTACTTGGGAATATTTTAAACTGGTAAGGTGGGACAAGGGGTTGGGGGATTGGACCCAGGGAAATAGTGAGGAAAGAGATCAATCTGAGACTGGTACAGTTGGAAAAATGAGTGAGTCAAACAGTCAGGGCAGGCAGGGCCAAAGCAGAGAAGAAGGTAGGACTGATAAATTAAACTGCATTTATTTCAATGCAAAAAGCCTATGCAAAAAGCCTAGAAGGGAAGGCAGATGAACTCAGAGCATGGTTAGGAACATGGGACTGGGATATCATGGCAATTATAGAGATGTGGCTCAGGGATGGACAGGACTGACAGCTTAATGTTCCTGGAAACAGATGTTATAGGAAGGATAGAAGGGGGAGGTGGGGCAAGAGAGGAAGGGGAGTGGCGTTTTTGATAAGGAATAGCATTAATGCTGTACTTAGGGAGGATATTCCTGGGAATACACCCAGGGAAGTTATTTGAGAGGAACTGAGAAATAAGAAAGGGATGATCACCTTATTGGGATTGTATTGTAGACCTCATAATAGTCAGTGGGAAATTGAGAAACAAATTTGAAAGGAGATTTCACTTACGTGTAAAACTAATAGGGTGGTTATGGTTGGGGATTTTAACTTTCCAAATGTAGATTGGGTTGCCGTGGCATTAAGGGTTTAGAAGGAGAGGAATTTATTAAGTGTGTACAAGAAAATTGTCTGATTCAGTATGTGGAAGTACCTAGTGGAGAAGGTGCAAAACTAAGTGTGACTTGAAAGTGTGATACCAACAGTGTGGGTTCAATTCCCATTACTGGTTTGAGGTTACCATGGTGGACTCTCCTTCTCAACCTCTTCCCTGGCCTGAGGTCTGGTGACCCTCAGGTTAAATCACCAATGAAGAGAGCGGCCACTATGGTCTGGTAAGAAAATGGCAAGGAGAAAGTGAGGTCTGCAGATGCTGGAGATCAAAGTTGAAACTTTATTGCTGGAACAGCACAGCAGGTCAGGCAGCATCCAGGGAACAGGAGATTCGACGTTTCGGGCACAGGCCCTTCTTCAGGAAATATAAATCTGCACTCCAAGGTCTCTTTGTTCAGCAACACTCCTCAGGACCTTGCCATTAGGTGTATAAATCCTGCCCTGATTTGCCTTTCCAAAATGCAGCACCTCACATTTATCTAAATTAAACTCTATCTGCCACTCCTCAGCCCATCGACCCATCTGTTGTACTCTGAGGTAACCTTCTTGGCTATCCACTATATCAACAAGTTTGGTGTCATCTGCGAATTTACTAACTATACCTTCTATTTTCATATCCAAATAATTTACATAAATGACAAAAAGCACTGAACCCACCACCAATCCTTGTGGCAACTTCTGGTCATAGGTCTCCACTCTGAAAAGCAACTCTCCACCACCACCCTCTGTCTTCTACCTTTTGAGCCAGTTCTGTATCCAATTGGCTAGTTCTCCCTAATTTCCAACCTTGCTAACCAGTCTACCATGAGAAACCTTTTTTGAATGCCTTACTGAAGTCGGTATAGATCACGTCCATTGCTCTCTCTTCATCAATCCTCTTTGTTACTTCTTCAAAAAAATCAATTAAGTTCATGAGACACGATTTCCCATGGTCAAAGTCATGTTGACTATCCCAAATCAGTCCTTTCCTTTCCAAATACATGGAAATCCTGTCCCTGAGGATCGCATCCAAAAGCTTGCCGACCACTGATGTCAGACTCACTGGTCTGTAGTTCCCTAGCTTCCCCCGTCTTCCAACACCTCACCTGTGGCTATTGATGATTCAAATATCTGAGCAAAGGGCCCAACAATCAACCCTCTCGCTTCCAAAATGTTAGGTTACACTTGATTTATCCATCTTCAATCATTTTAAGACATTCAGCACATCATCTTCTGTAATAGGGACATGTTTCAAAATGAAGCCATTTATTTCCTCATGTTCTCTAGCTTCCATATCATTCTCCACAGGATTCACTGATGTAAAATACTCGTTTAGTATATTACCCCCATCTCCTGCGGTTCCATATGTAGGCAGTCTTGATGATCTTTGAGGGGTCCTGTTCTCTCCCTAGTTACCCTTTTGACCGTCATTTATTTAAAAGTCCTTTGGGATTCTCCTTAACCCTATTTGCGAAAGCCCCTTTTTGCCATCCTGATTTCCCTCTTTAAGTACACTTCTATGGCCTTTATATTCTTCGAGGGAATCATTCAATTTCTGCTGTCTATATCTGCCATATGCCTCCTTTATCTTGACGAATACGTCAATTTCTCTTGTCATCCAGCATTCCCTGTACCTAATAAGCGTACCCTTCACTCTCACAGGAACATACGCTCTGTGAACTCTCATTAAATAATTTTTGATGGCTTCCAACTTTCCAGTGGTCCCTTTACCTGCAGATACCCACCCCCAATCTACACTTGAAAGTTTTTTGCCTAATTCCATCAAAATTGTTCTACCTCCAGTTTAGAACTTGAAATTTAGATCTGGTCCATCATTTTTCTATCACTATTTTGAAAGCAAGAGAATTATGATCACTCGCCCCAAAGTGCTCTCCCACTGACACCTCAGTCACCTGCACTGCCTTATTTCCCAAGAGTAGGTCAAGTTTTGCTCCTTTTCTCATAGGTACATTCACATACTGAATCAGAAAATTTTCTTGTACATGTGTAACAAATTCCTGTCTGTCCAAGCTGTTAACACTATGGCAGTGTCAGTCTGTTTGGAATGTTCAAATTCCCTAACATTACCACCCTATAATTCTTACCGATAACTGAGATCTCTTTACAAATTTGCTTCTCAATTTCCTACTGACTACTGAGGAGTCTGTAGTACAATCCCAGTAAGGTGATCATCTCTTTCTTATTTCTGAGTTCCACCCAAATAAGTTTCCTGGATGGACTCCCCGGAATATCCTCCCGAAGTACAGCTGTTATGATATTCGTAATCAAAAGCACCACTCGCCTTCCTTTCATGCCCCACTTTCTATCCTTCCTATCGCATCTATACCCTGGAACATTAAGCTGCCAGTCCTGTCCATCCCCGAGCCATGTTTCTGTAATGGCTATGATATCCCAGTCCTATGTTCCCAAACATGCCCTGAGTTCATCTGCCTTACCTGTTGGGCTTCTCGCATTGAAATAAATGTATTTTAATTCATCAGTCCAACCTGTTCTCTGCTTTATTCCTGCCTGCCTTAACTGAGATACTCCATTTTCCAGTTGCAACAGTCTCAGACTGATCTCTTTTCTCATTATCTCCCTGGGTCCATCCCTTACTGGTGTAAATCCTCCCGAGCATCCCTCGCAAATCTCCCCAACAGTGTATTAGTCCCCTTCCAATTGAGGTGCTATCGTCCTTCTTATACAGGTCACTTTTTTACCCAGAAGAGATTACAATGATCCAAAAATGTGCATCCTTCTCCCCCACACCAGCTCCTCAGCCACGCATTCATCTGTTCTATCCTCATATTCCAACTCTCACTCGCTCATGGTAGAGAGTCAATCCAGATTTTACTACCTTTGAGGAACTACTTTTCAAATTCCTGTCTAATTTCCTATATTGTCTCCTCGAATCAAGTCCTTTACTCTCCCTATGTCATTGATTCTGCGTAATCCAAGATGGAAGACAGGAAAACATTGTGGATGTAAGAGCTGCTCCTTATTTGAAATGTTTTAGGTGTTGGAGGTGATTTCCTTGAAATCCAGGAGCAGCGATTACTGTTCTATATACTGTTATGTTGATTTGGAACTTAGTGGGGAACAACAGATCAAAACAATAGCACTTTAAAAAGGAGGAAGACAGAGAAAAGCATTGACCACATGGTTAAAGAAAGAAACCTATACTGCTGTCTGACACAGCAGTGAATCTGCACAGTTACTACCTTTGCTGTTGAGTTCAAGTATCTCTGGACATCAGAGTGTGTCCATGAAAAATTAACAAACAGCGAAATTCACAGCTGAACCTGGAGGAACCTCTGTGGGAGAGCTCACAGCACAGGAACGGATAGGTGCTTAGTTTTTAAGTGTAGCCTTACTGTAAATCAACAACAGTGAGTACAGTGGGTTATTTCTTGATTATATTTTTAATTCCAATCTGTCTCCTGATTAAATTTTAAAAATATAAGCTATAAGTATTAAGTTAGCCTGGAGCAGTATTTTTATTAGAGTGGTACTGGAAAAGCACAGCAGGTCATGCAGCATCTGAGGAGCAGCAAAATTGATATTTCGGGCAGGAGCCCTTCATCATTCCTGATTTTCCTGCTCCTTGGATGCTGCCTGACCTCCTGTACTTTTTCAGCACCACTCTAATCTTGATGCTAATCTCTAGCATCTGCAGCCCTCAGTTTCCCCCAGTGTTTTTATTTAAGAACAATAAGACGGTGCTATTTTTTGGGCTAGTAGATTGTGAAGGAGCAAAGATGGCCTTTCGTAGAGTGAGGTGCTCTTCCTGTCAGGTGTGGGAGTTGAGGGAGAGTTGCCATGTTACTGATGATTATGTCCAGGGGAAGAGTCATTGGTTGCAAATCCTATCCGATCGCATGGGTCAGTTGGAGCAGCAGTTAGAGGCAATAAGGAATTTTCAGGAGCTAAGGAGTGTGATCAATGACAGTTATAGGAAAGGAAAAAAGCCACAGTTAGAGCCAGGATGATGAGCTAACTCCAGGAAAGATAGGAGGGGTAGATAGGTAATGCAGGAGTCTCCTGTGGCTATCCCCATCTCAAACAAATATGCTGTTTTGGAAAATGTAGTGGACTCTCAGGGGAATGTAGCATGAACAGCCAAGTTTCTGGATCTGGAATGGCTGTAATGTAACGAGGGGTATGTCAAGTCCCAAGCAATCGATTGTGATAGGGGACTCTCCAATCAGAGGCACAGATAGATGTTTCTGTGCCCAGCAGCAAAAAATCAGAATGGTGTGTTGCCTCCCTGGTACCAGGATCAAGGATGTCTCAGAGACGGTGCAGAATGTTCTCAAAGGGGAAAGGAACCAGCAGGAGGTCATTGCACACATTGGAACTAACAACATAGAAATGGAAAAGGATGAGATTCTCAAGGGATAATTTAGAAAACTAGGCTGTAATATAAAAGTTAGGTCTTCTAGGGTAGTATTATCTGGATTACTCCCGGTGTTACTAATACCTGGACCCCCTGGGGTGGGGGGTTGTGGGGTGGTACCGCTCTGTTCCGTGATCGGTCAATAAGCACTCACAATCAGTCTGGTTCTTTAAGGCTTCATTCTTTCTTTCTTAATACGGCCAGGTACACAGCATCCGGAAACACAGAGGTTATTCACTTCCATGTTCCTCAGAAGAGCTGCACACATGGTTAAAATAAAGACATTTTTATACTTTTCTTAAGGAAAGATACAGGCCATGATCACCTAGTTCATTCAGACAATTACCAATCAATACATGATACTGCTTTATTTGATAGTTACTGTCAGGCAATGAGACAAGTCACTGACAATGTGTAAAGGAATAAAACCAAGCAATCCTGCCAATTAATTCTGATTTTGTGATTCAGGGCTAATACAATTGATTATTAAAAATAATAAATAAAATAATCATGATCTGTAATTCAGAGGGGGAAACTGAACAAGTGACTCAGATATTTTTTAAATCATCATAGAAGTTGGGAAGTTATGTTGCAGTTGTACAGGACTTTGATGAGGCGCAATTGGAGTATTGTGTTCAGTTTTGGTCACCTTGTTATCGGAAGAATGTTATTAAACTGGAAAGAGGTGCAGAAGAAATTTGCAAGGATGTTGCCAGAACACAAGAGACTGAGTTATAGCGAGAAGTTGGACAAGCTAGGACATTTTTCTTCAGATCTTAGGAGACTGAGAGGGGATCTGATAGAAGTGTGTAAGATCATGAAAGTGGGGATAGGGTGAATGTATACTGTCTTTTTAACCAGGGTTGGGGAATCGAGGACGAGAGGACATCAGTTTAAGAATAAACAGGAACCTGAAGGACAACTTTTATATACAGAGGGTGGTACACAAATGGAATGAGCTGCAGGTGGAAGTGGTTGACGCAAGTACATTAATGACATTTAAAAGACATTTGGAGAAATACATGGATAGGAAAGGTTCAAAAGAATATGGGCCAAGTGCAGGGAAATGGGATTAGCGTGGATGGACATTTTAGTTGGCATGGACCATTTTGGGCTGAAGGGCCTTTCTCCATACGAGAGGACTCTATGACTCCATAAAAAGAGCAATTTAAGGAAACTTGCCATGGTGAACAATTAGATCTGAGGCCACAGCAACTTCAGGACAACCCAAGTACTCAACAGACAATCAAGCGGTCTTTGAAATGTGGTCACGATTGTAACATAGGAACCATGGCTGCCAACTTGTACGTCGCAAGCTTCACAAACAAGTGTGGTAACAAGCAATTAATTGTTTTTGTATGTTGCTTGAAGGGTGAACATTAACTAGGACACTGTGAAGAAGTTATTAACTCTTTTTAGGAATAGCACCATAGGATTTTATATATCCCATAGAAAACACAGCATCTCTGAAATGCAGTACTCTCTCAGTTCTACATTGATATAGCAACCTACATTTTGCTGGAGTGGGACCTGAATTCAAAATGTTCTGACTCAGAGGTATGTGTGCTACATTTGGCACATAAACGTTAAGAAGATTAAACTCAGTTTCTTCAAACCCCACCACAAACTCTGCATCTTTGCTGCTATTTCCAATTCTATTTTGGCTGCTGTCTCAATAACCTGGGTAGACCTTTGGACTCCCTGAGGGGTTTGCGGACACAATCGGGTTGCACCTTTTGAATTTTTAGTCAGCCTCTATGTATTCTTGTGGGGGGGGGGCGCGGAACTTCCACCAGGATTTGAATTATCACTGTGAATATGGCAGCAAGGCAGTTGTAATATGGAATATCAATTTTTTGTGATTTTAATTTCTCATTCAACCCTGACCTGGCTATCCAAGAAGCAGGTGAAATACTGTGTTTGGGGACTAATGTGCTAGTATGTCAAGGTGGACCTCATGATTTAGAAAAGTCGGTGTGGACTGGGGTGGACAAAGTCAAAACTCACACAACACCAGGTTATAGTCCAACAAGTTTATTTGGAAGCACTAGCTTTCAAGGCGCTGCCTCTTTATCAGGTGTTATGGAACATGATCATATAACGCAGAAATTAAAGCAAAAAGGTTACAGTGTCATGGAGTTGTAATGATATATTCAACAACTTCAGTTAAAAATCACACCATAAGACCATAAGAATTAGAAGTGGAAGTAAGGCCATTCAGCCCATCGAGGCCACTCCACCATTCAATCATGGCTGATGGGTATCTATCCACACTCTCCCCGTAACTGTCTGAGCTGAGATGACACCTATTATTAAATAAGCTGACGTCACCTTGAGAATGTAATTCTGGGATTTACATACTAAAGAACCTAAACCATCATATCCCAATCTCAAAGATGAAAGACTTAATCTACATTTGTTTAAGAACTATAATCTGGTGTGGTGTGATTTTTTTAATAATGTGCACCTCAATATACTATTAACAGATAATATCTATGCACTGTTACAAAATGATCTTTATTTGGAACCTCCAATAAATCCTACCTCCTGTTCCTGTTGTGATACAGAATTTTCATCTCAAATCCTTTGGCTCTTTGAGCGACTTTGTATCCGATCCGTCCCATTCCAATGATCCCAAGAGTGGCTCCGTCACTTCGACTCCGTACCAACTCAAAGGGTACATTTTAGTGTCTGGACAAGTTGTAATCTTCTGACCTAAAATTTTAAAATCAAACTAGTCAAGAGCAGACTAATAAATGTGTTTCAGAAATAAAAATATAAAACTGCTGGAAATATTCAGCAGGTCAGGCAGCATCTGTGGAGAGAGAAACAGAGTTATCATTTCAGGGCGATGACGTTCAAACAGAATGTTTTTCAGAAGCTGGAAGAAGGTTATAATTGAAGGCCAATATTGTCCAATATCCTCGTTGTCTGGCAATAAATAGGTCAACAATCTGTTGCAGTACTGCTTGCAGATTAGCAGATTATCTTGAGATGTCACTACAGTGCTATTTGGGTTAATTAACTTTTATACCTGCAACAATTAAACTTAGAAGCCTCGTGCACATCTTCAGCACTGTAGCACCAACAAAATAGTTGGTTTCATATGAAAACCAGGGAAGAAGTGTGCACAAATCTGATATGACCAATTGAAAATCTATAGGAGGCTCATGTGCTAAATTGAAAATCAATTTTCAGTAATTTTGGTGGGGGGCTTATGTAAAGACTTTCCTTTTATAACCCATACATCATGAATGCCTACTGTTTATGTAAAATACCACATCCACAAGAGAAACAATTCATATTGTTAAATGTAGTAACCCCATATGGTAAGACGTGGAGTCCCTGAGTGAACTGCATGTCTAAATTCAGATCAATTCTGTTGAATTCAGTTTTCAGATATTATTTTTATGAAGACGAGAACACTCAGAAGTTAATAATTTTAATCACATAAAGCAACCCAATCTTTTCATGGTTTATATATTTTAACAAGGTACATTCCTTTTCCTGTCCATAAGACAAAGGAGCAGAAATTATCATCACGTTGCTCTGCTACTGAATCATAACTGATAGGTTTCTCAACCCCATTCTCCTGCTTTCTCCCCATAACTCTTGACCCCCTTGACAATCAAGAACCTACCTATCTCTGTCTTAAATATACTCAATGATCTGACCTTCACAGCCTTCTGTGGGAGTGAATTCCGTAGATTCACACTCTCTGGCTAAAGGGGTTTCTCCTTATCTCCATTATAAAAGGCTGTGCTCTTGGGTCCTAATGTCTCCTACCAATAGAAACATCTTCCCAACATCCACTTTGTCCAGCCATTCAGTATTTTATAAGTTTCAGTTCGATACCCCCTCATCCTTCCAAACTCCATTGCGTATAGAGCCAGAATCCTCAAACATTCCTCATATGTTAAGCTTTTCTTTCCTGGGACCATTCTCCTGAACCTCCTCTGAACATGCTCCAGGGCCAGTACATCTTCCTGAGATTTGGAGCCCAAAACTACACACAATACTCCAAATGTAGCCTGACCAGAGCCTTATTGAGCGTCTGAAGTACATCCCTGTCTTTCTAGTCAAGTCCTCTCAAAAGAAGTGCCATCATTGCATTTGCCTTCCTATCTACTGACTCAATCTGTAAGTTTACATGAGAGAATCCCAGACTAGAATCCCAATTCTCTTTGCACTTCAGACTTCTGAATTTTCTCCACATTTAGAAAATAGTCCATGCCTCTATTCTTCCTACCAACACGCATGACCTCACATTTTCCCAGGTTGTATTCTATATGCCACTTCTTTGTCCACTCTCTTAACTTGTCCAAATCTTCTGCAGCCTCCACCCCTCCTCCATGCTGCCTGTCCCTCTACCTATCTTTGTATTGTCTGCAAACTTAACCAGAATGCCCTCAGTTCCTTCATCTAGATCATTAATGCATAAAATGAAAGTTGTAGTCCCAACACTGAACCTTGTGGAACACCACTTGTCACTGGCTGCCATCCTGAGAAAGATGTTTTTATCCCCACTCTCTGCTTCCTGCCAGACAGCCAGGTTTCTACTTCTGTGAGCACCTTGCCTCTAACACCATGAGCCCTTATCTTACTCAGTCTGCTGTGCGGCACCTTGTCAAAGGCCTTCTTGAAGTCCAAATAGATATATCCATTGGCTCTTCTTGGTCTAACATGCTTGTTCCTTCCTCAAAGTATTCAAACAGAGTTGTCAGGCATGACTTCCCCTTGATGAAACCATGCTGACTTTGCCCTATTTTACCATGCTTTCCCTAGTTTTCAGAAATCTCATTCTTCACAATGGACTCCCATGACCAAGGCTAGGCTAATCGGTCTGTAATTTTCTGTCTTTTGCCTTAAAATTAAATTTGTGCCCTCTCGTTTTGATCCTTCTAGCTTCTTCCTTTGCCTATAAATCGGATACACAAGGGATGAGTGAAATTAAGTAATTCCTACAGGGTGAAAATGTGAAAAAAAGCTAAAGAAGCACCTCCTTCATCTAACTCCATCAATTCACCAAACTCCCAGCATTCCGTTCAAGTTGCACTGAGGTGCTATGTGTAATAACTCTGAAACTGAACTCCAGTTACAGAAAGAAAGTTCAAACGAGCTTCCTTAATTTACTAACCTAGCTATCCTACAGTGATAATTTGCATACCTCTGCTTAGGCCCTGGTTCATAAATTTATGCATTAACTTTTAGCTAACTGTTAGATATAAGCAAGTTTAAATTTTAAGAAAGAGATAAAAATACCCTCAACTCACCAACTCCAGCACACTGAGCTAGTTGTAATAACAGCCAGTAAATGCAGTTAGTCTATCTGACAGCGTGTTTCTGTTGTGCATAATTTTATGATTTGAACCTCTGTTTTCTCTGATTATTATATGTTAATTTGAATGTTTATTACCACATGCTCTACTCCTTCCTTGGTTTTAAAGTTCAAAGTTATAGATTCCAAGTCATCATCTGTCTGTTTGCCAAAATAGTTTACATTTTACCTTCCAATATATTCCTGGCAGATGCCAACATCAAAGCCATGCCCATTTCAGCAGTAACATTTTCCACCACATGAGGAGTGTTGGCCACCTTCACCCCAAAACTTTTGATTAGAGGTAAGTCGAGATGGTCCACACCAACTCCATGATTTATAATGGCCTTCAAATGAGGTAGAGATTTCAGAAGCTTTTCATCTATTATGGGATAGTGTTTCCAACCAAAAATAAACTGGATTTTCTCAGCAAGTTCTTTTTCATTTTTCAGGAATTCTTCATAGTAGATGATGTTGAAATGTTTCTTGATGAGTTCTACAAACCTTTCTGGAATACCTTCAGTTTCATGAAGTGCATAAGCTAAAACGTGAGGCTGATTGTTCATTGTCTGTGGAAGAGCAGAAATGAAAAGGCATTATTCTGTAAATTTGTTGCTACATTTTTCTTCTCATAATCCTTCACTTCTGATGCATCATGTAGGCAAACACCAGGGAGAGAGTTAAAATGGATTGAGCCATCAACATGTGGAAACCTCCTGGGTCTCACACACACACAGGTTTGGAGACAAGTCAAAGGGCAGAATTGGAAATTTGCAACTCTGGTTGACACAATTCCACCCTCAAGCACTCTTGCCAGAGGCAGCACTATTGTCACAGAGGTCATCCATTTTAAAAAATATTAGACAGATTCTGAGAGCGCCTGCATCTTGAGCCAACCTCACACTCTCCCATCTACCTCAACAACTCCACCTCAGCTGGTGGTACTTCTATTTTCCCCTGCTGCAAGCCTCCCTAAAGGCTTTCCTGTCTTGGGAGCCCACCCATCGTCCTTCACTATATAGTGAATTTGAAGGTAGCCTATTCATTTGCTGCCTCCTGGAAGATTGCAACCTCTGACCTGGACTGGGTTTGGGGGCCCAGAAATAGATCTGATTCATAAAACTTTCCAAAAAGCAGGTGGTCCCATCCAACATGTGATTTGGTGACCAATTGCTGAATTCATGACACATGGAGTGAGTCAACTAAGGGAAAATCCTTCGCTGTGATGGAAAAATTATTTCCCACAATACACTGCTGAACAAGCATCTGCACTTAACTAACTAATCCTGCAGAGTAAATTAGTTTTACTACCATTTTAATTTCACTGCTTTGTTAATTCAGTTTATTTCTATTTCTATTTAGTGTACTTACA
The DNA here is from genome assembly GCF_037043375.1 of Chiloscyllium plagiosum. Taxonomy (NCBI): domain Eukaryota; kingdom Metazoa; phylum Chordata; class Chondrichthyes; order Orectolobiformes; family Hemiscylliidae; genus Chiloscyllium; species Chiloscyllium plagiosum. The sequence continues at coordinate 42,841,582 of NW_028270172.1, read as the reverse complement.
TTTTTCGCTCTCTTAACTCTATACAGGGCAAAGGAGTAAAGAAGTAACTTTTGAACAGAACCACAGGTTGGAAATGCAAAGAAAAATGAAAACCAATTTTTTAAAAATCTCCATGATTTTTCTCCAGGACTGTTTCAATTCTTTTAGGAGAATCATTTTTAGTTCCAGGGCAATGCTGGAGGATTGATGTTCTGCACAAATTTGAATTTTTAAAGTGAAAATCTCAAAAAATGAAAGGAAATATTATCGAAAACTAAGTGCATACTCCTCTGAGTCATGCTTGTTGGAGATTCATGATAGGATAACATGGTATTCCATTGTATTATTGTAAGATCATCTTGGTGTCTGTCAGCTAGCAAGATTAATTGGTTGACCAGCCATTATGCGGAAAGGTCAAAGAGAGTGGCTCATTCTGATAATTGGAAGAGAACAGGACAGACAATACGTCTTCAGATTTGCAGTTGGGTGGACAGGTTTCGGAGTTATAGGTTTGAGGGAGGGTTTGTTTGATAACCAAAGAAACCTACTCGAAGAAACACGGACAACAGTCCTGATCCCCTGACTCGCCAGGGTGCATTTTTCTGCTCGTTCAGGCTGCTACTATCTCTGTTTTGCGATTGGATTTATCAAGAATTAGGAAAGCGCACTTGCAGCCATGAAATCAGGTTTTCCGTCTCATTGAGGAAGCATAATTTAGTTATTATAGTGGAGTATTCCATTTTACAGGTTCGCTACACTGCACAATGATGCAAAACAGTGTGTATGCTGAGGGTTGGGTTACACCATTGTTTACTTTTACCTTCTTTTTCCTCCTCCCATACTTTCTACCCTGTCATGAGAAGGATTAAAATTTGCAATTTCACCTCCATGTAATGTTTTAAGTGGCCATGGTGAAAAGTTGAAGGTCGAGTGAGGAAGGCGTTTGGTATGCTTTCCTTTATTGGTCAGAGTACTGAGTACAGGAGTTGGGAGGTTGCTGCACAGGACATTGGTTAGGCCACTGTTGAAATATTGTGTGCAATTCTGGTCTCCTTCCTATTGGAAAGATGTTGTGAAACTTGAAAGGGTTCAGAAAAGATTTACAAGAATGTTGCCAGGGTTGGACGATTTGAGCTATGGGGAGAGGTTGGAACAGGCTGGGGCTGGTTTCCCTGGAGCGTCGGAGGCTGAGGGGTGACCATATAGAGGTTTACAGAATTATGAGGGGCATGGATAGGGTAAACAGGCAAAGTCTTTTCCCTGGGGCTGGGGAGTCCAAAACTAGAGGACATAAGTTTAGGGTGGGAGGCGAAAGATATAAAAGCGACCTAAGGGGCAACATTTTCATACAGAGGGTGGTATGTGTATGGAATGAACTGCCAGAGGAAGTGGTGGAGGCTGGTACAATTGCAACATTTAAGAGGCATTTGGATGGGTATATGAATAGGAAGGGTTTGGAGGGAAATGCGCCAGGTGCTGGCAGGTGGGACAAGATTGGGTTGGTATATCTGGTCGGCATGGACGGATTGGACCGAAGGGTCTGTTTCCATGCTGTACATCTCTATGACTATGACTCTATCTATAAATAGCACACCTGATCCATGGTGCAAGTCACTTCCTGTTACTGCAACAGTTTGATTTCTGTTGTTTTGTAGCTTTGTTGGTTGTTCTTTGCTGTTAATGGATTTACAATCTATCTGGCAACAGCAATAATGAAACCATCAAATCTCAAATAAAGTCAGTAATGTGTGAAATTAAGAAGCCACATTGTGAGCTGACAGTGATCTAGGTTTTAATTGCATCCCAACTATATTCGCCACAGGGAGAGGACATGTTCTGGTGTGAAGGAGAAACTGCTGAATTGCTGCAACTAATTTCTGCCTTGCTGCAATCAGCTGCCAAGTTTATGGTCTTTGAAAGGGGAAATAAATGGTGGAAAATCAAAGCATTTATTTGCTTCCATGGTTTCTGTCAAGATCGTCTATTTAGAGGGATGTTTAGGAAGCGTGAAGTAAAGATTGTGCTTAAATTTGTAGTTGCAAACAATGAAGCTGAACTGGACCTTTATGGATGGTTCATCTCTCTGGTACACTATCCATCCTTCACTGGAACTCTCCAACCCCAGCAATATGCTTGTAAATCTTTACTGCACCTTTTCAAGCTTAATAGTATCTCTTTCATAGTAGGGAGACCAGAACTGAACACAGTATTCCAAATGTGGCCTAAACAACATCTGCATACTGAATAATAAAATTCTCTTGTACACATTTAACAAATTCCTTGCCATCCAAGTCCTTAACACTATGGCTGACCCAGTCTATGTTTGGAAAGTTAAAATTCCCTACCATTACAACCCTATTATTCTCACAGATATCTGAGATCTCCTTACAAATGTGTTTCTCAATTTCCCGCTGACTACTGGGGGCCTTCAGTACATCCTAGTAAGCGATCATCCCTTTCTTATTTCTCAGTTCTACCCAAATAATTTTACTGGATATACTCTCGGGAATATGGTCCCTCTAGTACAGCTGTAATGTTATCTCAAACCAAAACCACTCCCTTCTTCTCTTGCCATCTTTCGATCCTTCCTGGAACATTAAGCTGCCAGACTGCCGTTCCCTGAGCCACATTTCTGTAATTGCTATGATATCCCAGTCCCATGTTTCCAACTATGCCCTGAGTTCATCTGCCTTACCTGTCAGGCCTCTTGCATTTTAGCTTATCAGTTTTACCTCATTCTCTGCCTTGCTCTTGCTACCTTGACTACTTGACTTGCTCGTCCTCTCAACTGAACCAGTCTCAGACTCACCTTTTTTTCTGACTATCTCTTTCGGTCCCAGCCTCTTAATGGTTAAAGCCTCCGGAGTAGTGCTAAATCTCTCACCAGGATATTGGTCCTCTTCCAATCCAGATGCAAACTGTCCTTCTGAAACAGGTCACTTCCTACCCAGAAGAGATTTCAATGATCTAAACATGTGAAAGCCTGCCCTTTGCACCAGTTCCTCAGCTACACCTTCATCTGGTCTATTCTCCTTGTCCTACTCTCACTAGCAAGTGTCACTGCGAGAAATCCAGATGTTATTATCTTTGAGGATCTTTTTAAGCTCCTGCCAAGTTTCACATATTCTCCCTTTAGAACCTAGTCACTTCCCATGTTGATTCCACTGTGTACAATGACCTTCTGCTGGTCATGCTCCCTTTTGAGAATACTTTGTACCCTCTCCAAGACATCTTTGATCCTGGCATCAGGCAGGCAACACATTATTCTGTTATCATGTTGTTGGCCACAGAAACGTCTATCTGCGCTCCCAACTAGATAGTGTTGCAAAATAAAAAGAGGACATAGATTTAAAGTGAGGTGCAAATGAAACAAGTGAGGTGAGAAAAATATTTATTCCACAGTGAGTATTTATAGAGTCAGACAGAATAGAAACAGACCATCAGTCCAATTTGCCTGTGCTGCCCAGAGATCCCAATCTGATCTCGTCCTATTTGCCAGCAATTGGCCCACATCCCTGTAAATCCTGCCTATTCATATACCTATTTCTGCAGTGGTCATGAAAGCCAGGACGATGTACTGTGCAGGATCCTTCCTTTATTCGTCCAAAGCCACCACTGTGGTTAATTAGTTAATTGTGAATCAACAATAACACTACCTACTGTATGCATTTGTTATTCAGTGGTACCTACACAATCAGACTTTGTCATCTCCTACAGCACAGACCCACAAGCAAAAACACATTTCTGACTGAACTCCCATCCTCATGTTCCAGAATGTGGAGCAACCACAGCATCCGAGCTTCATGACTCACTGGTTTCTTCCATTCATGCCAAGTCATTGGTTATTAACAATTCACTCATCCCCCTCTACCTGCAACAAAATCAAAACAGTTGTTTGGTCACCTAAAATACTATCTGTACTACACCCATGGTCACTATGCTTCAGGCTCACCCTGCCCTATTAACCAATCAACTCCTGTCTCCAATCATTTTGACCTGCATGCATATTTTGAACATTTTTGTTGGTCTTCTGCTAAATATTAATAGGTATTTTATAGTGAACTTGATCTCTGAGCTCAGAGATAGGGACACTTCAGCCCTGAGACAAATGTTAATATAGCAAGTAGTTAAGCAAGTGTTTGAGGGTTAATTGACAGGTTAAATATTAAAGGGCGACAGGTGGAACAGTCTCTTGGTTTTTGGTTCATCAGCTGGCTTGGACTAACATTGCTATTGGTAGTAGGGAATGACTGTATAAATGTGAGGCTTGCAAACGAAAAGTTTTCTTTTCATATAGAAACTTGATTTTAGAGTATCTTTGGAGAAGAATGGCTGAATCCAAATGCAAAGAATTAATATGTGACTTCCTGTTGAAGCCGAACCTTATGATTGATGGGAAAATCAAATGTATATGTGGAAGGGGTTGTTTCTTTACGAAGAAGACAACAAAGTCTGGTCCTGGTATTGTTGTTTACTGCTACAAGCACGATCAGGTGTAATATATTTTCAATTAGACATGGGTGGATGGCTTGAAACTTATATTAATTTATACGAAAAATGACACTAAAGCAATATGAAGCTTAACCAGATTCTGAATTTAGGAAAGCAAGATATTCTAAATAAGAATGCATAATGGGATTTAATAGAATATATGTAAGATTGCAAAAAACCTACACATTTCTAATTCTGTATTTATCTTTAAACTGGACAATGCTGAATTTGTATAGACTTCTAGAATTGCCTCGAGTTAAGTTTTCAGTAAGAAACATGCTTTCTGAACAGATGTCAGAAGCGTGTGTGTGATCTGCAAACAAGTCGAAGTAAAGAATCTACACACTTCAACACTGGCACGCTGACAATTAAAATGTTCTCACACAATTTGAGGATGTAGTACATACAACTCCACCTAATGGGACAAACAATATCCAACAATTCAGGACAGCTTTTCAGGAAGAAATTTCCTAGCTCAGAGATCAAGGATACTATGAAGAACAAAAGAAAAATCCCCGTTCTGAAGAACTAAGATACTATTTTGTTTTGAAAAACATTAGTACACCTTCAAAAGGATATCTGACCTCTGAAGCAAATGCATGTGATTAATGGTCTCCAACAGACCAACACTTGTTTTCAGCAGGAACTACTTTTGGCGATGATATTGGGTGAGGAGAAGCTTGGAGGGAGATATTGTAAAGCGTCTGAAAGGGTTCATGTTGAATTCATTAGGGTCTTTCAGCACTACTTAGAGTCCTTGAGCGATGCAGCATGAAACCAATCCTTCGTTCGAAATTGTCGATGCCAACCATATAGCCTAAATTAGTCCCATTTGAGAGCATTTGGCTGTGTCCCTCTTAATCTTTCCTATTCTTATACCCATTCCGATGCCTTTTAAATCTTGTAATTGTACCAGTCTTCGTCACTTCCTCAGGCAGCTCATTCCAGACGTGCACCACCCTCTGCATGAAAAAGTTGCTCCTTCGGACCCTTTTAAATCTTTCCTCTCGCACCTTAAACCTATCCCATCTAGGTTTGGACTCTGCTATCCTGGGGAAAAGATGCTGAAACTCGTTGGCAGGAATCCCAGTAACTTGTCTGCTTCGTGAGGTAAGTAGCTTGCATTTTTATATGAAACTTTGAAGTCCATCTCTGTCCTGCTCAGCAAAGCTAGAAAAAGAACATAATCCTCCCTCTGCTGAGCTCAGTCTCATTATTTAGTCCATGTGGGCTGCCATTGCCTGGAATGATGCTTGAGATAAAACATTTGGACGGGAGGAATTTCTTTCTCCAAATACCTTCTTAAACAGAATTCAGATACTAACAAGGCCTTAATGGAAAAGAGACTGAACATCGGCAGGTTGGTCTTGAGAGTGTTACTGGCTGAATATTTGCTGAGTGAATGTAGTGTAACAAATAATGTGTAGATCCCTTGCTCAAATAAAACCAGTTCCTTCACTATTCCAAATACTCACCTTTTTTGGGCCTTAAATATCCCTAATTCTTTTGGAATACTTTTCCTCCTCTTCTACTATGTTTCAAATTATTGTTGCATTATTTTGTACAATGGTGCAGTTTTTTCTGCTGAAGTGGAATTCTGTACCTCTGAGGCAATTATGTCAAGTTATTTAGTTATTCAGAGAACATTATGATTTTTTTTCCCCTGGGATCTTTAAAAATTTTGAAGTGCATAACAATTTTGGCTCTGGGCAAAGTATACCCAGCAATAAATAAATGGAATTTCCCCTTTTTACAAGAGTTTTCATCTCGAAGTTGTGTAATGTTTGGAATGTGATGCTTGGAGCATGTTGATGTACTATTTCGAAGTTCCTAATTTTCCTTTAAGGGAACTTGCCTTTTAAGAATCAGAGACATTGTAATTGCATTGACGCACTGAAGCAAACTTTTGCCCTAACTTGGGAAAACTCGACCAACTCACTTTTGTGTCTTTTTGCTCAGTGGTGTATTTGTTTGTAGTGTATTTTGTGGATTATGATGGAGTGGACGAAGAATGTTGCTTGGTAGGTGGGCCAGTTAGAGACCGGGTTTTGTTTGTCTACATAATATTGCAGCTCCTAATATTGTTTAAAGGCCACCTTAGCCTCACTTCATGCCCCTTCACCCCTCGGTCCAATTTCCGTGCAACCCCTCTATGCCTCAATGCCATGTCTAGCCCTGCCACATTTCCCCGGGAAACCCATGTCCCCTGCTATTCCCCCATGCCACCTCTGTCCCCATGTAATAGTGTCACATAGTTTTTTTTACAGAAGGAGCCCCTTGGGCCATCAGGTCCACGTCATGAAAAATCCATCCATTCTAATCACATTTTCCAGAACTTGGCCCATAATCTTCTATACTACGCTATTTCAATTGTTCGTCTAAATAGTTCTCAACTGACTTGAGGGTTCCTTACCACCTCACATTTTCTATGCCACCTCTATGCCCATGTTTCCTCCAAAGCCACCTGCCTAGTCTGTGCAGTTTTCAAGAATCTCTGCATCATGCGCCATTCTTAGGAGATATGTGATAGTAATAACAGTTACTTTAAAATTACAAACCTCTAACGATCTCTGAAAACCATGAATTCAAACTCACTACCATTGATGTGGGACCAAAATAAAACCTTGAGAAAAGAAAATCCTGATCCTTTAAGCATCTATTAGATTTGTAAACAGACAAGAAATGACACGTAAAAGATTCTGCAACTGTAAATTAATTCAGGTGACATACATATTCCAGAGGGATCCAGTAAAGAGATGGATATGGCAGAGGACTTGCAGAAGAACCTTTGAACAAACTGAAATATTCATTGAGTGTTCAGAATGATGGACAAGAAATGAGGCCAATGGATTAGTAAAATGGCATGAAACAGTGGGAATAAGAAAGCTGAGTGAAGATGATGAAAGTAAATCTGGAAATGACCTTACATTAGAAAACGATCACAAACTTGAGAAAGAAACCTCAATACCATAAGATTGAGATATGGAGGAACTTCAGCAGGTCTAGAAATACGAGTATAAGCTGCAGCTTGAATCAATTAGATAAGAAATAAAGGCCACAGAAAAATCAGGAAACAGAACTAAAATCAGAATTCCTCACAATTATGAGAGTTTGATGGCTGCCAACAAGTTTGAGAATACAGTAAATTTGATATTCGGACAGAGTTTGCCCTTTATTCTGAGGCATTATTATGGCCACCAACTTTGTCATGTTAGGGTATTTGTACTGAAAATGTTCTTTCAGGTTGGAGGGGAATGAATTGTTAGGGTTTTCAAGGATGACTGGATGAGATGGATGTTAGTGGATTCACCCACAGCTGGAAGGGAATCTATTGAAATTGTGTTCTTTGGTCATATATATTCAAGGGTCATGGAAGTGGCATTTGTAAATTAATTCAGGTGACATACATTTTCCAGAGGGACCAATAAATAGATGGATGTGGCAGTTAGAGGACTTGCAGAGAAAGATATGACTGACACTGCCTGAAGAGGCAATAGGTTCAGAAGGAAAATAAAAATACTAAACAAATGCATCTACAGGTTGAATAATTCTTCCAGAGAACAGAAGGATGCTTGGTGGAGTGCAGGCCTGTGACTAGTGGAGTGCCTCAGGGTTTGGTGCTGGGCCCATTGCTGCTGGTTATCTACGTCAATGATTTGGATGAGAAATTACAAGGCATGATTAGTGAGTTTGCAGATGATACCAAAATAGGCGGTATCATAGACAGTGAGGAAAGTTATCAGAAATTGCAACAGGAATTTGATCATCTGGGGAAGTGGGCTGAGAAATGACAAATAGTGTTCAATATAGATAACTGTGAGGCGTTGCATTTTGTAAAGTAAAATCAAGGTAGGAGTTTCATGGTAAATGATCGGGCCTTAAGGAGTGTAGTGCAACAGAGGGATCGTGGAGTACAGGTGTATGGTTCTCTGAAAGTGGAGTCACAGGTCCACAGAGCAGTGAAGGAGGTTTTTGGCCACAATGACCTTCATCAGTTCAGGAACTGAGTATAGAAGTTGAGAGGTTATGTTGCAGTCACACAGGACTTTGGTGAGGCCGTACTTGGAGTACCGTAGTCAATTTTGGTCACCTTACTATCAGAAGGATGCTATTAAACTGGAAAGAATGCAGAAGAAATTTACAAGGATATTGGGACTGATGGGATTGAGTGAAAGGAAGAGGTTGTACAAGCTAGGAATTTTTCTTTGCAGTGGAGGAAACTGAGGAGGGATCTTTTAGAAGTTTCTAAGATCATGAGAGGCATGGCTTGGGTGAATGCACTCAGTCTTTTTCCCAGGGTTGGGGAATCGATGAGCGGACATTGGTTTAAGTTCAGAGGGGAAAGAATAAATGGGAATCTGAGGGACAACTTTTATGCACAGAGGATGGCAATCAAATGCCAGCAGATGTGGTTAAGGTGGGTACATGAACAATATTTAAAAGGTGTTTAGACAAATACATGGATAGGAAATGTTTAGAAAAACATGGGCCAAGTGCAGGGAAATGGGGTTAGCGTGGATGGACATTTTAGCCAGCATGGACTAGGTTGGACCAAAGGAACTGTCTCTGTGCTTTAGGACACTATGACTTCTTTACCCCCACTTAAAAAATGAACCATCAATTTGCAAAGATGGCTTCATTTTTAAAAACCTTTAGTCTTACATTATTAGACAGTACAATACATATGTCATGTTGACTGTAATCACTTTCCACAATTATAGTCCATGTGTTTTTTTCCCACCACCAAACGCCTCCATCTTCTTTCATCAAAGTCGTGACAATGTGTCAGTAATTACCTTCTCTCATCCTGCCATGCGTATAATTTTCAAATTGAATTGCTGCAATAATAAGTTCCACTCGAATAGTCTGGAAATTTTATCCTTAAATTTTCCAAAAACTTTTAATGTGTTACAATCAGTATATACAATTGTGTCAGTCACATCACTGGCAATATAAATGTTAAAATGTTCCAATGCTAACACCAAGCTCAAGGTCTCTTTCCGAATCATGGAATGTTTTTGAGTTCATGATTTTCAGTTTTCTGGAAAAATACCCAATAAGTCTTTCTATCTTCTTGTCTTCTTGCAAGAATACAGCACTGACACCCACATCACTCGCATTGATAGCCACCGTGAATGGATTTACGTAATTAGTTGTGGCTAATACTCGGGCAGTGGTTAACACTGCTTTCAGATTGTCAAATGCCTTTTGACAGTCCTCCATCCATCAAAGTTTTCTGCACTTCTTCAAGTCAGTCAGTGAAGCAACCACACTACGACAATTTGGTCCAAACATCCAATTAAAAACCACTCAGGTGACTCATAGTGCTTTCCTCTTCGATGGTACGGTATTCCAATGTGTGACTAAAAATCACCAGATTGTCAAATGTACTCCACAGGATTGGGTAATCTTGAAATCACTTTATGAGTTAGTCTTTGAAATGTGGCTGGTGCATTTTTTCACATCAAATGGCATGACTTTAAACTGGTACAGACCATTTTGTGTCACAAAAGCCAAACTTTCCTTTGATTTTTCTTAGTTGGTCTAATATTGAAATGTAAGTTGTTTTCCCATCTTCTCAATACAGTCTTCCAAATGTGGAATTTGGTATGAATCAAATTTTGTAACTGGACTTTGTGATAGTCCACACATAATTGTTGGGGATCACCTGGTTTTGGCACTATAAGTATGAATGAGCTTCATTTGCTGCAACTCACTTTCATTATATTGCCTTTGGGCATGTGTTCAATCTCTTTGTGAACCTGTGCCAACTTTAGAAGGTTAAATCTTTAAAGATGTTACTTAACTGGATCAGCATATCTACGTCATGTGTAATCAAGTTCATACTTCCCAGCTTATTCCCACCTATGATTATAATCATTCTTTCAGGCCATTTTGTTTTTACTTTGAAAAGTGACTCAGTAATTTATCTCAATTTTGGAGAACTTCAACATTGTCCAATTTAATTTGAGGAATGTTAAATTCAGAATCACCTGAGCTTGATTCTTTACTCTGTATTGTATTTAGTAACGTATTCTTTTTTTGCTTTCCTTCCCTATCAAAATATTTTTTGAGCATAGTCACATGTCACACTCTGAGATTTCTTTCTCTCTGGCCTTCTTATCAAATAGTCCACCTCACTCAATTTCCTTTCAATTTGATAAGCTCACTAAACTTTGCTTTTAAAGGTTAAACTAACACTGGAAGTGTTATCTCTGTTAGTAAAATTACAACTTTTTAATTTCTTATCTGATTCCTGTTTCATCACCTGCCTAGCCAACTCACCCATTTGATGTAAACTCTCTCTAAAATTTGACACATAATCCAAATGAGTGGTTTCTGAACTCTAACTCACCAATTTTCCCCTTAATTAATTTCAGTGGTCCTCTCACCTCATGCCCAAAAGACTAATTCAAATGGACTAAATTTAGTTGATTCATTAGGTGCATCCATAATTACAAAAAGTACATACAGAATTTCTGTATCCCAATCCTGTGGATAACCTTAACTATAAGCCCTCAACATGGTTTTTAAAGTTTGATGCTACCATTTGAATGTTCCCTGCAATTATGGATGGTATGTAGTGGACTTCAGTTGTTTTATTTTCAAGCTATCCGTAACTTCCTGGTATAATCTTCATGTAAAATTTGACCTTAGGTCTGATTGTATCTCTGTGGTTAGCCCATACCTAGTTAAATAAAGATTGAGTAATGCATCCACAGTCCTTTAAACTATGATAGGCATAATGAAATAGTCTTTGGAAATCTAGTGGACACACCCATTATGGTCAACAAATACTTATTCCCATTACTTTGGTTTAGGAAGGGGCCCTACCAAATCAATTGAGACCCTTGTAAAAGGTTCCTCAAATGTAAGAATGGATATTAGGGGTACTGGTTTTATCACTGCTTGAGGGCGTTTCCAATTACCTGACACATATGACATGGATAAAGTGTATGCCTGGAACCGAACATTTCTCTACCTCCTACCAACTTTGTTTAGATCAACAATACTGACATGACCACCAGCCATTTCATGTCTTCGGCCATTTTCTCTAATTAAATGAAAAAGCCTTCTCCATCCTTCTCATTGAATGATTATGCAACGCTTGGATATATTTAAACAGATCCCCACTAGGCCTTTGGCTATGATTGGCTCCTCACTGCTCCTATTTTTCACCTCAGTTTCTGTCATTTTAAATCACTTTTGAGTTTTCAGTTCCAACCTCAGAAGTTCAAAACCTCATTTTCTCCCTTGCTTCTGCTTTTAATTGGAATTCAAACTTATCATTTCCTCTTTTCTTTCTTTATGTTCTACCAAAGCTATTTTTGCCTTTACTTTGGCCCTTGCCATTGCCTCTAATTCAAGCTGCTTCTTCTGCAATAGAATTTTAGCCATTTCCAAAGAAATATATATATATATATATATAAATAGTGCAAGATTGCCACAATTATCTCCCCTTTCCTTACAGACACAAGCAATCCTAACTCCAGTTGTTTGGCAATTCAAAATGCTATGCCTTACTTAATTTTTGTAAAATTCCCGAAGTGATTTCCTCCACCTCCAGGAAATTCTTAGTGACGGAAGGAGGCATTATTACACAAGGCACACCCAGTTTAAACCAACCAAATGCAATACCTAAAATAAAAAAAAAACACTCACTGCCTTTAAGTTCAACAATCCTAAACCCAAGCTGGAATTGGAGATTTTGATCGCAACAGAACCTCCAATTTGTTATGGACCAGACCAAACTTTCTCAAAATATATTAAGAAGATAGCTTAAGCCCTAACTTTTTTTTTCTTTTATAGGCAAATGCTGGGCATTGTTTTCCAAATTCTGTTTGATTAGTCAGACTACCAGATTTGAAGCAAAATGCAATTTATGCATACTTAATAGTAAAAGTACAACAAAAGAAAGAATAAATTGGAATAATAACTCCAATGGAAAATGTAACAGAATAGTGGATTATTTATAGAGTCATAGAGTTGTATAGCATAGTAACAGACCCTTCAGTCCAACTCATCCAGCTGACCAGATATCCCAAATTAATCTAGTCCCAATTCATGTACCCATCCAAAATGCTGTAATTGTAACAGCATCCACCGCTTCCATATACACACCACTCTCTGCAAGAAAAAGTTGCCCCTTTGATCCTTTTTAAATCTTTCGCCTCTGACTTTAAACCTATATCCTCTACTTTGGACTTATTCGACCTATCCATACCACTCATGATTTTATAAACCTCTGTAAGGTCACCCCTCAGCCTTTGATACTCCAACTAAAATAGCACAGCCTGTTCAGCCTCTCCCTATAGCTCAAGCCCTCCAACCCTGGCAACATCCTTGTAAATCTTTTCTGAACCCTTTCAAGTTTCACAACATCATTCCTATGGCAGAGACACAGTATTCAAAAAGTGGCCTCACCAATACCTGTATAGCCGCAACTTGTCATCCCAATTCCTATACTAAATACACTGACCAATAAAGGCGAGCATACCAAATGCTTTCTCCACTAGCCTGCTTACCTGCACCTCAAGCTTTCTTAGTTCAAGAACACTCCCCAGGACCCTGCCCAGATTTGCCTTACCAAAATGCAACATTTCACATTTATTAATTTAAACTCCATCTGCCACTCCTTGGCCCATCTGATCAAGGTTCCAGTGTATTCAAATCATTATATAAATGACAAAAAGCATCAATCCTTGTGGCTCACCACTAGTCACAGGCCTCTGGTCCAAAACAAATTCTCCACCATCAACGTCTATCTCCTACCTTCAAGCCAATTTTGTATGCAAATAGCTAGCCCTCTCTAGATTCCATGTAATCTAACCTTGCCAACCTGTCTACCATGTCAAACCTTGTTGAGTGCCTTGTTGAAGTCCATATTGACAACGTCCACCACTCTGCCTTCACCAATCTTCTTTCTCACTTCTTCAGGAAACTCAATCAAGTTAATGAGATGCCATTCCACACGCACAAAACCATGTTGACTATTCCTAATCAGTCCTTGCCTTTCTAAATACATGTAAATCCTGTCCTTCAGAATACCCTACGTAATCTGACCCATTACTAACATCAGGCTAAGTGGTCTACGGTTCCTGGCTTTTCCTTCTGACCTTTCTTGAATAATGGCACCACAATAGCTAACCTCCAGTTTTACAGCACCTCACCCATGGCTATTCATGATGAAAATATCTCAGCAAGGGGCCCAGCAATCACTTCCCTAGTTTCCCTCAAAGGTCTGGGGATTTATTCATTTTATGTGTTGTAAAACATCCATTATCTGTAATATGGATACTTTTCAAAATATTTATTTCTCCAAGTTCTTTAGCTTCCATATTCTTCTCCACAGTAAATACTGTTATGAAATGCATGTTTAGTATCTCAGCCATTTCCTGCAGTTCCACACATAGATAGCCTTTTTGATCTTTAAGAGGCCCTGCACTCTCCTTCTTTACTCTTTTGCCCTTACTACATTTATGGAATCTCTTTGAATTCTTCTTAACGCTGTGTGCCAAGTCTATCCCATGTCCCCTTTCTGCTGTCCTGATTTCCCTCTTGACTATATTCCTTCTGCCTTTATACTTCTGCCGTTATAACTGTCTATATCTGTTATCTGCCCCCTTTTCCTTGACCAGAACCTCAATTTGTAGTGTCATACAGCACAGAAATAGATCCTTCGGTCCAACCAGTCCATGCTGAACATAATCCCAAATGAAACTAGTCCCACCTGCCTGCTGCTATTCCATATCACTCCAAACCTTGCCTCTTCATGTATTTATCTAAGTGACTTTCAAATGTTGTAAGGTGCCCATATTCACCACTTACTCAGGAAGTTCATTCCAAATACGAACCTCCCTCTCACTTCGAAGCTCAGCCATATCCTCCACCATCTTTTTGGTCCTTAATTGGTGAAAAATCCCTTTGAATAAATTCTTCCGACCCGCAAATTACTAAGAGCGCTCTTGTGTTTCCTCTAAGACATCAGAACATTAGTTCTGATCCACACTTGGTCCTGTGTGTTTCATATTTCAGTTCCTCTGTTATTTGTATTCAGTTTGGTTTTCTACTGAACAATGAGTCTAACATTTATCACACTATAATTCATAAAGTCATACATCATGGAAACTGATATTTCGGTCCAACCAGTCCATGCAGAACATTATCCCAAACTAAACTACTCCGCACCTGCATGCTTCTTGCCCATATCCCTCAAAACCTTTCCTGTTCATGCGCTTATCTAAGTGTCATTTAAATACTCTAACCATGCCCACATCCACCACTTCCTCAGGAAGTTCATTCCATGCACAAACCACCCTCTGTAAAATAGAAATTGTCCCTCATGCCCTTTTAAAATACCACTCATCTTAAGAATATGTCTTCGAGTCTTGAAGCCTCCCATCCTATGGAAGGGCCACCTAGTATTTACCCCTCATGATTTTATAAACCTCTATAAGGTCACTCTCAATCTAACACGGTCTAGTGAAACAAGTCTCAGCCTATCCAGCCTTTCTTTACAACTCAAACCCTCCCTCCTGGCAACATCTTTGTAAATCTTTTCTGAACCCTCTCCAGTTTAATAATGCCCTTCTATAACAAGACAACCTGAACTGCACATAGTGCTCCAGATAAGGCCTCACCAACGTCCTGTACAAGCTCAATGTGACTTCCCATCTCCTATATTCAAAGGACCGAGCAATGAAGACAAACATGCTAAACACCTTTTTATTTCCCTTTCTAAAGGTGATGCAAACTCAAAGAATTGTGTACATGAACGCCTACATCCCTCTGTTCTACAAACTACCCAACGTCCTACTATTAATATAAAGTCCTGCTCTATTTGTTGTACCAAAATTTTGTTGTACCTCACATTTATCCAGATTGAACTCCACCTGCCATTTTTAAGCCCATTGACTCATTTGACCAAGATCCCTTTGTAATCTTAAACTGTTTTTCCCGCTATTATTCCACCAATTTTGGAGTCATCCACAAACTTACTAACCATGCCTTCTATTTTCTCATCCAAATCCTTTGTATTAATGACAAACAAAAGAGGACCCAGAACCAATCCCTGTGGAACATCGCAGGTGACACACCTCCAGTTCAAAAAGTAACCCTCCACCATCACTCTGTCACCTACCATTAAGTAAATTATATATCCAATTGACAAGCTCACCCTGAATCCCATCTGACTTAAATTTACTAATTAGTCTACCATGCGAAACCTTGTCAAAGGCTGTACTACGATCCAAGTAAACAATGTATATTGCTCTTATCTCATCTATCTTTTTGGTAACTTCCTCAAAAAAACTCACTTGGGGCAACATTTTCACTCAGAGTGTGGGACATGTATGGAATGAGCTGCCAGAGAACGTGGTGGACGCTGGTACAATTGCAACATTTAAAGGGTTTGGAGGGATATAGGCCAGGTGCTGGTAGGTGGGACTAGATTGGGTTGGGATATGTGGTTAGCGCGGACAGGTTGGACCAAAGGGTCTGTTTCCATGCTGTGCATCTCTATGACCCTATGAATCTAAACAACTCATCTTCAACAAATTTCTCTGATTTAAAAAAAATCTTCTCCAGAGCCAATCATGCGTAGGACTGCCCAAAATGAAGACGCGACTCTGTCTAAAAAATACTGTTCAGCCACTCAAAAAATCCTTTTACAATGTTAAAAAACTGCTTAAAATGTATATGGTATTTTAAAGCTTCTAAAATTAGAATAAAGAAACCTTCAACCATTCACTACAGCTCTTTGAAAGGCTTGTTTTTCAACAAAGGTCCATTTGAAAAAAAAACTCTTCTTGTTTGTTTTAATGTTAAAGAAACTAAATAAACAAAAATCTTTTACTGGTGAAACATAATAACTGTATTTCTCTAGTCATCCAACATTTCCTACACCTACCAGCCTTGCCTTCACACTAACAGGAACATCCTTTCTCCAGACTCTCATTCTCTCATTTTGAAGGCCTCCCATTTTTCAACCATACCTTTACCTCTGAATACGCTCTCCTAATAAACCTTTGGAAGTTCTTGCCTAATATCGTCAAAATTGCCCTTACTTCAATTTAGAACTTTAACTTTTAAGATCAAGTATTTAACTACTAAAGAGCAGCTGTGCCGATATAGTATAATTCTATAAACACACCCTTGTAAAGTCAAATTTAGTAAAATAGATTGTCTCATGGGCAAATGTCCAGTCCAGGAGGGAAAAAAAACATCGAGAAAACACTGTGTGAGAGTGAGTAGTGGGGAGAGATGTACTGCAGCTCCCAAACCCAGTTTCACGACCCAGCAATTGCTACTGAAAAACTAAAACTCAAACTCTGGGCTCTAAGGGGGTTCACCCCATCCAATCAGGCTGCTTCTCCTGTTCCAACTTTGGAAAAAAAACACCCAAAACCTCAGAAACTGTTTCCTTTATGAGCTTTCAAGCAGACTGATTATCACCTCTGTCTCAACCTTTCTTCATTTAATAAAAAAGCTGAACAAAATACAGCTCTTAAAGCCATAGTATCATCACAACAGGGGCAGCATGGTGGCTCAGTGGTTAGTGCTGCTACCTTTCAACACCAGGAATCCACGTTTGATTCCAGCCTTGGGTGACTGTGTGGAATTTGCACAGGATTTTAGCATTGCTAGCCAGGCAGCATTTATTGCTCATCCCTAATTGCCCAGAGGGCAGTTAAGAGTCAACCACATTGCTGTGGGTCTGGAGTCACATGCAGGCCAGACCAGGTAAGGATGGCAGTTGCCTTCCCTAAATATTTTTCAAATGTTACTTGCATATTCTCAAATTTTCATACAATAAACCTTTACAACTTTCTGTTGTACATCTCCAGTTGATTAGATTTCCTACAGTGTGGAAACAAGCCCTTTAGCCCACACCAACCTTCTAAAGAGTAACCCATCCAGACCTCTGACTAATGTACCTAACACTATGGGCAACTTAGCATGGCCAATTCACATGAACTGCACATCATTGTGACTGTAGGAGGAAACCAGAGCACCCAGAGAAAACCCACACCAGGAGAATGTGTAAACTCCACACAGACAGTCACCTGAGGCTGGAATCAAACCGAGGACCCTGGTGCTGTAAGGCAGCAGTGCTAACCACTGAGCCACCCTTTCTTTCCTCTCTTAAAAGCCATCAAATCCAAAATCTAATATGGTCTTAGTCTCAGGGTTGCCTGTTCTGAAATACTGTACCTTTAACAATTTCACCAATGATTTATACTGGATGTGATTTGAGTTTATTATGTTAGTGTGCTATTAACATATAATCTTTGAACACATTATCAGCAGTGCTGTTGGAATGTACTAGAATTTGTGGATTATTTGTCAAATTTGAGCTGTTATGTAATGTCCTTCTTGACAAGCTTTTTATGGCTTAAAGTATACTTTTGGGAAATAAATACATCCTTTATCCTTGATTTTATTTGGTGTGCCATCACTCTCTATATTAGTGAAGTAATCAAATTGCTGTTCTAAATATTCTTAAAAGCTTAATTAAGCACTTTTTAAAGCCCGCATTTTTGCATTGTATTTTGAAGTATTGTAATTTAGATGGTGGGGAGATGGGATCTATGGTGATTAATTGTTGACATTTTTACAGCAAAAGCTCAGTGAAAGATTAGGAAGGTTGGTTGTGTGCAGTTTGAGATATACTTCGAGGTGCAAAGTCCAATATTTTAGTAGATTGGGAATTGCAAGGAAGATGTAAAGCAGAGGATTTGGATAAGGTTAGTGAATGGGCAGTGGCAAATGGAAGATAATGTAAAAAAATGTTAGGTTGTCCATTTTGGTAGGGCAAACAGGTGAACAGAATGTTTATTTTAAATGGTAAGCAGTTGGAAAGTTTAGGTGTACAAAGAGGTCTCGGTGTTGTTGTCAATTTGTTACTGAAGCCTAACATGCAGGTTCATTGAGCTATGAGGAAGGCAAATGGCATATTAGCATTTTATTGCAAAAGGATTTGAGTACAGGAAGAGTGAAGTTTTACTTCAGTTGTACAGAAGCTTAGCCACACTACACCTGGAGTACAATGATGCAGTTTTGATCTCACCTCTGGAAACATATTGCTATAGAGGGAGTGCAACTAAGGTTCACCTGACTTGTTCCTAGGATGGTGGGAGTACCCAATGGAGAGACATTGGGCAAACCTGGCTGTATTCTCTCGAGTTTGAAAGAATGAGACATGATCTCATTGCAACTTACAAAATGCTTCAAGGGATAGACAGGGTAATTGCAGGTAAAATGTTTCCTCTGGTTTGATGTCTAGAACCAACGGACACAAGTTTAAAATTAAGGGGAATGCCACTGAGAAGAGAATTTTTATTTTTACTGAGAGGGTTGTTAACTTTTGGAATTCTAACTGCTGAGTTGATCTTTATAGCCTATTTGAACAAGGGATCAATAGTGGCGATTCTACAGTCCTCCAGCCCCAAGTCCCCAATCGAGAGAAAATTGAAAGATGATTGCCAATGCCTTTGTAATTACCACACACTCTCTCTTCCTTTAGTATCCTTTGCATCTCACCTGGTCCCCTTGTCTTAATAACTGAAGTACAGACAACTTGTCTGATACTGCCTCCTTATCAATTTTAACTTGCTTGTGACTGAGTTTCCTCCACTGTTACTAAGGCCTGTTAAACATCAGCCTCACAGATAAAGACAGATGCACAGTATTAATTTCAACACCTTTAACCATACTTTCTGCCTCTAAGTATAAATCTTCTCTCTTAGTGCCTAATTAGCCGTATTTTTTTTAAAACACTTCTTTTACTATAGATGTGCTTATAAAAGATATTGGGATTCCTCTTTACATTCACAGCCAGTCATTTTTTTATAATCCCTCCTTGCTTCTCATTCGCTGTCTTGCCTCCTTTCTACACCTTCCATATTCAGCTTGGTTCTCAACTGTATTTACTACCTGACACTTACCATTTGGCACTTTGTTTCTTTAACTGAATTTCTATCCCACTATCATCCAGGGAGAACTGGATTATTGTCACTCCTTCCCTTTTTTGAGGGTATGTACCCTGACTGTGCCCAACCATTTCCTCTTTGAAGGTCACCCATTGTTGAACCACTATTTTCCTTCCAACTCTTAGTTTCAGTCTATTCAACATTAACTCCATTTTCATCCAACGTCCCTACTTGTCATTAACCAAAACAAATTTTCCTTCATCCTAAACCTCATACTACAACAATCATGGGTCCCTAAATACTCCCCAATTGTCACATGATCTACTTATCTGACCTAATTGCCAAGAAATCAGACTAGCAGTGACCTCTTATTGGGCTGAATAAATACTCCTGTCGGCAACTGGCCTGAACACAACCAAGGATTGCTTGTCCTTCACAGTCTGTTTAAGCCACCACTGTTGAGGTGATATCCAAGTATTTAAAGTTCCCATTATAACTATGCTATTTGCACCTCACTGTAATTTCCTTGTACATTTTTTCACTATATCTTTCCCACCAGCTATCAGTCTATATATTACAATGAGCAATATAGTTACACCTTTTTTTAATTCCTTAGCTCTAGTCCTGTCCTTGAACCCTTTCAGACATCCTCTTTCTCTAGTACTCTAATATTCATGTACCACAATCATCACCTTTTCTGTTTCTCTTCCTTTCGTAACTTTTCCGAACACCTTAGGAACAGAAATAATTTAAAAATCCAAGCTGCCTTCCGTTTGGCCAAGTCTTTGTTACTACCTCAACATTATAATCTCAGAAAGAAATATGTGTCTGTAACTCCCCAGTTTTATGAACTGGGGAGTTCATGCATTCACATATACCGAAATCTATCCACAATTTTTAGACTTCATTATTTTCTCCATTACTCTGACTCCACCTATTAATTTACTGATCTCTCTTTTTAATGTTATCTGCCTCTCCTATTATGTCATGCACTTTTTTAGTATTACTTTTTAATATTCTCGTCTGGTTTCCATGTTCCTGCTGAGTGGACTTAAATCTTCCAAATGTACAGCAAAACATTCTCTCTCTCTCTCTCTCTCTCGCTGTGTGTGTGTGTGTAAATAACTCAGTCCCGGCTCTGTTCGACCTGTCCAGCTTCAAAAGTGCCATCTTTCCCAGAGCTAGGTCCTGTGTCCCAGGAATCTAAAGCCCTCCATCTTGCACTACCTTTCCAGCCATACATTCACCTGCCTTATCTTCCTCGTTCTGAACTCACTTATAGGTGATACTGGGAGTAATCTGGAGAGTACTAATTCTACAGGTCCTACTGACTCATTTTCTAAATTCAATTGCAAGATCACCTCACCCTTCCCACCTAGTCATTTAGAACCAATGTATGTTCATACAATGGCCTCTGGCTGTTCACCCTCCCTGAGAAGAATATCTTGCGGCTGTTCCATGACATCCCGAACTCTATCATCAGGAAGGCATCAAACCATTCTGGAATCACACTGATAGCCACAGAAACAAGTATCTATTTCGGGAACTAAAGAATCCTGGAATAATAGTAGTGTTCTTCCTCCACTCCAGTACAGCTTAGCTTTTAGATTAGATTAGATTTCCTACAGTGTGGAAACAGGCCCTTCGGCCCAACAAGTCCACACCGACCCTCTGAAGAGTAACCCACCCAGACCCATTTCCGTCTGACTAATGCACCAAATACTATGGGCAATTTAGCATGGCCGATTCACCTGACCTGCACATCTTTGGACTGTGGGAGGAAACTGGAGCACCTAGAGGAAACCCACACAGACAGTTGCCCAAGGCTAGAATTGAACCCAGAACCCAGGTGCTGTTATGCTGCATTCCTCCAAGGATCCATTGCCCTCACCATGATCAAGAATGGAAAACCAATTGGTGAGCAGGATCTCTGGACACTTTCTTATGCTACCTGTCAGTTTCTCGTGAACTGTCTGGTGGATAGGTTCAAGTTCCTGTGCTATATAGCATGGTGACTCTACAATCAGTTAAAGGTTTATTTTTTATTTCAGAACTAATATTATCTGCTTGACAACGAATGCCCACACAAGCTTGAGGAAAAGCACCTCATCTTCCAGTTTGAGATTATAACCACTTTATGTCCAGGCAAGAATAGAGGATGATGATTTATTCTCCTATTTACACCTCCTCCCGACCTTTTTCATATAATTTTCTTTTCCCATTGCTGCTGTTTTTCTCTTTGCTCCATAGTTTTCAGGAAAAATAAAATCAATCCTGCCTTTGACCTATCACAAGCCTCCCCATTTGTTCCATCCTCTCCTCCCCCACTTTCTGCTTAAAGTCTTTTCACGTCATTCCTGGTTTACTGAATGATGACTGATCCAAAACATAGTTAAAAATCACACAACACCTGGTTATAGTCCAACAGGTTTAATTGAAAGCACACTAGCTTTCGGAGCGACGCTCCTTCATTCGGTGATTGTGGAGGGCTCAATCGTAACACAGAATTTATAGCAAAAATTTGCAGTGTGCTGTTTTTCTCACATTCTGGTGATCCTGGACACTTCCATTGTTTTCATTTTAGATTTAGGGCAGAGTCAGCACAGCTTCACGAAGGACAGGTCACACCTGACATATCTGTTAGAATTCTTTTGAGGAGGTAACTAGCAAGTTAGACACAGAAGATCCAGCGGATGCGGTCTATTCGGTTTACAGGAAGGCTAGGTTCCACATAGGAAGCTGCTAAATAAGACATGAGTCAATGACACTGGGGCCAAGATACTGGCTTGGACAGAGGACTGATCAACTGGGAGAAGGTGCAAAGAGGAGATAAAGGAGTCAATTTCAAGATGGCAGCTGGTGACTAGTTTTACAGGGGTCAGTGTTGGGATCACAATTATTCACAATAGCAATCCGGATGAAGGAACTGAGGGTATTGTTGATAAATTTGCAGAAGAAGATAAATTTGCACAAAGGTAGATGAGAGGGACAGGTAGTGTTGAGGAAGCAGGGAAACTGCACAAGGTCTTGGACAGGCCAGGAGAATGGGTAAAGAAGGGGTACATGGAGAACAACTTGCGAGAATGAGATAATACAGTTTAGTAGGAAGATTAGAGGTGTTGACCATTTTCTAGATGGGGAAAGTCTTTGGAAATCAAAAGCACAAAGAGACTGGGTAGTCTGAATACAAGATTCTCTTTAGGTTAACATGCAGGTTCCATTTGGTAGTGAGGAAAGCAAATGTAATGCTGGCATTCATTTCAAGAACTGAAAATGTGTTGCTTGAAAAGCGCAGCAGGTCAGGCAGCATCCAAGGAGCAGGCGAATCGACGTTTTGGGCATGAGCCCTTCTTCATGCCCTTCCTGAAGAAGGGCTCATGCCCGAAACGTCGATTCTCCTGCTCCTTGGATGCTGCCTGACCTGCTGCACTTTTCCAGCAACACATTTTCAGCTCTGATCTCCAGCATCTGCAGTCCTTACTTTCTCCTAGATTCATTTCAAGAAGTCTAGAATACCAGAGCAGAAATGTAGTGCTGACGCTTAGGCTGTGGTCAGACTGCATTTGGAATATTGTGTGAGCAGTTTTGGATCTTGTATCAAAGGAAAGATATGCTGACGTTGGAGGGGTCCACAGACAATTTACATGAACGATCCCAGGGATGAAAGGTTTGTCATATGAGGAGCGGTTGAACATCTGGGTCTGTACCTGAGGGAGTTTACAAGCATGGGTTTGGTGATCTCATTGAAATTTATAGATTACCAATAAGCCTGGATAGAATGGATGTGGTGAAGATGTTTGCTCTAGTAGGACAGACTAGGACCTGGGGACACAGCCTCATGGTGAAGGGATGACCCTTTAGAACTGAGATGGGAAGAATTTCTTCCAAGTGAAAATGGTTAATCTGTGGAAGTCATTGTTGCAGATGGATGTGAAGGCCAAGTCATTGAGTGTATTTAAGGTAGCGAGGTTCTTGATTTGCAAAGGGGTCCGGGGTCACTCGGAGAATGGGGCTGAGAGACATAGTCATGATCAAATGATGGAGCAGATTGAATGGACTGAATGGCCTAATTCTGCTCCCATATCTTCTGGTTGTATTTCCAATATCCACAATAATGAGCTTTAGCAAGATGAAAAACCATGGATATTTTAAATTGCATTTAATTAACATGCTATAAACCTTCTAAGTAAGGGAATCGTTGAAGTGTTAACATGTCTCATGATCCCAGCATTGGGTTGTGCTTTCCAGAGGGATGGAAGATTTATCTATACAAAAGGTGGCATGGTGGCTCAATGGTTAGCACTGCTGCCTCACAGTGCCTGGGTTCGATTCCTGTCTCGGGCAACTGTCTGTGTGGATTTTTCATGTTCTCCCCATGTCTGCATGGGTTTGCTGTGGTTTCCTCCCACAGTCCAAAAATGTGCAGGTTAGGTGAATTGGCCATGGTGTTAGGTGCATTAGTCAGGTGGTCAATGTAGGAGAATAGGTCTGTTGGGTTGCTCTTCAGAGGGTTGGTGTAGACTTGTTGGCCGAAGGGCCTGTTTCCACACTATAGGGAATCTAATCAAAGTTAGTGTAATCTCTCCAGTTCTGAAGAGCAATCATATCAGATTCAACTTATACTATTACCTTTTCTCTATCTCTCAACAGATGCTGCCAGACTAGCAGAGTTTCTCTGGCATTATCTATATTTGTTTGGATTTCCAGCATCTGCAGTATTTTGATTTTTATGTAATCTTGTGCAAGATATCCTCCTGCGTCTGCTCATATAATTTCTGTTTACTTTATTACTGATTTTGGAGTGGTTATAAATGGCAGACATTTATTCTGCATATTCTGTAGCCAGAGCTAGTCACAATTCTATGATCTGTCAAGAATGTAAGAAATATGAGGAGGATTGAGACATTTGCTCACTCAAGCCTGCTGCATCATTCAAAATGGCTGATCTGCCCCAGCCCTCAACTCCTGGTGTGCCAGCTCTCTCTCCCAACCCAAGCTTTAATAATTATTTTCAGTGATAGCGACTCAGTTGCATGGTCAGCTGGTTTGCAATGCAGTGTGATGTCAATGGCATGGGTTGAATTCCTATTTCAGCTGAATTTAAAATTCATGAAGGACTCTCCTTCTCAATCTCTCCCCTTGATAAAGCTTCCCAGCCATCTCTCTCTCATTAGAGACAACGGTAACTTTCCTTCTTACTTTCAGTGTTTAAGCCTCTACAAATGCCTGAAGATATTTCACAGAATCACAGAATTCCTCCAGTACAGATAGAAGCCATTCGGCCCATTCCAGTCTGCGCCAATCTTTGAAAGAGTATCCTGCCCAGACACTCCCCCCCGCCATTTTCCGTATTTCCCATGGCTGACCCATCTGACCTGCACATTCTTTGACACCTTAGAGTTTTTTTTAAACATGGTCTTCCCACCTAAGCTGCACATCTTCGGACATCATTTAAAGACTTCTTTGTTCTTTCTCTCTTTGCTGTTCTCAAGCTTGACAAAAGAGTCTCCCTATTAAAAACGAAAGAACTGCGGATGCTGTAAATCAGAAACAAAAACGGAAGTTGCTGGAAAAGCTCAGCAATTCTGGCAGCATCAGGTCTGAGGAAGGGTTACTGAATCCAAAACGTTAACTTTGATTTCTCTGCACAGATGCTACAAGACCTTCAGAGGATACCCCTGCTTTTTTTTAAAGATTAAATTCCCTACAGTGTGGAAACAGGCCCTTCAGCCCAACCAGTCCATACCGACTCTCTGAAGAGTAACCCACCCAGACCTATTTCCCCTCTGACTATAGCACCTAACACTATGGGCAATTGACCTTTGTGACGATGAGAGGAAGCCAGAGCACAACCACACAGACATTGGGAGAATGTGCAAACTCCACACAGACAGTTGCCCGAGATAGGAAATGAACCCGGGACCCTGGCGCTGTCAGGCAGCCGTGGTAACCTAAGGTAGCAGTGCTAACCACTGAGCCACCGTGCTGCCCCAATTTATTTTTGTGTGCGCAGCAATAATTATTTATGTCACCTTAACTTTTTCTGTTTACCGCTGGTCGATGCAACTTGGAATTCGCCCTCAAGGGCCCCCTCACCTGAACTAAACTATAATCGCCAAGCAAAGGCTAAAGGCGCGGTTTCAAAGGTATTGCTAGAATTCTGCTCTTCAATCCTCGAGTTTGAAGATGAACAGTTCACTTTTTCTCCTGCTTTAGGTAGGAGCTTCAATTGTGTAAATAGTTCAACTGTATTCTAACTTTCAAACATCGCTGTTCATGATCGAGAATCAATGTGTCTCAAAAACCGCGTATTCACATTATCCCTCCGGCTCGCACTGGGGCTTCTCCCACCTTTTTCACGGAGCCAGGACATCACTGTCCCTTGGGAGGGATTTTTGGATTTGTTGAGTAATTAAGGGCAGAATTGTACCGTTTTGCAGATATCTACATTTGGATGTACAGCGGGAATCGAGCCGTTTTTCCCTCAGTCCAGTCCAGCTCAGCCCAGAAACCCTGCCGCAGTTACACACAGACACCACACTCTCACTCTGAGTGCTGGGCTGTCCTGCCTGCGGGAACTGCTCGCTTCAGCGGGAACAGTGCTCCGGCCTGAAGACATCAGCCACACAGACACGGCGTGAGTATTAACACCGCTCCTGGATTGCATTGGGTGAGGGTATCGCCCCATTGGGAGAGTGCAGCGACCGCGCTAAGTTCCAGCCTGCGGCGTCTGAACTTGTCCGGGATCCAGCGGGAAACCTAGTGCTTCAGTCGATGGGAGGACTTCGGCAAACAGCCTGCACGTTGGTGGAATATGAAGATATGATTTATTTCATTCTTGTCCAATGTACCTAGGTACAAAGTCAAGCCTTGTTTTGCGTGCAGTACAAGCAGAGTATACCATACAAAGTGCATAAGGATAATAGAACAGAGCGAAAAATACAATGTTAAAGCTGTGGAGAAGGTGCACAGAGAGTGAGATCAAGATTAGATTTAAAATTTGAGAGGTCCTTTCAGATCCTGTGCTGAATTATGGCTTTTTCAGAAACCATAATAGTCTACCCTGTGAAGTCGGCTCCATAAGGACCTATTTAGAGGTAGCTTCACACTGCAGTCGGCATTCATCGAGTTGGCTCCTGTTGCAGTTCTTTCTGCTAAGCATCCCACACCTCCACCACCACTGGAATATATAACTTCTTTGAGTTCAATCAAGCCATCAAATTATTAACACATCTTACCCAAGATTTGATTCTCATTCAGTTTTCAAAGTTATTTTCCCTGGTCCGGTAACTCACTTCCTGAGTTCCCTAAAACTGGTGTCGAAATGTTGCATCATTTGACAAGGCACACTGCCAGGGCTCCTTCAGCATCTGCCAACTTTGCAATCGTTTGTTATTTGGGGAAAAAAAAGTAGTTGTTTTGGGAAAGAAAACTGCCACCTGGAATATCCTAGATGAGGCACCAGCCCCCATAGTAATAGCATTGGTTCTGAATTGTCTTAGCAAACTCGATAATTCTGTATATGAAACCATTAAACAGCCTAAAAAAAAGTAGTGAATTACCTAATGTTAACCTAGTCACTGGAAACAGCAAATTTAACTGTCAACACTTCAGAGTCATCCTTACCAAAATCTGTTTACTCATTGTTAAAGTACAGATTTGAGACGGCCCAGGGAATCCCTTGTGGACTCAGACCTGTAAAGCCTCTCTTGGTTCATCCCGGAAATTGCACTCTTCGGAAGTCGAGAATAAAAATCTCTTACAGACAGTTTAGTTTAATTTTAGTCATCCCCATTATTTACCAATAGCATCGCTGTTACAATATAACACTCAAAACTTATAAGCTAAACTAACCAGGTTCTAATAACCTAGGAGAGTAGGGTACCAGCTCTTCAAGTGCCCCAACACGCTACTCCGATGTACTGATACAAAATAGCTTGCTTTACGCAAAAGTTTACAAAAACATTGCATGTTCTTAATTGTACAGATTACAGTGAAAGACAATAATTCGTAAGGAAGAAAAGTTAATTGACAGATCTGTGTGCGTTTGACTGATCACTCCTACAGGCCTTGAGCTATCCATCAGGTGAGAAAAACAAATCCAGCTGAGTTAGGCATCTGCTGGCGAGATACGTTCCTATAAGGAAGTACTGGTTTAAATTAAGTGGGAGATGTCAGAAGGCAACCTTGGGCAGCTCGCATGTCTGATATCATTGTTTTACAAAATATTGCTGGAAAAGCGCAGCAGGTCAGGCAGCATCCAAGAAGCAGGAGAATCGACATTTCAGGCATGAGCCCTTCATCAGGAATGAGGAAAGTGTGCCAAGCAGGCTAAGATAAAAGGTACGGAGGAGGGACTTGGGGGAAGGGCTTTGGAAATGCGATAGGTGGAAGAAGGTTAAGGTGAGGGTGATAGGCCGGAGTGGGGGTGGGGGCGGAGAGGTCAGGAAGAAGATTGCAGGTTAGGAAGGTGGTGCTGAGTTCGAGTGTTGGGACTGAGACAAGGTGGGGGGAGGGGAAATGAGGAAACTGGAGAAATCTGAGTTCATCCCTTGTGGTTGGAGGGTTCCTAGGCGGAAGATGAGGCGCTCTTCCTCCAGCCGTCGTGTTGCCATGGTCTGGCAATGGAGGAGTCCAAGGACCTGCATGTCCTTGGTGGAGTGGGAGGGGGAGTTGACGTGTAGGTGATTGTGGAGGGCTCGATCGTAACACAGAATTTATAGCAAAAATTTGCAGTGAGATGTTTTTCTCACACTCTGGTGATCCTGGACACTTCCATTGTTTTCATTTTAGATTTAGAGCAGAGTCAGCACAGCATCACTAAGTACAGGTCACACCTGACATATCTGTTAGAATTCTTTTGAGGAGGTAACTAGCAAGTTAGACACAGGAGATCCAGTGGATGTGGTCTATTCGGTTTACAGGAAGGCTAGGTTCCACACAGGAGGCTGCTAAATAAGACATGAGTCAATGACACTGGGGCCAAGATACTGGCTTGGACAGAGGACTGATCAACTGGGAGAAGGTGCAAAGCGGAGATAAAGGAGTCATTTTCAAGATGGCAGCTGGTGACTAGTTTTACAGGGGTCAGTGTTGGGACCACAATTATTCACAATAGCAATCCGGATGAAGGAACTGAGGGTATTGTTGATAAATTTGCAGAAGAAGATAAATTTGCACAAAGGTAGATGAGAGGGACAGGTAGTGTTGAGGAAGCAGGGAAACTGCACAAGGTCTTGGACAGGCCAGGAGAATGGGTAAAGAAGGGGTACATGGAGAACAACTTGCGAGAATGAGATAATACAGTTTAGTAGGAAGATTAGAGCTGTTGACCATTTTCTAGATGGGGAAAGTCTTTGGAAATCAAAAGCACAAAGAGACTGGGTAGTCTGAGTACAAGATTCTCTTTAGGTTAACATGCAGGTTCCATTTGGTAGTTAGGAAAGCAAATGTAATGCTGGCATTCATTTCAAGAACTGAAAATGTGTTGCTGGAAAAGCGCAGCAGGTCAGGCAGCATCCAAGGAGCAGGCGAATCGACGTTTTGGGCATGAGCCCTTCTTCATGCCCTTCCTAAAGAAGGGCTCATGCCCGAAACGTCGATTCGCCTGCTCCTTGGATGCTGCCTGACCTGCTGCACTTTTCCAGCAACACATTTTCAGCTCTGATCTCCAGCATCTGCAGTCCTTACTTTCTCCTAGATTCATTTCAAGAAGTCTAGAATACCAGAGCAGAAATGTAGTGCTGACGCTTAGGCTGTGGTCAGACTGCATTTGGAATATTGTGTGAGCAGTTTTGGATCTTGTATCAAAGGAAAGATATGCTGACGTTGGAGGGGTCCACAGACAATTTACATGAACGATCCCAGGGATGAAAGGTTTGTCATATGAGGAGCGGTTGAACATCTGGGTCTGTACCTGAGGGAGTTTACAAGCATGGGTTTGGTGATCTCATTGAAATTTATAGATTACCAATAAGCCTGGATAGAATGGATGTGGTGAAGATGTTTGCTCTAGTAGGACAGACTAGGACCTGGGGACACAGCCTCATGGTGAAGGGATGACCCTTTAGAACTGAGATGGGAAGAATTTCTTCCAAGTGAAAATGGTTAATCTGTGGAAGTCATTGTTGCAGATGGATGTGAAGGCCAAGTCATTGAGTGTATTTAAGGTAGCGAGGTTCTTGATTTGCAAAGGGGTCCGGGGTCACTCGGAGAATGGGGCTGAGAGACATAGTCATGATCAAATGATGGAGCAGATTGAATGGACTGAATGGCCTAATTCTGCTCCCATATCTTCTGGTTGTATTTCCAATATCCACAATAATGAGCTTTAGCAAGATGAAAAACCATGGATATTTTAAATTGCATTTAATTAACATGCTATAAACCTTCTAAGTAAGGGAATCGTTGAAGTGTTAACATGTCTCATGATCCCAGCATTGGGTTGTGCTTTCCAGAGGGATGGAAGATTTATCTATACAAAAGGTGGCATGGTAGCTCAATGGTTAGCACTGCTGCCTCACAGTGCCTGGGTTCGATTCCTGTCTCGGGCAACTGTCTGTGTGGATTTTTCATGTTCTCCCCATGTCTGCATGGGTTTGCTGTGGTTTCCTCCCACAGTCCAAAAATGTGCAGGTTAGGTGAATTGGCCATGGTGTTAGGTGCATTAGTCAGGTGGTCAATGTAGGAGAATAGGTCTGTTGGGTTGCTCTTCAGAGGGTTGGTGTAGACTTGTTGGCCGAAGGGCCTGTTTCCACACTATAGGGAATCTAATCAAAGTTAGTGTAATCTCTCCAGTTCTGAAGAGCAATCATATCAGATTCAACTTATACTATTACCTTTTCTCTATCTCTCAACAGATGCTGCCAGACTAGCAGAGTTTCTCTGGCATTATCTATATTTGTTTTGGATTTCCAGCATCTGCAGTATTTTGATTTTTATGTAATCTTGTGCAAGATATCCTCCTGCGTCTGCTCATATAATTTCTGTTTACTTTATTACTGATTTTGGAGTGGTTATAAATGGCAGACATTTATTCTGCATATTCTGTAGCCAGAGCTAGTCACAATTCTATGATCTGTCAAGAATGTAAGAAATATGAGGAGGATTGAGACATTTGCTCACTCAAGCCTGCTGCATCATTCAAAATGGCTGATCTGCCCCAGCCCTCAACTCCTGGTGTGCCAGCTCTCTCTCCCAACCCAAGCTTTAATAATTATTTTCAGTGATAGCGACTCAGTTGCATGGTCAGCTGGTTTGCAATGCAGTGTGATGTCAATGGCATGGATTGAATTCCTATTTCAGCTGAATTTAAAATTCATGAAGGACTCTCCTTCTCAATCTCTCCCCTTGATAAAGCTTCCCAGCCATCTCTCTCTCATTAGAGACAACGGTAACTTTCCTTCTTACTTTCAGTGTTTAAGCCTCTACAAATGCCTGAAGATATTTCACAGAATCACAGAATTCCTCCAGTGCAGATAGAAGCCATTCGGCCCGTTCCAGCCTGCGCCAATCTTTGAAAGAGTATCCTGCCCAGACACTCCCCCCGCCATTTTCCGTATTTCCCTTGGCTGACCCATCTAACCTGCACATTCTTTGACACTATAGAGTTTTTTTTAAACATGGCCTTCCCACCTAAGCTGCACATCTTCGGACATCATTTAAAGACTTCTTTGTTCTTTCTCTCCTTGCTGTTCTCAAGCTTGACAAAAGGGTCTCCCTATTAAAAACGAAAGAACTGCAGATGCTGTAAATCAGAAACAAAAAACGGAAGTTACTGGAAAAGCTCAGCAATTCTGGCAGCATCAGGTCTGAGGAAGGGTTACTGAATCCAAAACGTTAACTTTGATTTCTCTGCACAGATGCTACAAGACCTTCAGAGCTTTTCCAGCAACTTCTGGATTTGCAAAGGATACCCCTGCTTTTTTTTAAAGATTAAATTCCCCACAATGTGGAAACAGGCCCTTCGGCCAACCAGTCCATACCGACTCTCTGAAAAGTAACCCAGCGAGACCTATTTCCTTCTGACTATAGCATCTAACACTATGGGCAATTGACCTTTGTGACTATGAGAGGAAACCAGAGCACAACCACACAGACATTGGAAGAATGTGCAAACTCCACACAGACAGTTGCCTGAGATAGGAATCGAACCCGGGCCCCTGGCGCTGTCAGGCAGCAGTGCTAACCACTGAGCCACCGTGCTGCCCCAATTTATTTTTGTGTGCGCAGCAATAATTATTTATGTCACCTTAACTTTTTCTGTTTACCGCTGGTCGATGCAACTTGGAATTCGCCCTCAAGGGCCCCCCTCACCTGAACTAAACTAGAATCGCCAAGCAAAGGCTAAAGGCGCGGTTTCAAAGGTATTGCTAGAATTCTGCTCTTCAATCCTCGAGTTTGAAGATGAACAGTTCACTTTTTCTCCTGCTTTAGGCAGGAGCTTCAATTGTGTAAATAGTTCAACTGTATTCTAACTTTCACATATCGCTGTTCATGATCGAGAATCAATGTGTCTCAAAAACCGCGTATTCACATTATCCCTCCGGCTCGCACTGGCGCTTCTCCCACCTTTTTCACGGAGCCAGGACATCACTGTCCCTTGGGAGGGATTTTTGGATTCGTTGAGTAATTAAGGGCAGAATTGTACCGTTTTGCAGATATCTACATTTGGATGTACAGCGGGAATCGAGCCGTTTTTCTCTCAGTCCAGTCCAGCTCAGCCCAGAAACCCTGCCGCGGTTACACACAGACACCACACTCTCACTCTGAGTGCTGGGCTGTCCTGCCTGCGGGAACTGCTCGCTTCAGCGGGAACAGTGCTCCGGCCTGAAGACATCAGCCACACAGACACGGCGTGAGTATTAACACCGCTCCTGGATTGCATTGGGTGAGGGTATCGCCCCGTTGGGAGAGTGCAGCGACCGCGCTAAGTTCCAGCCTGCGGCGTCTGAACTCGCTGTGTCCGGGATCCAGTGGGAAACCTAGTGCTTCAGTCGATGGGAGGACTTCGGCAAACAGCCTGCACGTTGGTGGAATATGAAGATATGATTTATTTCATTCTTGTCCAATGTACCTAGGTACAAAGTCAAGCCTTTGTGCAGTACAAGCAGAGTATACCATACAAAGTGCATAAGGATAATATAACAGAGCGAAAAATACAATGTTAAAGCTGTGGAGGAGGTGCACAGAGAGTGAGATCAAGATTAGATTTAAAATTTGAGAGGTCCTTTCAGATCCTGTGCTGAATTATGGCTTTTTCAGAAACCATAATAGTCTACCCTGTGAAGTCGGCTCCATAAGGACCTATTTAAAGGTAGCTTCACACTGCAGTCGGCATTCATCGAGTTGGCTCCTGTTGCAGCTCTTTCTGCTCAGCATCCCACACCTCCACCACCACTGGAATATATAACTTCTTTGAGTTCAATCAAGCCATCAAATTATTAACACATCTTACCCAAGATTTGATTCTCATTCAGTTTTCAAAGTTATTTTCCCTGGTCCAGTAACTCACTTCCTGAGTTCCCTAAAACTGGTGTCGAAATGTTGCATCATTTGACAAGGCACACTGCCAGGGCTCCTTCAGCATCTGCCAACTTTGCAATCATTTGTCATTTGGGGAAAAAAACGTAGTTTTTTTGGGAAAGAAAACTGCCACCTAGAATATCCTAGATGAGGCACCAGCCCACATAGTAATAGCATTGGTTCTGAATTGTCTTAGCAAACTCGATAATTCTTATATGAAACCATTAAACAGCCTTAAAAAAAGTGGTGAATTACCTAATGTTAACCTCGTCACTGGAAACAGCAAATTTAACTGTCAACACTTCAGAGTCATCCTTACCAAAACCTGTTTGCTCATTGTTAAAGTACAGATTTGGGACGGCCCAGGGAATCCCTTGTGGACTCAGACCTGTAAAGCCTCTCTTGGTTCATCCCGGAAATTGCACTCTTCGGAATTTGAGAATAAAAATCCCTTGCAGACAGTTTAGTTTAATTTTAGTCATCCCCATTATTTACCAATAGCATCACTGTTACAATATAACACTCAAAACTTATAAGCTAAACTAATCAGGTTCTAATAATCTAGGAGAGTAGGGTACCAGCTCTTCAAGTGCCCCAGCACGCTACTCCGATGTACTGATACAAAGTAGCTTGCTTTACACAAAAGTTTACAAAAACATTGCATGTTATTCGTTATACAGATTACAGTGAAAGATAATAATTCGTAAGGAAGAAAAGTTAATTGACAGATCTGTGTGCATTTGACAGGCCTTGAGCTATCCATCAGGTGAGAAAAACAAATCCAGCTGAGTTAGGCATCTGCTGGCGAGATACGTTCCTTTAAGGAAGTACTGGTTTAAATTAAGTGGGAGATGTCATAAGGCAACCTTGGGCAGCTCGCATGTCTGATATCATTGTTTTACAAAGTGTTGCTGGAAAAGCGCAGCAGGTCATGCAGCATCCAAGAAGCAGGAGAATCGACATTTCAGGCATGAGCCCTTCTTCAGGAATGAGGAAAGTGTGCCAAGCAGGCTAAGATAAAAGGTAGGGAGGAGGGACTTGGGGGAAGGGCGTTGGAAATGCGATAGGTGGAAGAAGGTTAAGGTGAGGGTGATAAGGTGAGGGTGATAGGCCGGAGTGGGGGTGGGGGGGGAGAGGTCAGGAAGAAGATTGCAGGTTAGGAAGGTGGTGTTGAGTTCGAGTGTTGGGACTGAGACAAGGTGGGGGGAGGGGAAATGAGGAAACTGGAGAAATCTGAGTTCATCCCTTTTGGTTGGAGGGTTCCGAGGTGGATGATGAGGCACTCTTCCTCCAGCCGTCGTGTTGCAACGGTCTGGCAATGGAGGAGTCCAAGGACCTGCATGTCCTTGGTGGAGTGGGAGGGGGAGTTGAAGGGTAGAGCCACAGGATAGTTGGGTTGGTTGGTCCGGGTGTCCCAGAGGTGTTCTCTGAAACGTTCCGCAAGTAGGCGGCCTGTCTCCCCAATATAGAGGAGGCCACATCGGGTGCAGCGGATGCAGTAAAAGATGTGTGTGGAGGTGCAGGTGAATTTGTGGCGGATATGGAATGATCCCTTGGGGCCTTGGAGGGAAGTAAGGGAGGAGGTGTGGGCGCAAGTTTTGCATTTCTTGCGGTTGCAGGGGAAGGTGCCGGGAGTGGAGGTTGGATTGGTGGGGGGTGTGGACCTGACTAGGGAGTCACGGAGGGAGTGGTCTTTTCGGAACGCTGATAGGGGAGGGGAGGGAAATATATCCCTGGTGGTGGGGTCCGTTTGGAGGTGGCGGAAATGATGATGGATGATACGATGTATATGGAGGTTGGTGAAAACCAGTGGGGTTCTGTCCTGGTGGCGATTGGAGGGGCGGGGCTCAAGGGTGGAGGAGCGGGAAGTGGTGGAGATGCGGTGGAGAGCATCGTCGACACCGTCTGGGGGGAAATTGCGGTCTTTGAAGAAGGAGGCTATTTGGGTTGTTCGGTATTGGAAGTGGTCCTCCTGGGAGCAGATGCGGCGGAGATGAAGGAATTGGGAATATGGGATGGCGTTTTTACAGGGGGCAGGGTGGGAGGAGGTGAAGTCTAGGTAGCTGTGGGAGTCGGTCGGTTTATAGTAAATGTCCTTGTTGATTCTGTCGCCCGAGATAGAAATGGAGAGGTCTAGGAAGGGGAGGGAGGAGTCTGAGACGGTCCAGGTAAATTTGAGGTCGGGGTGGAAGGTGTTAGTAAAGTGGATGAACTGTTCAACCTCCTTGTGGGAGCACGAGGCAGCGCTGATACAGTCATCGATGTAGCGGAGGAAAAGGTGGGGGGTGGTGCCAGTGTAGCTACAGAAGATGGACTGTTCCACACATCCTACGAAGAGGCAGGCATATCTGGGGCCATTGCGGGTGCCCATGGCTACTCCTTTGGTTTGGAGGAAGTGGGAGGATTGGAAAGAGAAGTTGTTCAGAGTGAGGACCAGTTCAGTCAGTCGAAGGAGGGTGTCAGTGGAAGGGTCCTGGTTGGTATGGCGGGAAAGGAAGAAGCGGAGGGCTTTGAGTCCTTCGTGATGGGGGATGGAGGTGTTCAGGGACTGGATGTCCATGGTGAAGATAAGGCGTTGGGGACCGGGGAAGCGAAAATCATGGAGCAGGTGGAGGGCATGGGTGGTGTCCCGAACGCAGGTGGGGAGTTCTTGGACTAAGGGGGACAGGACCGTGTCGAGGTATGCAGAGATGAGTTCGGTGGGGCAGGAATAGGCTGAGACAATGGGTTGGCCGGGGCAGTCAGGTTTGTGATTTTGGGCAGGAGGTATAAACGGGCGGTGCGGGGTTGTGGGACTATGAGGTTGGAGGCGGTGGATGGGAGATCCCCTGAGGAGATGAGGTTATGGATGGTCTGGGAGATGATGGTTTGGTGATGGGAGGTGGGGTCATGGTCAAGGGGGCAGTAGGAGGAGGTGTCTGCGAGCTGGCATTTAGCCTCAGCGGTGTAAAGATCAGTGCGCCAAACTACCACTGTGCCTCCCTTGTCTGCCAGTTTGATAGTGAGGTTGGGGTTGGAACGGAGGGAGTGGAGGGCTGCACGCTCTGAGGGTGAGAGGTTGGAGTGGTTGAGAGGGGTGGAGAGATTGAGGTGGTTAATGTTGCGGCAGCAGTTGGCTATGAAGAAATCAAGGGCAGGTAAGAGGCCAGTACGGGCTGTCCAGGTGGATGGGGTGTGTTGGAGGTGGGAGAAAGGGTCGTCAGAGAGTGGGCGAGAATCCTGGTTGAAGAAGTAGGTGTGGAGGCGAAGGCGGCAGAAGAATTGTTCGATGTCTCGCCATGTGTTGAACTCGTTAATCCGAGAGCATAGGGGAATGAAGGTGAGGCCTCTGCCAAAGACTGATCTTTCATCCTCAGAGAGGGGTAGTTCTGGAGGGATGGTGAAATTACGGCAGGGCTGGGAGCTCGGACCTGGGAGCTAGTGTGGGGCTGGAGCTGGGAGTGGGGGCGGGGCTAGGCGTGGGGGCGGGGTTAGGCGTGTAAACGGAGATCGGCATGGGGGCGGGGTTAGGCATGCCGACGGAGATCGGCGTGGGGGCGGTGTTAGGCGTGCGAACGGTGATCAGCGTGGGGGCGGGTTTAGGCGTGCAGACGGAGATCACCGTGGGGGCGGAGATGCATGCAGGCGTGATCGTTGTGCAGGTGAGTGATGTCACTGGGGGCGGAAGTGGCTGCGGCGACGGCAATCCCAGGGGCGGAAGTGGCTGTGGCGACGGTAGGAACGGTGTTGTTCCCGATAGCCGTGGAGGCTGCGAATCTGTCGGCGATGCTCTTCCTGGCGATCGTGGAGGCGGTTGTCTGGGCGGTGATCGCGGAGGCTGCATGGTTGGTGGGGACAGAAGTGATGTCATGGTTCGCGGCGGCGGTTGCTGCCACGCGCGCTGCAGCAGCCACGTGGTTAATGGCGCCTAAGTGATTCCGGAGGCCGATGGAAGATTCTGGAACAGTTGAGGAACCCAGAGTGTGGGGGTAAGTACATGAAAGTTTTTGGTACTTACTGTCTTTAATTTCCAATATGGCTAGGAAGAACTGTTTGTTTAGTGTATGGATTTTTCTGTGGATGAAGAATAGTAGAGGTCCTTTGCAAGTCTGTGAGAATGTTGTCCTGAGCTGGGGTAGCACTGATTGCAGGGAATGTAGGTAGCGGCGCATGGCTGCAAGCGTGGACCGGAGGGAGGTCTGTTACTGGAGGCTTCAGATTTGTTGTAGGTACTGGTTATCCTGGTTGGGTTCAAATTTTGTTGACCGTAAAATGGCTTTCCAACAGATTGTGTCAGAATCTCTTCAATGTTAGGTTTAGAATAACTTTAAGCTGGGAGCAGATTCCTGCCTTTTACCTTAAGCACAGAATCATTTTGAAAATGAGGGTTAAATGTTACTGCAAAGTTATATTTAAAATGATTAATTAGTCTCGAATTAAACATGCCTTCTTTTCAAGTTTGTGATTCAAATTCAAATAAGACATAAGGCCTGATTAGTTAGAATTGACAGTGGGGCAGTCTGTAAGGTCTGTAGTGTGGTCTGCAAGAACAGCAAGTAGGTTAAGGCTTCATCAATATTAGCTTTTATAGAGTTTGTATTTGATAACTGGTAATGGCTACTCAATGTCATCAAAGTCCCAAAATGCAATAAAATTCAATCCATAGCAGATAAGCACCAAGAGGTAACTTTCTCCTGGCTTCAACAGCCTCAGCACTAAAATGGTCTCTCTCTTCAGTGTCCTTTTGAACTCTCGTCAGGGTTTTGTAACAGCAAAAATTTTTTCTCTCTGTGTCTGCCCCGCTTGCATGGGATAATAAGAATCCACTATAATTAACAGCATCTGACTGTTAATTACAAAGTTTTTGATTGTACTAATTAAACTTATAAAATGTCTTTGGATTTTGCTTTATTTTAGCTACTTTTTCTCCATGCCTCCTCTTCATAATTTCTTCATTTGTAATACCCTGCACTTTCTATCCTCCTCTCAGATCCTGCTGTTTCAGCTCTCAGTACCTACCATAAGCTCCCCCTTTTCCCCCTTAACCAATCCTATGCATTCCTTGACATTTCTGGTTCCCTGGACCTATTTCCCTGCCTCTCTCCATTTACGGGAATACGTTAGCCCTGCACTCTCACTACTGTCTTTTTAAATGACTCCCACTGCTCTGTGGATTTTCCTACAAATAGCTGCTTCCAGTCCACTCTCCACTCTCATCAAATCCTGCCTTGTCATTTTCAAATCAGCCTTTTCCCCATTTCAGCACCTTTTTATTCCTTGTCAAACTTTTCTGTACTTTTCTGTAACAATGTTTTTAAATAAAAGACTTATGGTCACTATCACCTAAATGCGTCTCCACTGACACTGCTTGAATTTGTTCCCTAAAATTAGGTTGAACAGCTTCCTTCCTTTAATCATGTTCTATGTGTTGGCTTTAATTTTGAGAATTCTGTACCCTTTTCCTTTCACACTTTGTTTATTCCACTTAACAGTGGAAAAGTTGAAAGCCCGTAATATTCCTACCCGATTAGTTATACATTTGAGATTTCAAACTTTTTCAGATTTTATGTATTGTCATGTGTGCCGAAGTACAAGAGTGTTGGAGTACGGTGAAAAGTGTACAGAGTTGCCACTCTCCAGCACCATCTTAGAAACCAATAGATGGAATTAAAAACAAGCTGAAATGAAAGAAACAGAAACAAAAAAAATCCAGATCACCTTCGCCACTGTCATGAGTCTCGGGCCAGACTCACCAACACTGCCTGTGCTGGGCATGCCAATACCATGGTGCCACCATTGCTGCAGCCGCCAATGCCAATACCTCAAGTCCTGCGCCAGACCCACCAACCTGGAAGTCACCACACACCGGCACCGTTACTTATCGCTGGTGGCACCTTTTTGATATCGCCCACTTGGAATCAATTGAATTATCAGAGTCCACAAACTTTCTGAACAAATGCAAGAGTGTAACCCTTTATGAACCAGCACTGCCATGAGAGAAGCTGTCAATGCTGGTGCTGCCACATCTACTTTCTATCTCTCTGTTTGGGAGTTTATAGTACGCTCCCAACAAAGTTATTACCCATTGCTGTATATTGAGTTCTCCCTGTTTGGCCTCAATTGGAGAAGTCTTAATGACATCATCTCTTCGTGCAGTAATTTACTTCTTGATCAATACTGCCACACTGCTTCCCCTTTTCCACATCCTACACTTGTCTTACCTCAAGTTTGGAATATTGAGTTGCTGTTTTGCCCCTCCCTCAAACATGTCTCTATGACAGTAACAAAATCATATCCATGTCTGTTAATCAGCACCCTCAACTATCTGCCTTACTTGCAACCCTGTCATGCTCTCTTACTCCATATCGAGATAAGTGCTCTACCTTTCACATTGGCTTGATATTTTTCTTCTACAACTTTTCTGTGCATCATCCCCACTGCACCTGCAGTTTGTATCCTTTCCCCCTGTGAATTTAATTAAACTCCACAGACAGCCCCAGCAAACTCCTCGCATTGATGCTTGTCCAATTTCGATTCAATTCACCCTATCAAATTTGTATACATTCAGCCTTTCCTGGAATGTAAGGTCCTCCATTCTGCATTAACCATTCATCTCTCAATCAATCTATTCTGTCTGCTTATTCCTGTACTTAGCACATGGTACAGAGTGTAATCCAGAGATTACAACCTTTTAAGGTCCTCACAAACTTTAATTCTTTAATATTCCAAGAGATATCAATGGAATAAGAAGTGAGGAACTGATTGCCTTTGCGAAAGTGATTATGAGCTGCTTCTTGAACTGTTAGTATAGGTTTGCCTACACCTGTTCGGCAGGCAGTTCCAGAACTTTTACTCAACGACTATAAAGGAACAGGTTCGAGATAGCATGGCATGTAGCTTGGAGATAAACTTGCAGGTCGATCTGTACACTTGTGTCTGCTGCCCTTGTCTTTCCAAGTAGTAGTCGGTTTGAAAGGTGCTCTTAAAGGAACCTTGGTGTGTTATCTTAGTGCAACTTGTACATAGAATGTACTGCTGCATTGTCTGTCAGTGGTGGAGGGTGTAAATGTTAAAGCTTTAGATAAGACGTTAGTCAAGGAGCTGCTTTGTCCCTGATATCATTGTGTTTCTGGAGTATTGTTGAAGCTACATCTGCCAACTTGTGCTTTGGAGATAATGAAAACATTTTGGGGAGTCAGGAGATGAGTTATTGATCGTTTCTTCTCTGCTCTTGTAGCCTACAGGATTTATAATGTTGTATTAACCACGTGAGTGGTTATCAATACCCTTCTTTTAAAACCCTCCCTTTGGTCAGTCAAAAGAAACTTTAATTTTCAATAGCAGAAGCTATTGCAATTCAATTAAGTTAGTTGAGTGAAAAATCGGCATTTTAATCATTTATCAAACCTGGGAAATATGAGAAAATGACATTAAACACACACAAACAGAGGTAATAAAAAGTTTCAAAAAGGTGGTGTCTGTACAGACAGGAAGATAAAGGCAGATGCTGTTTACAATTTTTAGAGTCTCAGTTATAAGACTGAAATATTTAGTTGATATCTCGATGCCTCAAGAGTAGTGAAACTGAGTAATAACGTTAATGTCTTGAATAGTGG
Organism: Chiloscyllium plagiosum; assembly: GCF_037043375.1. NCBI lineage: Eukaryota > Metazoa > Chordata > Chondrichthyes > Orectolobiformes > Hemiscylliidae > Chiloscyllium > Chiloscyllium plagiosum. Next base: position 42,801,063 of record NW_028270172.1, on the reverse strand, counting down.
TTATTCTAAATTACTTTTTCACTGATGCTGGTTTCTGAAATTGAGAGGAGACAGAGAGAGACTTCAGTGTCTTTGCTGTTATCATTCCATGTTGCTCTCTATCACTTTTGTTCCTCAAAGGATGCTGTTGGTATAGAGATTCTTTGCAGATTCATTTGTTTCAGTCAAAGCTAATCTTGGCAACATTTCTTCTCTCAATATGTGAATGAAAATTTTCACGCTAGTGTGAGTAAAACAAACAAATATCTTGGGACCAAACTCTTTCAGTTTCAGGAGGAATCAATTACTAGGGGACACTGGTTCAAGGTGCTGGGGATGTTTAAACGAGATGAGTGAGGCAAAGGTTTCACACACAGAGTGGTAAGTGCCTGGAATGCGCTGCCGGAGGAGTGGTGGAAGCAGAACACAACAGCAGCATTCAAGAAACATCAGAACAAATTCATGAAGAGGAAAATAATAGAGGGATATGGATTCTTTGAGTGAAGACACTTTTAGTACGGAAGAGCAAAGGGTGTTGGCACAGGTGTGGAGGGTCAAAAGGTTGATCTTGTGCTGTATTGTTCTTTGTTCTTTCGTTCCTCTAAATTAAAATGGTCATTCTAATGCAAATGACTTTATATTTTCTATGTGGGCAGCCTGAGTTTTTTTAAGATGAACACAGCAGCCACATTTAGTCAGTAGTGTCCTTTTCAAAACAATTTTAGCCTGTGAAAGATTAATATATTAAAGTCAAATGATGAAAATTGAATATTGATCATCCATTTTCACTATGGTTATAACAATATGGCTCGGTCATTTCAATTCATGTCAATGGTAAGTCCCAGAATTCACCACAGATCCTTAGGCAACTTCTTCCAAACACACACCACTTCCATCTAGAAGGATAAGGGTAGCAGTTATGTTGGAACATTACCGCCTGCAAGATCCCCAAGAAGCCACTCACCATCCTTACTTGGGAATATATCACTGTTCTTTCCCTGTCACTGGGTTAAAATCCTGAAATTCCCCCCAATGGCATTGTGGGTCGACCCCACAGCAGGTGGACTGCAGCGGTTCAAGAAGGCATCTTACCACCACCTAGGAATGGGCAAGCCAGAGACACCCACATAGCATGTGTGATTAAAATTTAAAAATGGTGAATGTTGATTGTAAGCACTTCTGGGATGGTAATGTCATTGAATGATAAGAATAGATGTTTAAATTCTCTTGTTTGAGGTAGTGATTGCTTGGCAATTATGATGCAAATGTTACTTACCACTTGTCTGCTTAAGCTTAAATGGTGTTCAGATTTTGCTTCATGAGAGTACAGTTTTGTCAGTATCTGAGGAGTTACAAAAGGTATTGAACATTGTCGAATTGTCTTCAGACATCCTCATTTTTGTTACTTGAAGGCTATTGATGACTTCTCACTTGGGCCGTGGAAAATACAATGCCATCTGAAATCCAAGTTTCTTTTAAAGATGCTTATTAAGAGATCTGGAGAACAAGCTCAGCATGTGACTTTGTAATAAATTTCAGATTTGAGCCAAATCTGTAAAAGTATTGTTACATTTTGTGTTATAAAAAGACAGAGGCAAGTTTAATTATTCTTTTGACTTTTGTTTGTCCTTGAATGCCTCATTTTGCAGTTGAGAATCGCTGATGAGTTATTCTGGAAACAGAAACATGCAATTACTCTGTTCATGAAATGGATATTACCAGATCAGCCAATTTCTCACCATGCCTGATATCCCTTCCACAGACATCCATGAAATGATAGTGCAAATTCACGCCATGACTAATTTCATTACCCTGCCGTCTGTAAAGATGGCTGCTTTCTTGGCCTTCTCCAAGATTCTATTTCTTGAAGATGTCAGGGCTGGTTTGCTTCTACTTAATGCTCAAGGACACTAGCTGTTCATAAGCCAATCGCATGTCATGTTCATAGACTTGTACTTTGTTTTCTTGAAGACATCATTATTAACTGACTTTTTTAAAAACCTGCAGAAGATGCAAATTCAAATTTTTAGAGAAATTGTATTTTGTTAACTTGGTGTTCATGATGATTCCTTCAAGGATTCTTACCTCCAGGGAATTGGTTTAGTTCAACTGGCTGGATCATTGGTTTATCGAGTATGATGCCAACAGCATGGGTTCACTTCCCATCATCGGTCTGAAGTTACCATGAAAGACTCTCCTCGATTGCTTGCCTAAGATTTGGTGGTCCTATGGTTAAAATCACCACCAATAACTTCTCTCTCTAATGTGAGAGCAGCCTCTACGGTCTGGTAAGATGATGGTGACATAACTCTTACCTGCATTACCAGCCTGGTGTTTGCAGACATTTGGATACCCAGTCTGTTGTTAATATTCAGAGAAACAAATTACGTTTTATTTTCCTAAAATAGCTGAGACAAAGGCACTCTTTAAATGAAATAATAGGCTTTTAGTAACATATCTGGTCTTGGGATTTCTAAATGAGTCCACAATTCTTCAGATTGTTGATTTTTTTCCCATGTTTTATCAAAAGTGCATTCACTTCATCAGAATGTGCATTCAATATCACATTTAAAGGAGTTGTTATACAGCTAAAATGATAAAATATTGCAAGGCAATACATGCTGTTGTTTTTAAGATGATACATGCCCTCATAATTTCATAAACCTTTTTCAGGTCAGCCCTCAGCCTGCAGGGAAAATAGCCCCAGTCTATTCAGTCTCTCCCTATAGCTCAAACAGTTCAACCCTGACAACAGCCTTGGAAATATTTTCTGAACTGTTTCAAGTTTAACAACTTCTTTCCTATAGCTCAGGGATGAGAATGGAATGCGGTATTCCAAAATGGCTTCACCAATGTCTGTATAGCAGCAACATGACCTCCCCACTCCTACAATCAATGCGTGGACCGATAAAGACAACTGTACCTAACACTGCCTTCACTACCTTGTCTACGTGTGACTCCACTTTCAAGGAATTTTGAAGTTGCTCTTTGTTCAGCAACTCTCCCCAGGACCTTACTATTAAGTATATGCACCATGCCCTGATTTGCCCTACCAAAATGAAGAGAGTGAAAGGTTGTAGGTGTATACAGGAAATCTATTATTACCTATGAGTGAGCTTCCAAAGGTGTAGTCAATCCTGATAATCAGATTGCACAGTTAATTGTTTAAGGGAACATTTTTGTTCTCATGATGAAAATGTAGTAAACTAGACTAGCATATTTATATCCATTTCCGTTCACTTCTCATGGAATATTCATTGGAACATTTTAATACATTGCTGTGATATTCATATTGTTTCTCTCTAGAGAAAAACGTATCTAAATAAGGTTTAAATTGTGATAGGTGAAAATGAGCCTGTTTCAAAAGAAGGAAATTGGCAAGCCATTAAAGGTCTTTTCCGATTGTTACACTTGACTCGGGGTTTTATGTTGCAATATCTGAGTCTGTTCTTTTATTCAATTATACATTGAACTTTAATATACACAGAAAAGGTCACTTTACAATTCAAATGGGAGCGGAATGCAGGACGTGTGTTGCAATCCATCTTGGTCCTGTCAGAAAGATGAAGAATGGACAAATGAGGAGGAGAAAACTTTAATGGAAATAAAAATGTTATTCAAATTAAAATCGTATTTATGTGCACTCTATTTTTCATGTCTGGTGTTGTTGGGTATCTGGGCGTCAACCCAGTATGACATGTCCTGGGAATCTAGTCCTGAAGAAGGGTTACATCCGAAAAGTCAACTCCTGATGCTGCCTTGCTTGCTGTGTTCTTCTTTCAGCCTCCTGCCTGTCTACGTACTGGGAATTGAACACCCGTGTTTTACTGAAAGAGCCAAGTCATTTAACAGCTTGAGCCCTTCTATAAGACATTCTGTCAGGGAATCTTAGTCATTTTGATGTCAAGCACCTAAGATAGCACCAATTGACCACTAGGTGTTTTTGCTTACTATATTCCAAAACGAGTAAGTGTTAAAATGAACAGTCCTTTCACAGTTCTTACATGAAGCTTTTCCAAGTAGACAGTATATTCTTCAAGATCAATGTGTGTCTGTGTGGTGAAACATTCACTTTGCTGTTAGATCAGGAGTTCCAGGATTTTGACATAGTGGGAGAGTTGCTGTCAGAAACCAAGGGTTCTACGAGTGAATATTTCAGGTGAACTGGGAATCATGACCATTTTAAGTTGCGAGCTGGTTAAGTGTTTCAAGACAATTGGTAACTGATATTCCAACAGACCTATGTTATGATTTGAGGATATTAGCAACAGTTTATTAACAATCTACGTATAATGATATAGTGCACAAATATAACATGAGCAACATTGAGTACAGAAAGTAATTAATGCTGTAAATTTCGTGGTCTAATACTTGGATGCGCACTAGTGGTAGTCCTGGAAAACATCTCAATTACAAATTGAAGTACAAATTAAAATCAATAACACTGAAGCACTTTACAATGGCCATCCAGTGAAGTCCCATTTGTAAAGACTAATAAAGTACAGGGACTAGCATAAAGATACTGCCCTAATATAGGATACCCTGGGGATTTCTTCAATAAGGTTGGCACCAGTTATGTCTTGTATTTGATGTTATTGTCAATTCTTGCTGGATATGCTGTGGCCAGCAGAACAATGTGAGAAAAAAATCTAAACAATTACTTCAATCTGGACCATACATACTGACTCATCCTTCACAGGCAAGTGTCAATGATTTTGAAAGTTCCTTTTGCCCAGTTGTTAGGATTAGTGAATTATTTTTATTTGTAGCTGCTGTTGCTATTTCATGTTGCACTGCAATAGAACTGTCTCTTTCCATAATGCGATTGGTAGCATTAGTTCAAGATTAGCACTTAGACCTCTGAGATAGAATGCCAAGAAATCAAGCCCTACTCACGGGACATGAGAATAGGCTGATATCTCGATACACAATTTGAGTACAGCACTATTGATACTTCCTTTCAGATGATTTGAAAAAAAAACTCATGAAATTATTTGAAGAGCAAGGGAATTCTCCTGGTGACCTATCCACTGGTCATCTTAGTCATAGAGTCATAGAGATGAACAGCATGGAAGCAGACCCTTCGGTCCAACTCGTCCATGCTGACCAGATATCCCAACCTAATCGAGTACTGCTTGCCAGCACCTGGCCCATATCCCTCTAAACCCTTCCTATTCATATACCCATCCAGATGCCTTTTAAATGTTGCAAAGATACTAGCCTCCACCACTTCCTCTGGCAGCTCATTCCAGACACGTACCATCCTCTGCATAAGAAAGTTGTCTGTTAGGTTTCTTTTATATCTTTCCCTCTCACCCTAAACCTGTGCCTCTAGTTCTGGACTCCCCCACCCGAGGGAAAAGACTTTGCCTATTTATCCTATCCATGCCACTCATAATTTTATAAACCTCTCTAAGGTCACCCCTCAGCTTTCAACACTCCAAGGAAAACAGCCCCAGCCTATTCAACCTCTTCCTATAGCTCAAATCCTCCAACCTTGGCAACATTCTTGTAAATCTTTTCTGAATCCTTTCAAGTTTCACAGTGATAGTCCTTCCAATGGGAAGAAAATCAATTGCGCGCAATATTTCAAAAGTGGCCTAACCAATGTCCTGTATGGCCATGACATGACCTCCTAACTCCTGTACTCAATACTCTGACCAAGAAAGGAAAGCATACCAAACACCTTCTTCACTATCCTACCTATGATTCTACTTTCAAGGAGCTATAAACCTGCACTCCAAGGTGTTTTTGTTTAGCAACACTCCCTAGGACCTTACCATTAAATGTACGAGTCCAGCTCTGATTTGCTCAGACCAAGTCCCAATTTAGTCACTTATCTTTTGTAGTTGTAGTTTGAGAGAGATTACTGGCAGATGCATTCATTTACATTCCAATAGTGCAAGTTATTTTCAAATCTCAGTGCATACAATGCACTACAAAAATGCATTTTCCTTAGTGTTTATTGTATAGTAATTTGAGCAATCTAAATACCGGCTCCAGATAATGTTTTTCAGTACTACTTCACGTAGTAAGTTACAGATCTGACTGTTCTATTTTACAGATAATTAGTTGGGGAATTACTGTATGTAAGTGACACTGTTGTAATTATGGAATAAATGTGCAAGGCACATATGATTTGTTGTAGTAGATATGGATTATGTTGATTGAATTGAATCCATTGTCACACCACATAAAACATTGCAAATTGCCAATGTGATTCATGAAGTAGCTGTTGCATCATGCCAATAAAAAGCAAAGCTTAATACAATAAGTAGTTTGTAATTTCTGACACAGCTAGAGGTTTGTGCAGAGAATGTGATGTTTTCTTTATTCAGCCCTTAAGTATCAGCATACCCAAGTACACATCTTGGTAAACACTCTATATTTATTTAATCCAATGCAAGAAGGTTTTTGTACATTCACCTCCTCATTTTTTGCTAGATCTTCCCAAGTATGTAAACAATACAGATGATAAAATTGTCCAAAGCACAGTACATACAAATTCTGTAATACACAAATGCATCATTCAATGAAGTGGTCTATGCTAGTGTTTACACTTGACAGTAGTCTCAATCCAACTGTTATCACAGACTCAGAGGTTTACAGCATGGAAGAAAGCCCTTCAGCCTAACTTGTCCATGCTGCCCAGTTTTCACAATAAATCTAGTCCTATTTGCCGGTGTTTGGTCCGTAGCCCTCCATATATAACAAAATTGTACTTGCCTCCACCACGACCTCTGAAAGCCCATTCCAGACACTCTCCACCCTTTGTGAGAAAAAATTGCCCCACTGGATACTTTTGTATTTCTTCCCTCTCAACTTAAACCTGTGCCCTCTAGTTTAGGTCAAAGCTGTTGGCTATCTCCCTTATCTATGCCCCACATCTGTTTATAGACCTAGTTAAGGTATGTCATAATATCTCAGAACAGGTTGATTATGGAAAATGTATATCAAGTCCAAAAACTGAAGAGAGGACTAGACTGTAGTGATGCACTCAACATCGTTCATTGGGAAATGGAAGAGGAGCAGGATGCAGAGCAGAATAGTGCTCATGCTGTGTAGCAAGTTCGCCAGTACAGCTCAGCATTTAAAGTTGTCAACAGGTTACCATTGAAAACAAGGATATTTCTGATCTAGGAACATTGCATCTAAGTGCTACTGAACTTGCACGACTCCAATTGCTGCCAGTCAGGATGATCTGTCTGGGAGAACTGGAATGGCAAGTTTAAACCTTTATTGCTTCAAAATTCTTTAAACATTTATTCATGCACTAAAAATAGTGTATAGCTCAAATCTTTATTCCAAGAACAGTTTTATTTTAACCATTTTTACAGATAAACTTCCGATTGACTGACTTCCTTACAGCTCACAGTTTCCAATCAAAAGATGAAACATTTATTCGCCTATGTTTCCATCCAGCTTTGTTTGAATAGTTAACATTCTAAATTGGTACACATGACTATATTAGCCAAATATATTCAAATTAATACATTTATTTATTGCCCAATTATATCAATACATATTTGTATCTCTGAGCTGAAATATGTGCTTGAGACTGCAGGAAAATCTACCCTATTTATTTCCCCTCCCTCCTGTTGGCCCTTGGTAAATACCCAAGACGACAAAACACATGGCTTAATGACTAGGCAACAGTAAGGACTGCAGATGCTGGAAGTCAGAGTCAATAGATGTGAAGTTGGAAGAGCACAGCAGGTCAGACAACATCTGAGGAGCAGCAAAACCCTTCGTCAGGACTCTTCCTGAAAAAAGGGTTTCATCCTGAAACATTGACTTTCGTGCTTATCAGATGCTGTCTGACCTACTGTGCTCTTCCAGCTTCGCATCTATTCAGTGTCTACTGACATACGGGCCTTTGTTCCTTTAGAAGAGGGATGATGTGGGGATTGCGTAGAGGTATTATCTAGCTAAACAGTCAATTCAGAAACTCAAGCTAATATTCTGGGGACCTAGGTTCAAATCCTGTCATGGTAGATGGTGGAATTTGAATTCAACAAGGAATCTGGAATTAAAGGTCCAAAGATGACCATGAAACCTTTGTTAATTGTCAGAAAAATCCATCTGCTTCACGCCGACCTGGTCTGGCCTATATGTGACTCGAGAGGGTTGATTCTGAAGTGCTCTCTCGGCAATTAGAGATAGACAATAATTGCTGGCATAGACTGAGACATCCACATCCTGTGAGAGAATAAAAAATATTAAATTTTCTCACCAAGTGTGTCTTGTTCACTGTTAGCTGTTGCTTAATCTTCTTTTCGATGTCATACCTACACCCTGATCAATTATAAGTTACATTTTGATTGGGCTAAGCTAAGCAAGATATGGGGATGATGGACATTGTCCAAAGTCACCTCCCACTATCTCCTGACAGGCTGCTTAAGTTGTTAATTATCCATAGGTCCACCCTCTTCGTTAAGTTTGTTATTGCAACTTTGTTAAGATGATTATTCTTTGCTGCTTTGTGAAGAGTAAAGTGAGGCCTCTGTCATCTTGACCTGCTGTCCCAATCCTAGCTTAATTAGTGAAGTTCCCATCAAATCAGACACTTCCTTATCACTAACCATTTTTTTTTCCCCCAGGTTTTTTTGCAGACACTTACAAACAGTTTATATTCCTTATATACCTTCATTCAGAAGATAAGGAAGTGTTAATTTCTGCAAATTATTATGAATTCTATACGGTCAATTCCTCTACTTTATGCTTCATAAATACAACAATACAAGGGCAGAGTTTTGTTGACGAATTGTGACCACAGCTAACAACCTTGGGAGTATATCATCTGTAACTGGATCTTGAAAATCTGGATTTTTGTATTTGAAACTAAACAGTCTGTCTTGCAGCTGCAGTTATCTATCTGCACGCTCTAAGCTGGTTTAAAAACAGAAATTCAGTTCCCTCATTGGACACACATCCATGCTGTCTTTAAATTATTTGTTGTAACTTGTCACACTTTTTAATGAAGGCAAAAATGACACTTTGTTTTTCTTTGCTTCCACATTGGCACATTCCTATCATCAAGGGTGACTCTAATTCTAAGCTATCTCATGTGCTGTTCAATTTCAGAATAGAGGAGCGATGTAAAACATGATGTTCTGCTCTTAGTTTATATACTCAAAATGTGGGTTACCATGCTATCATTTCACTGTCATTATAACTATTAATACAGTATTACCATTGTTAAAAGATGAAATTCAATCATTGAAGTAGTGTGTGGGCCTTTGGTGTCCTTATCGAAGGAAAAATATACTTGCCCGTTGAGGTCTGTAGTTCTCCACCCTTCCTTTTCCTTCAATAGTGGAGTTACAATTGATAACCTTCTATTTGGCTAGAACCTTTCCCGAACCTTTTGACAATTATGGAGGAAAGTTATCGGCGCATTTGTTACCTATGTTGATACTTTCTTCAAGGAGCTCGGATAAAGTTTGTCTGGTCCAGGAGATTTATCAAATCGCAATCCAGCTTTTTTTAAAAGAAAAAGTACTATTTCTACACAAATACTAAATTTATTTTAGATCTTTAGTTACACAACTGCCTTGATCATCTTTATTTTTGGCAATTTCCTGTATCTGGTCTGTAGACAGCTGTGAGGGAACAGCTTAGTTTTTCTGCTGTTTCCATGGCCTAGACTATAAATTCTCTTGTCCCTAACTGCCCAGTTTTGCCATAGCTTGTCTTATACCTTTCATTATGTCAATGAAAGCTTGTGCAGTCTGCAAGTGTGTTAGTTGCTAGTGTGCCTTTGCATTCTCTTATCAATTTCTTAGATTTCCTTTGGGTCTTAAATTTCTCCCAATGCTTAAGCTTGTTGCATTTCTGACATTTCTATATGCCATTTCCTTTGACCTAAGGCAATCTTTAATTTATTTCATGAGCCATGAATGATTTACCTTTCATCTATCAGGTATTTTGTAGACCTTGCAGTATTCATTTAACTTGCTTGTCCGCTGCCATATCTTTTACATTATTTTGCCAGTCCATCCTAGTTGACTTTCCCTTCAGATCTTTATAATTTACTTTGCACAGATTTAAGATCCTGGTTTGAGAATGAACTTTGTCAGATTCAAAACTTCATGAAAAATTCTAGCATATTATGGTTGCTATTACAGCAAGTTTGTTAATTAATTGACCCCTTCTCACTAATCCATACCAACCCCAAAATAGCCTGATCCTTAGTTATCTTCTCAGTATTATGCTCCAGAGACCCATCTTCTACATGTTCTAGGAATTCCTCCTCTACAGCATTAGTGTTGACTTGGTTAACTCAGTTAATATACAAATACAAGTCATCAGTTATTACGATATTATAAAGGCATATAATGTGATTAATGTCAAGATTTATAATGCGACTAATATTAGTATTACAGTTTGGTGGTCTATGAACTTGCTTCAATGTTTGCTTCTCCTTGCTTTTGCTTAGATCTATGCAGACAGATTCTATCCTGTCCCTTCAGTCTATGATCCTGTCTTACTAATGTATTGATGACATCCCTCATTAGATATGCTACCTCATCACTTTTTTCTTTTCTGGTTGTCCCTTCTAAATGTAGAAAATACTGAATGATCAGTTTCCAATCTCAATCACCCTGTGGCTATGTCTCTGCAATAGCAATTAAATCATCCATTACCTTAATTTATGCATTTTGAAAATAATACATGCCGACAAATTAGAATACTTTGAATTCAGTCTATTTAAACATTATTCTCCATTTTGATCTGATTTGATGCCTGTCATTGTTCCATCGCTCTTATTTACTTACTACAGTTCTACCTCCTTTGATTGGATCTGCTTTTCTTGGATCTGACTTCACACTTGGGTTCCCAACTCCCCAACAATCTAGTTTAAAACCTTCCCAACACCAGCACCAAATATCCCTAATGAGGAAGTTAGTCCCACGCCAATATTTTTAAAAGGGAGCCTGAGAGAAATGGGGAACTACAGAACTCTTACCCTCATACTAGAGATAAGGAAATTGCTAGAGCCTATTATAAAGGTCTGGATAAATATCCAGTTGATGATGAGTTTAAGCCCATTGGAGGTTTAAAAAAACATTGCTACTAACAAAATTGATAAAGTAGAGCTCCTGGATGTAATATACTTGAGTTTCAGAAGACTTTTGATGAAGTCCCCCACAGAAGACCAATTGGAAAGATTAAATGATTTGGAGTAAAATCCAGAAAACAGTAGGAATAAATGGTTCACTCGTGTTGATAGACTGTGAGTAACAGAGTACTGTAAGGACCAGTGCTTGAGCCATGGCTGTTTCCTCAAATAAATGACTGAGGTGGAGACCCAAAGCAATATTTTTTTCAACATTTACAGATAATACAAAGCTAAGTGGGAATAAGTACTGTTTGGAACATGTCAAGCAACTTCAGAACAATGACAGACTTAGTGAATGGGCAAGAACATAGTAGATGTCATATAATGAGAGGTTATTGACTTTGGTAGGAGAAACATATGCGGAATATTTCTTAAATGATAAGAAGTTGGAAAGTGTAGATAAACAGAAGATATAGAAAAGGTACAGAAGAACGGCAAGGTGATGGTGATCATGAGGGGTTTCAATATTCAGGTGGACTGGGAAAGTCAAGTTGGTAGTGGATTGCAAGAAAAGGAATTTGTGGAATGTCTACGAGATGGCTTTTTGGAGTAGCTTGTGGTGGGGGTCCACTAGGGAACAGACAATAGTGGATTCAGTGTTGTGCAACAAGGCAGACCTTCCCAAGGTGAAGGAACTCTGAGAAGCCAGTGACCATAATATGATAGAATTTACTCTACAAACTGAGAGGGAGAAGGTGGAATCACATGCAATGGTATTGCAGCAGATTAAAAGGCAACTACTGTACAGAGGCATGAAGGAGGAGCTGACCAGAACTGACTGGGACAGGAGCCTAGCAGGAAAGATAGTGGAACAGCAATGGTAGGTGTTTCTGGGAGTAATTCAAGAGAGACAGCAAAAAATTATCCCATGGAAAAAGCAGCATGGTACAGGGAGGATGAGGCAACCAAGTCAGGTGCCGCATAAAAGCAAAAGAGATAAAAAAACACAGTCACTGGTTTCCACAATGTGGTGAAGGGCAGTCAGAAGCCAGGGGATTGGGAAACAAACAATGACAAACAGAGGAAAACGAGAAAAGAAATAAAGGAGGGGACAAGGTAAATATGGGGATAGCGAGCCAGTGATATTCGGAAAGATTGTAAGAGTTTCTTCAAATATATAAAAAAAGGGCAAAAGAGAGGCAAAAGTGGACACTGGGCCACTGGAAAATGTTGAAGCAGTAGTAAATCAGGAACAATGAAATGGGTGAGAAGCTGAATAAGTACTTTTTGTCAGTCTTCACTGTGGAAGACAAGTAATATCCCAAAATTTGAAGAGAGTCGGGGCGGGGGGAGTAATGCAGAGATGAGTACAGGGGCTTTCACCAAGGTGAAGGTGTTAGAAAATCTGAAAGTGGTAAATCACCTGGACCCAATGGGCTACACCCTAGAGCTCTGAAGGAGATAGCTGAACAGATAGAGGCTTTCGTAGTAATCTTTGAGAAGTCACTGGAGTCAGGGAGAATCCCAGAGGACTAGAAAATCGCGAATGTAAACCAGCCCCCAGTATTTAAGTAGGGAATACTGCAAAAGATGGGAAATTATAAGTCAATTAGCCTGACGTCAGTCATTGGTAAGATTTTGGAGTCCATTGTGAAGGATGAGATTTCTGAATACTTGGAAGTGCATGGTAAAATACGGCAAACTTGGCATGGTTTCATCTAGGGGAGGTCATGTCCGACAAATCAGTTAGAATTCTTGGAGGAGATAATGGGCAGGTTACACCAAGGAGAGCCAATGGATGTTGTCCATCTGGACTTCCAGAACGCCTCTGATTAGATAGCACACAGGAGGGAGAGTGGGGTTAAAAGGGTCCTTCTCAGGATGGAAACCAGTAGCTGACAGTATTCCAAAGGGTCAATGTTGGCACCACAACTTTTCACTTCATACTTTAATGATCTGGATGAAGGAACGGAGAGCATTCTGGCCAAGTTTGCAGATGACACAAAGATAGATGGAGGGGCAGATAGTATTGAGGAAGCTGGGAGGCTGCAGAAAGTTTTAGACAGTTTAGGAGAGTGGGCAATGAAGTGGCAGATGAAATACAATGTAGCAAAGTGTGAGGTTATGCACTTTAGTAGGAAGAATAGAGTATTGGTTTATTTTCTAAATGGGGAGAAAATTCAGAAATCTGAAGTGCAAAGTGACTTGGGAGTCCTAGTCCAGGTTGAGTCAGTAGTTAGGAAGGCAGATACAATGTTTTCATTCATCTCAAGAAGAATAGAATACAGAAATAAGGATATACCTCTGAGGTTTTAAGAGGCTCTGATCAAATCACATTCAGGTATTATGAGCAATTTTTGGCCCCACACCTCACGAAGGATGTATTGACCCTGGAACGGTTCATGATCCCATGAATGAAAGTCTTAACACGTGAGGAATGTTTGGAGGACTCCAGGAGTATACTCGATGGAGTTTAGAAGAATGAGGGGGATCTGACTGAAACACAGAATACTGAACGGTCTGGACAGAGAGGACATTGGGAAGATGTTTCCTTTGGCAGGACATATGAGGACCCGAGGGCACAGCAGAAGGAAAGAGGAAAGACCCTTTAGAATGGAGATAAGAAGAAATGTCTCAAGCCAGAGAGTGGTAAATCTGTGGAATTCACTGCCAAAGAAGGTTGTGGAGGCCAGGTCATTGAGTATATTTAAAAACAGTGATAAATAAATTCTTGATTGACAAGATGATCAAAAGGTTACAGGGAGAAAGCGGGAAAATGGGGATGAAAAACCCATCAGCCATGATTGAATGGCAGAGCAGATTAGATGGGCTGAATGGCCCAATCTGCTCCTATATCTTATGGACATAGGTGTCCTTGTCAATGGGTCACTTAGGACTCACATGCAAGACTTGCAACTATTAGGAAGGCCATTAAAATATTAGGTTTTATTGCAAGAGGATTTGAGTACACGAGTAATGAAGTTTTGCTTCAATTCAGAGTTTGCTGACACCATACAGAGCCAACTTTGTGCAGTTTTGGTCTCCTCTCAGGACGAATATTTTTTACCATGGAAGGAGTGCAACTAAGGTTTATCAAACTTGATTTGCAATGGTGGGATTGTCCTCACAGAGATTGGGCAAACTAGGCCTGTATTCTCTACAGTTTCAAAGAATTAGAGGCGATCTTATTGAAACTTTGAAAATGTAAAAAGGGATAGACAAGGTAGATGTAGGTAAGATGTCGCTCCTGGTTGGGGAGTAGAGAACCAGGGCAAATTTTAAAAGTTACATGTATGATTCTTAGCTCCAAGATAACAAGGGATTGCTTTACTCTGTGTTGTGATTGTTCAAAATTCTCGACCACAGAGAGCTGTGGAGGCTAAGTCTTTGTGTATGTTTAAGGTAGAGATTGATAGACTTCTGATTAATAGTAGCAATTCAGGGTTACGGAGATGGAGTGAATAAAAGCCACTGAAATGTTCAATCAGCCATGATCATGGGGAATGCCAGGACAGTCTCTCTGGGCTAAACTGCGAAGTCTGTCACTGGAATGTTTTCCAAAGGTTTCCCTGTTAGAGGCTCATTGGCCAATACTACCCTGGTTTATCCCCACCAACCTTCTTGGATAATGGCATCTATTAGTGGTTTCCAGTCCCCTGACCAGAAAGTATTTGAAAATTTAATGTCAGAGCCCATGAACTATCCTCTCTTGCCTCCCATAGCAGTCTGGAATACACCTCATCTGAATTTAGGGAATTATCTAACATGAAGCCTACTAAAACCTCTAATATCTGCTCCCTTCCAATGTTGACTTGTTTGTTTATCACAGTCCCCCTTCACGGTTTCTATACCGATTTGGTCCTCCTCTGTAGTGAATATAAATGCAAGGTACTCATTGAAAACCTGACCTGTATCTTTTAGCTCCATGCACAAGTAGTGACTCTGGCTCCTAACGGACCTGCTCTTTCCTTTTCCTTTATCCTCTTGCCTTCCTTAAACTGGTAAAATATAATTGGATTTTGTTCTATTTTAGCCTTTTTTTAAGAAAAATCATGCCTCCTGTTTGCTGTAATAATTTATTTATAATTAATACCCTACACTTTCTATCCTCCTCTGGCATTTCTGTTGTTTTAGCTCTCAGTACCCATCATAAGTTTTCCTTTTTCGCTTTACCCAATCCTATACATTCCTTGACATCTCTGGTTCCTATTTGTCTGCCCCTCTCCATTTATGGGAATATTTTGGCCCTGCACACACACTACACTTTTTTTAAAAATAAATGACTCCCACTGCTCTATGAATTTTCCTACAAATAGCTGCTTCCAGTCAACTTCACACTCTTGTCAGATCCTGCTTTGTCATTTTAAAGTCAGCATTTCCCCAATTCAGCACCTTTTTATTCCTGGTCAAACTTTGTCCTTTTCTATAGTTGTCTTTTTAAATCTTTTAAATGACAGAGTTATGGTCACAATCACCAAAATGCTTCTGCACTGACCCTGCTTCAATTTGTTCCCTAAAGTTACGTTGAACAGCATTCCTTCTCTTGAATAACATTCTAGATGCTGTCTTAAAAACCTTTCTTAGATGCAAGGTTTGTCGCTCAGGTTGAGATTTAGGGTGTAGGTTTGCTCGCTGAGCTGTAGGTTTGATATCCAGACGTTTCATTACCTGGCGAGGTAACATCATCAGTGGCGACCTCCAAGTGAAGCAAAGCTGTTGTCTCCTGCTTTCTATTTATATCTTTCTCCTGGATGGGGTTCCTGGGGTTTGTGGGGATGTCATTTCCTGTTCGTTTTCTGAGGGGTTGATAGGTGGCATCTAGATCTATGTGTTTGTTTATGGCGTTGTGGTTGGAGTGCCAGGTCTCTAGGAATTCTCTGGCATGCCTTTGCTTAGCTTGTCCCAGGATAGATGTGTTGTCCCAGTCGAAATGGTGGCTTTTTTCATCCGTGTGTAGGGCTACGAGGGAGACAGGGTCGTGTCTTTTTGTGGCTAGCTGGTGTTCGTGTACCCTGGTGGCTAACTTTCTTCCTGTTTGTCCTATGTAATGTTTGTGGCAGTCCTTGCATGGAATTTTCTAGATGACGTTGGTTTTGTCCATGAGATGTACTGGGTCTTTTAAGTTTGTTAGTTTTTGTTTGAGAGTGTTGGTGGGTTTGTGTGCTACTAGGATTCCGAGGGGTCTTAGTAGTCTGGCTGTCATTTCTGAAACTTCTTTGATGTATGGTAAGGTGGTTAGGGTTTCTGGTTGTGTTTGGTCTGCTTGTCGTGGTTTATTCTTGAGGATTCTGCGCACTGTATTTTTTTGAGTATACGTTCTTCTTGAATACATTGTATAGGTGGTTCTCCTCTGTTTTGCGTAGTTCGTCTATACTGCAGTGTGTGGTGGCTCGTTGGAATAGTGTTCTGATACAGCTTCGTTTGTGTGTGTTGGGATGGTTGCTGGTGTAGTTAAGTATTTGGTCAGTGTTTGTCGGGGGTTTTCTGTATACGCAGGTTTGTAGTTCTCCGTTGTCCTTTCTTTCGACTGTGATGTCCAGGAATGCAGGTTTGTTGTCGGTTTCTTCCTCCTTGGTGAACGAAATGCCTATGAGGGTGTTGTTGATGATAAAACGTCTGGATGTGAAACCTACAGCTCAGCGAGCAAACCTACACCCTAAACCTTTCTTAGATAAAGTTTGAGAATTCTGCACCCTCTCCCTTTCATGCTTTGTCTATTCCAGTTAAAAGCCCTAAGTATTCCTATCCAATTATTTTTACATTTGAGACATTTTCAGATTTTATTTATTGTCACATGTACCCAAATACAGAAGTACAGTGTCACCACTATCTTAAAATGCATTAATTAAAATTAAAACAAGCCAAAATTAAAGAAACAAAAAAAAATTGTCCAGGTCACCTCCACCATTATAAGTCTTGAGCCAGGCACAACAACACCACCTGTGCTGGACACCAACGCCATGGTGCCAACACCACTGCAGCCACCAATGCCATGCCTCAAGTCTGAAGTGGACCTGCCAATGTCGAAGCCACCACACTCTGGCACCATTACCCGTCACTGGTCACACCTTGCTGACGTTGTCATCTTGGAATCAATTGAAATATCAGAGTCCACAATCTTTCTGAACAAATGCAAGAGTGTAAACTTTGAAAACCAACACTGCCATCAGAGAAGCTGTCAGTGTTGGTGCTGCCACATCTCCCTTTCTATCTCTCACTGTTTGGGAGTTTATAGTACGCTCCCAAAGTTATAATCCATTGCTGCATTTTAAGCTCTACCTGTTTGGCCTCAATTGGGAAAGTCTTAATGACATCATCTCTTCTTGCAGTAATTTACTTCTTGATTAATACTACCACACTGCTTACCTTTTTACACATCCCACACTGGTCTTGCTGAAACCTTGGAATATTGAGTTGCTGTTCTGCCCCTCCGTCAAGCACGTCTCCGTGACAGTAACAAAATCATATCCACGTGTGTTAACCAGCACGCTCAACCTGTCTGCCTTACTTGCAAGCCTATGTGCATTAAAATAAATATCATCCAACCCTGTCATGCTTTCTTATGGTATAACTTGGTAAGTGCTCTATCTTTCACACTGACTTGATCCTTTTTCTTCTACGTTTGACTTGCAACATCCCCACTGCACCTGCACTCTGTATCCTTTCCTCCTGAAAAATTAACTAAACAGCCAAAAACAACCCCAACAAACTTCCTGCATGGATGCTTGTCCAGCTTTGACTCAGGTTCAACTTGACAGATTTGCCCATATTCTGTCTTTCCTGGAATCTAAGGCCCTCCCTTCTTCACCACCATTCAGTTTCTATCTGCTTATTCCTATACTCTGTACCACGTGCTGAGTGTAATCTAGAGATTACCTTTTGAGGTCTTGGAATATTAAAAAATTATCAAAACAGATGAATGGAATAAAAAGTGAGGAACTGATTGCCCTTGAGAAAGTGATGATGAGTTGCTTCTTGAACGACTGGTGCAGATTTACCAGAACTTGTTTGGCAGAGAGTTCCAGAATTTTGACTCAACGACTGAAGAAACAATTTCAAGGTAGCATGGTGTGCAGCTTGGAGACAGACTTGCAGGTCGTTGTTTTCACTTGTGTCTGCTGCCCTTGTCTTTCCAAATAACAGTTGTTTGAAAGGTGTTCTTGAAGGAACCTTGGTGTGTTATTTCAGTGCTACTTGTACATAAAATATACTGCTGCATTGCACGTCAGTGGTGGAGGGTCCAAATGTTGATGGCATTAGATAGGGCGCCAGTCAATGAGTTATTTTGTCCCTGTTAATATTGGTGTTTCTTGAATGTTGAAGCTACATCCAAAATGACGTCAAACACATACACAAACAGAGGTAGTAAAAAGTTTCAAAAAGATGGTGTCTGTACTGACAGGAAGGTAAAGGCAGGTGCTGTTTACATTTTTTAAGAAGAATCTTAGAGTTGAGAGTGAAATCCAAATCCAAACTATTTCGCTGGCATCTCCATTCCTCAAGAGTGGTGAAATTTAGAAATAACCACTGTTCAAGAAATTAAAAGTTATTCCAAGTTGCTTTTTCACTGATGCTGGTTTCTAAAATTGAGTGGAGAGAAGAGCTTTCAGTATCTTTGCTGTCTATCATTCAGTGTTGCTCTCAACCTTTATAAATCAAACCATCCATACCCAGCAACAACCTGGTATATCTTTTCTTCATCTATCCCAGCTTAATTATATCCTTCCTACAAAACAGGGCAACCTAAATTAGATACAGTACACCAGAAGAGGCCTCACGAATATCCTTTGCAACCTTATCATGACATTCTGACTCCTTTACTCAAAAGGTCTGAGCAATGAACACAAGCATGCTAAACGTCTTTTTTTAAAAATCACCCAGTCTACAGGTGATGCAAACTTCCACAACGCTACCCAATAACAGAAATTAAGATTTACGTTAAGAAAAAGAAGGAAGCATATGTCAAGTACGGACAGCAGAGATCAAATGAATCCTCGGAGTATAAGGCAGTAGGGGTATAATTAAGCAAAGGAAGTGATTGCTGGGCCCCTTGCTAAGATATTTGTATTATTGATAGTCACAGGTGAGGTGCTGGAAGACTGAAGGTTGGTTAACATGGTGCCACTGTTTAAGAAAGGTGGTAAGGACAAGCCAGGGAAATATAGACCAGTGAGCTTGACATTGCTGGTGGGCAAGGTGTTGGAAGGAATCCTGAGGGACAGGATTCCATATATTTAGAAAGGCAAGGAATAATTAAGGATAGTCAACATGGCTTTGTGCATGGGAAATCACGTCTCACACACTTGATAGAGTCTTTTGAAGTAGTAACAGAGGATTGAGGAGGGCAGAGCATTGATGTGATCTATATGGACTTCAATAAGACGTTTGACAAGGTTCCTCAGGGGAGACTAGTGAGCAAGGTTAGATCTCCCGGAATCCAGGGAGATCTATCCATTTGGAAAAAGAACTGGCCCGAAGGTAGAAGACAGAGGGTGGGGGTGAAGGGTTGTTTTTCAGACTGGAGGCCTGTGACCAGTGGAGTGCTACAAGGATTGGTGCTAGATCCACTACTTTTCACCATTTATATAGGTGATTTGGATGCAAACACAGGAGGTATAGTTAGTAAGTTTGCAGACTACACCAAAATTGGACGTAGTGGACAGAGAAGGTGTTTATTGAAGAGTACAATGGGATCTTGATCAGATGGGCCAAAATCGGCTGAGGAGTGGCAGGTAAGTTTAATTTAGAAAATTCTAGGTACCTTCGCATTTTGGAAAAGCAAAATCAGAACAGGACTTACCCACTTCATAGTAAGGTCCTGGTGTGAGCATTGCTGAACGAAGAGACCTTGGAATGCAGGTTCATAACTTCTTGAAAGTGGAGTCACAGGCAGACAGGACATTAGGTATGCTTTCCTTTATTGGTCAGAGTATTGAGTATAGGAGTTGGGAGGTCATGTTGCGGCTGTACAGGACAATGGTGGCAACTTTTGCATACAATTCTGGTCTCCTTCCAGTTGGAAAGATGTTGTGAAACTTGAAAGGGTTCAGAAAAAATTTACAAGGATGTTGCAGGGTTGAAGGATTTGAGCTGTGGGGAGAGGCTGAATAGGCTAAGGCTGTTTTCCCTGGGGCGTCAGAGGCTGAGGGGTGACCTTATAGAGGTTTATAAGGGGCATGGAAAGGATAAATAGACAAGGCCTCGTGCTCATGGCATTAAGGAAAATAAGTCCCACTGGGAGATCTGCTCTGAAATGAATTGCTGCAATGCCAATGTGGTTTAGCACAATACGGATTAGGTCAACCTGGAAAATTGTTTAATTGTTGTAGATATTGTGCCCAAAATAGTTTGTTACATGCCAGTGTTCATTGCATTTCTGAACCTTACAGGATTAGGTCAACCTGGAAAATTGTTTAATTGTTGTAGATATTGTGCCCAAAATAGTTTGTTACATGCCAGTGTTCATTGCATTTCTGAACCTTACAAAAACCCATTGGTGTGATTAAGTTTACACATCATTCACTACAAACACCCTTATCCTTGCTTCATGTTTGTTAAAAAGATCATAAAGCAAAATTTTCAGGGTAGAAATACCTTTCTTTATGTTACAAATGGTAGTCACCTAAAATACTTTGGATTCCAAACTTGTTCAATGTTCACAGTCCCTTCCTCAGAGCCATCAGCAAGTTCTAACAATCTTTCAACCTGTACCACCAAGTAAAATAGGTTTAAATCTGGTGTACCTTAAAACGCCATATATTATAAAAGTGAATAAAGCATTTTAACTTTTTTAAAAACTGAGTTGTCAATTGTTTATGACAAGTCTATTAGGTTATTGTTAAACTGTAGATACAAGTTTGTTCAGGACAGATTATACAGCTGAAATACAATACGACGACTTATTTTCTGCCATTTAGGCTTTCATTTCAGTGCTTATTACCCACTTCAGCTATCACTGCTTGCTGTTGGTCTTTAAGACAGACTACTGGAGGAACATTACCCATGACTTGCTGGGAAATGAGAAGGTACCTCTAACCTTTCACAAAAAAAATATTTTAATTGGAATTTGCCCATCTCAAGTCAATAAATGCTCCCAGTGCATTTTCACTATGAATGTTTCTTTATGAACTATAGATAAGACAAAATATGGTTTGGTTAACATCTACTGTAACAAAAATGGTGCAACTTTACAGAAAAGGTGGTAATGATGACAATTACATGTGGAGAGTACTTTCCTAAGAATTGCTAGACACAATTATCTTTTTTCCACCAAACTGCTTGCCACCTCATAAGTTCGACATGCTGAAAAGTCCACAGTCAACATTAACTATAATGCAATCAATGAATTTGTGAAATCTATATATGGGTGAATTAAATCTTGATTACCAGATCGCCACGACTCAGCAATTTAAAATACCTTGAAATATTATTACAACCAGATCAGTCATTGCTATTTATACCAAACAAATTATTTTAGATTTCAAATATAAAATATAACTAATTGTCAAAGAAGCCAAGAGTGATTAAGCATTTTGTTTAGAGAGTGTAAAAGTTGTACCCTTTGGAGTAAACGTTCCATCTTTTTGTTTTGATTTTTATAAAAAAAAGTTAACAAGTTTCTGCAGTCTTTTTGAGAATAGACTTTATCTTGAGACTTTGTTCCTTTTCTTCCATTATGATAAAAGATAACTGAAAGATCGGTTGTGAATTATTTCTCAAAAACTTTACATGTTCTTGACAAAGACTTTTAAAACCACAGTCCAAATAGCAAAAGGAAAAATTCCTTCAGTGATTTCTGAACTGTAACTGCTTGCTTACGATCAAGCTCATTCAGTCAACATCTACTATTGATATTATTACAATCTAACCATAAACTGCTGGAATACATAACAGCTGCACTGTTTTTATATATTGAAGAATAAAGTCGCATTTGGGTGTTTGAGGCATGACTGACAGTTCAAGATACTGAGGAAGTCTGGAGGCAGATATCCAAATCAAATCTGGAGAATGTTCACCAAGGCTGCATTTAAAATATGTAGTCTCAACAGCATATTTATATAAAAAGGTGGGATATGAAAACAGGGAAATTGTAGAATATTAAGTCATCCTCAGATTTGACTCTCTACAGGGAAAGGATGATGTGGCATATGGTATAGCAAAGACTTTTACAGGTTAGGAGAACCTGTATTTAAGAATGTTCTTCCTCCAGTCATAAGCTTGTAACATAAAATTAGTATTCAAAATGTGACATGTGAAAGATCAAGAGCAAATCTAAGTATTTTTGATTTGGAAGGGTGATAGTGGCACATTGGAATTAAAACATATGGTATGTTTAAAAAAAATCACACTGTGACAAAAAAATAAGAGTTTCAGAGGGATAACTAGATGGATTAATGTTCTGCTTGCCCTAAAACATTGATGTATCATTCCTTGTACCATGTTTTGTTTTATTAAAAACAATCCAGTTCAACATTAATGCATGCTCAGATAGTTCATACACTGATGATCTTTCAGTTCTGAGTAAGTTTTTGAAAGTAATATCAGAACAACTTGAATTGTTTCCTTATGATGCATTTAACCTTTGGGAAGAATAATAGCTTCAGAACATAAATTTGTACTTTGGATCTCTCAACATTATAGTCATATTTCTGAGCTAACTTCAGTGACAGTGGGTTCACCTGAATTCTTGCATTGTCTTAGCATCACCACCTAAATCCAAAAGCCTTTCTAATGGGCTGGTTAGTGCTGGCCAGAGGGCATGAGAGAAGATTTAAACTAATTTGGCAGAGGCAAAGATCCTAAGGTAAGTCTGGCATAAATAAGGGGAGGGATAAGTTCTTAATACAGGAGGGAAGGGATAGAAAGTGGATGACCAGTTAATCAAAGAAACTGTTCCAGCACCAGAAAGGGATGATATAGATAAGTGTTCTAACATAGATTGTTTAGAATTAAAGAATAATAGAGAACCTGTTATGATGTTGTATGAATGCGTCGAGCACCAAGTTGTAGAAAGTTTTAGACAAATCACAACAAGGTGCAAGAATTTGGAGACTCGTGATAATGGAGCTCTTCAATTGCTTGAGAAATTAACAGCATGGTGGCACTACTGCTTCAAAGGGCCAGAGACCCGGGTTCAATTCCCGCCTCAGGCAACTATCTGTGTGGAGTTTGCACGGTCTCTCCGTGTCTGCATGGGTTTCCTCCCACAGTCCAAAAATGTGCAGGTTAGGTGAACTGGCCATGCTAAATTGCCTGTAGTTTTAGGCGAAGGGGTAAATGTAGGAGAATGGGTCTGGGTGGGCTGCTCTTCGGAGGGTTGGTGTGGACTTGTTGGGCCGAACGGCCTGTTTCCACACTAGGTAATCTAATCATAAAGCACAGAAGTTACAAATTCCTGGAATGTTTATCAGAAAACTTCCTTGTTCATATTCCTTTCTAGTTGGGGTGGAAGCAATAAGTATTGGATCTAGCTCTGTGTTTCAATAGGGAAATAAAGAAAAAATAAGTTGGTGAATTATGATCACAATGTTATTAAGGTTTAGATTGTCATGAAAAAGAACCAGGAAATAGCAAATTTGAAAATACTCAACTGGAGCAAGCTAATTACAATGACGTGAGAAGGGACCCCTAGTGTACTGGAACAGAGTTTGACAGGTAAAACACTGAACGAACAATGAGAGGGCTTCTACAGAAGATGATTTGGATACAGGTTAGCTAGTCACACTCCTATGAATGGGAAAGAAAGAGAATACAACTTCCTATATTACAAAGACAGAAATTCAGACTCAAAAGAAAAAACAATGTTGTTTAGATGGACTTTACTGAAGCCTTTGACAAGGTTCTGCAAGGTAGACTAATCAGTAAAACAGAATCACACACATTCATGGTGAGCTTGCCAAATGGCTACAAAATTGGCTTTATTCTGGGAGACAGAGGGTGGATTGCTTTTCAGAAAGGAGGCCTGTGACCAGCAGTGTTCCGCAAGGATTAGCACTCAATCCACATTTGTTTGTCATTTAAATCAATGATTTGGATGAGACTATTGTTCGTAAGTTTACAGATGGCACCACAATTGGTGGGATAGTGAACAGTGAAGAAGGTTATCTAAGATTAGAAAAAAAGATCTTGATCAATTGAGTTAATGGGCTGAGGAGTAGCTGATGGAGTTTAATTTGGATAAATGTGAGGTATTATATTTAGGTAATACAAACAAAAGGACAGGAGTCGAAACACTACCCAGGGCCCTACCATTAACTATACAAGAACAGAGACCACATGGTTCAGGTACATAATTCTTTGTAATTTGCGTCACAGGTTGACATGGTGGTTAAGAAAGCATTTAGCACACTTGCCTTCATTGCTCAGACCACAGAGTATAGGAGTTGGGGCATGTTGAGATTGTACAGGACATTGGTGATGCCTCTTCTGGCATTAAATGGTAGGTTTCTTTTTCCAGGATGCAGGGATATCAACACTAGGAGGTATATTTTTAACATGAGAGGAAGGAGATTTAAGAAAAAAAACATGAAGGGCAATTTCTTTCTTAAAAGACGGTGTTTCGCACGTGGAATGAATTTCCTGAGGAAGGGGTGGATGCAGGCATAGTTACAATGTTTAAAAAGATAGTTCGATAAGTATATGGAATACAACTGGTTTGGATGGATATGAGCCAAGAGCAGGCAGGTGCAACTAATTTATATTTGGCATGGATTGCTTGGACTGAAGGATCTGTTTCCGTGCCATATGACTTGATGAGTCAAAGTGATAAATGTTAAAATCATTATTCAGCTCACTAAATGACAAAGACAGAGATTAAGACACAAAAGAGAAAGGAGTCAGAGTGTGATGAACGTTACACACATTATTTCATAGAAAACCAACCTGAATACGAATAGAGGAATTGAAAAAAAAAACCCACAAGACAGACTACACGTGCCCAGATATGCTGCTATCATTATAGGAAACCCAAGGAGCTCTTCTGGAAATTTGCAAACAGGAAAAACTTAGTCAAAAGGAATTTTTCACCACTTAAGACCAAAAACATGGAGGCTGAGTTTCTAAATGAGTACCTTAAATTAGTTTCATTCCAGATGAGGATGCTGCAAATGTAACAGTTAAGGATACGATAGAAATAGATAAAACAAGATGGTTGGAAGTTCTCATGAGAGAAAACAAAATCATCTGATCCAGAGAAGATGCAACATAGATTGTTAAAGGATTAAAACAGTAAAGAAAAATTGAATGATTAATTGATTTGACATTTATATTTGTTGGTGATTACCCAGTTTTGATGTTGATCTTCACAGTTGATGGATATTATTCATTCTTTCATGTCATGACAAAAACCAAAGTAGTACTTATAGCTCAACGCTCAGTACTGATGAAGTTCTTAATTCGAGAGCTTTGAGAAGATTTGTAGCTCAGGTTGAGGTTCTCGTTGTAGGTTTGCTCACTGAGCTGGAAGGTTTGTTTCCAGATATTTGTCACCATATTAGGTAACATCAGTGAGCCTCCAGATGAAGGTGGCATGGCTCACTTTCTATTTGTATGTTTAGGTTTCCTTAGGTTGGTGAGGTCTTTTCCTGTTCTTTTTCTCAGGGGGCGGTAAATCGGATCAAAGTGTTTGTTGATAGAGTGCTGGTTAGAATGTCATGCTTTTAGGAATTCTTGTGCATGTCTGTTAGGCTTATCCTAGGATGGGTGTGCTGTCCCAGTCAAAGTGGTGTCCTTCCTTATCTGTATGCAAGGATATTAGCGAGAGGGGGTCACGTCTTTTTGTGACTAGTTGATGTTCATGTATCCTAGTGGCTAGCTTTCTGCCGGTTTTTCCAATGCAGTGCTTGATACAGTTCTTGCAAGGTATTTTGTAAATTACATTACTTTTGCTTGTTGTCTGTATAGGGTCTTTCAAGTTCATTAGCTACTGTTTTAGTTTGTTGGTGGGTTTGTGGGCTACCATGATGCCAAGAGGTTTGAGTAGTCTGGCAGTCATTTCTGAGATGTCTTTGATGTAGGGGAGAGTGGCTCAGGTTTCTGCAGTAAACCCACATAAACACAGGGAGAATATGCAAACTCCACAGTAGCCTGAAGCTGGAAGCGAACCAGAGTTCCTGGCGTCGTGTGGCAGCAGTGCCAACAACTGAGTCAGAGGACTTTACTATGAAAACACTAAACTCAGACCATATTTGAGTGTATTGTGCACAGTTTTGGGCCCCATACCTCAGGAAGCATATCCTCATTCTGGAGCATGTTCAGAGGAGATTCATGAGAATGGCACCAGAAATGAACAATTGAGGTCTGTGGCTCTATATTCAATTGAGTTGAAAAGGATGAGGAGTTATCATATAAGTTTCAATGACTGAATGGTTTGGACAATGGATATTGGGAAGATGTTTGCGTTGGTATGAGACACCAGGACCCAAGGACATAGCCTTAGCATAAAGGGAAGGCCTTTTAGAATGGAGTTTGGCTGAAGAAGTTTCACTTTGAGAGAGTGGTGAATCTACAGAATTCGTTGCCATAGAAGGCTTTGGAAGGCAAGTCATTGAGTGAATTTAAATAGAGATAGGCTCTTGACTGTCAAGGGCACCAAGGGTTACAGGCAGAAGCAGGAGACTAGAGTTCAGAAACTTATCAGCCATGAGTGAATGGTGGGGTAGACTCAATGGGCTGAATGGTCTAACTTCTAGTCTTATCTCTCTCCAATGAGAATGTCCCCATGGTCCTCTAGGACTTTGATAGTAGGCACAAACAAAGCCTCAAGGAACAGCTGGAGTATTGTAATAACAGTTAACAACAGGGTGAAGATATGCACAGAGTGGCCTCGGCACAGTGGTTGGGGTGGCACGGTGGCACAGTGGCTTACACTGCTGCCTCAAAGCACCAGAGACCCTGGTTCAATTCCCGCCTCAGGCGACTGTCTGTGTGGAGTTTGCACATTCTCCCTGTGTCTGCGTGGGTTTCCTCTGGGTGCTCCGGTTTCCTCCCACAGTCCAAAAATGCGCAGGTTAGGTGGATTGGCCATGCTAAATTGCCCGTAGCGTTAAGTGAAGGGCTAAATGTAGGGGAATGGGTCTGGGTGGGTTGTGCTTTGGGGGGTCGGTGTGGACTTGTTGGGACGAAGGGCCTGTTTCCACACTGTAAGTAATCTAATCTAATGTAACTTTTTATACCACATAGTCACAACTAATATTACCATTTTAATTCATTGCTTTTGTGCAATTCTGCAGCACTACAAAGAAGTATACTGCCCATTAAAACTCAGCTCATCGGACAGCATGGTGTGTAAAGAGAAACACTTAACATTTCCAGTCCAGTGAACCTTTATCGACTCATCCTCACGTGTTTTGTTCACTAATCGCAAGAATACAAAACTCTGGAGTAAGAGTCACTGATTATCGTTCGCTCGTTATCCTCCCGAAAAAGCAAAGGCTTGCTACTCAGCTCTGCATTGGTTGTTAGTTCATTAGTTTTTACAATACAATTTTGATGCATAAATACAAATTCTATTTAAACGAGGACATACAATATAATTGTAGCATCTGCTTGACATGTACGACGTTGAGATCTTATCTCGGTGGTAACAGGAACTTTAAACCGCCTTCAAAAATTTAAACGTGCAAATCTGACCACTTGGTATGTTTGATACCTCTTACTTACTAGTAAATATAAATTGATTATGTACAAATACTCACTTTGATTTAGAGAGGAATTTCTTTAGCAAGCTCTTCTTTGCATACAGACAGCCAGTGCTGTGCACTTGCCTGCACTGACCTCCGGTCAGAGACAGACCCTACCATTTGTACCAACCACCAGGGACCGCATACCTGCGCAGTGCGCTCAAAACTCCAACTGCTGCCATGAGGCCAACTGGGAAAACTCAGGAAAAGGTTCAGCCTCCATCCATAGACGCTCCTCCATCGCTGACTCTAGGGGAGCGAGAGTAAAAAAGGACATTTACTTCCAACCAGAACTCTCGTTATATCAAAAACACAAAACTATCCCTGAACTGCTCTTCACTAAGACACCCTGCCATTGCCGCTCATGCGCGGTCTGGATCAGGTACATGGTCACATTGGTGCACGTGCGAGTAGCACCTCATGGGCACGCGGTTGGTGGTGCGCACGAGCCTTCTTAGCCGTTGGGTTTCCCGGCAAAGTGCGCGTGCTGCTGACAGCAACCCTTGTCCGAGATGACAATTGCTCTTATGGAATTTGTAATGTACCGCAGTTAGTTTAAGACTTATATTTGAGCTCCTAAAGTTATTTCGTTTGTGAATAGCAGAAAAATGTCGGTGGTGAAAATTTGCAATAAAATCAGAAACGACGAGAAATACCAGCATCTGTGAAAAGTTATCGCATAATTTCAGATCAGACAGGTAATGTAATTTCAAAAAATTGCAAGGACCATTATATGTGACATAAAGGTAACCACCTTTTCTTCAGTCACACTCTGGGTAAAATAAAGTCAGCGTTGTGTGTTTGGTCAGTCAATTATGTCTGTGTAATGTACAGCAACATTCAGCATCAAATCTAGAATATGTTGAAGTTTGTGATGTTATAACAATGGAAATGCTTTGTGTTAATTAAAGCTTAAGGCATTTGTCTCAATAAGCACGTGATATTTATCATATACTTTACGTGAGCTAACATATATGCCAGTCTCATATTGATAGCAGTGCTTGACCCAAGAAACCATATCTTGGTGACACATTATTTAACATTCCAGATCAATTTTTTTTTATTAAAACTGGGGAAAGTTAAAGAGCTAATAGACTTTGAGGCTGAACAGGTGGGGTCTGTTTTCCTTGGAACGTCGGAGGCTGAGGGGTGACCTTATAGAGGTTTACAAAATTATGAGGGGCATGGATAGGATAAATAGACAAAGTCTTTTCCGTGGGGTCGGGGAGTCCAGAACTAGAGGGCATAGGTTTAGGGTGAGAGGGGCAAGATATAAAAGAGACCTAAGGGGCAACTTTTTCATGCAGAGGGTGGTACGTGTATAGAATGAGCTGCCAGAGGATGTGATGGAGGCTGGTACAATTGCAACATTTAAGAGGCATTTGGATGGGTATATGAATAGGAGGGGATTAGAGGGATATGGGCCGGGTGCTGACAGGTGGGACTAGATTGGGTTGGGATATCTGGTCGGCATGGACAGGTTGGACCGAAGGGTCTGTTTCCATGCTGTACATCTCTATGACTCTAAGAGGTGAGGACAAAATGAAGATCTGTGATAAGATGGAGGACAGGAGAGATTGAATGATAAAAAAAGTTACTTCCATGGGGTAGAAGGGAAATGTGGTAGGGCAAGAACAGAAACAAAACAAAAGAATGTCTGGAGCACGTGTGCTACTGGAATTAAAGGCTAAAGCTCTCAACTGCATTTTGTGGTTATGATCTGTTGTCATCACAGCCTCCATACCCACTTTGTTGGCCAGGAATCCACACTGAACACCAGTTCTCCAACTCTTCTTATGAGGATTATGACTTCACCGTTGACCATCAAGCCACCATTTTGAAAGCAGACGCTTCCCACAACTCTTCATAAGCAAGTTTGAGGAAGCAAATGGCCTCCTCCTGTTCCTATTTCTTATGATCTTTATGGGGTTCTGGAATTTTCTCTGAACAGCTTTCTACCTGCCTTCCAAGATCAATAACCAGCTCTGCTCTGGTGGACACAACCTTCCTGCCCCAGTAAATTAATTTCTTCCAATTTTGACTCCATTTATCTCTCTCTAAACTATCTGCATGTATCATTATTGCTTTGTGTTTAGACTAAAAATGTTTTAAAAAAGCATTTTTTAAAAAGAATCATCACCCAATGTGGGAATCTAGACAGTGGCTCTGGGAATAAGAGACCTCGAAAATTAGCTAGCTGCGCTGTCCAAATATTGGGATTTGCTGATAACTGCCACTCTTGCCAGTATGTCCCACCATTTCAGATGTCCTTCTGGTTTGTATCAGGTGTTACAGTGTTCATGAGTGGGCACAATTTATTACTATTTCAGAAAACAAAATTTCATTGCTTCTGCCACCTGAAACTGATGATAAAACCAGCAAACAGGGAGGAATGAATGTTGACTGGCCTGCTTTGGAATATTGAACTACCAATAGACTTCAATAAAAAAGACGGTTACCAAGACTGGTTAAAAAAAGTCCTTGTCAAGGTAACTATTCATGAGAATGTATGATTCTCATCAGTTCCAGTCTGGCATAAAATCAAAGCTGATGGTGATATTTCAGTGCAAAGCTCTTCCTGAGGAGAATTTTTTGATTTTATTGTCACATGTATTTTACAGTCAGAATGCAATAACAAAGTTTTCATTTGTCACCACTGTGAAATATTGTATTATAGATCTCATTACAAACCCACTCACAAGCGCCTTAAGTTTATTCATCCGTAACCCCTTTCTTACCCACTCTCAAGCGAACACAGTGTTCCCGTTTCATTCATTCGTAACTCCCTACTATAACACAATTTCATTTGTTCATTCATAAAACTGCAGATATGTATTATAATTTTACTATCATAAGATAGACCAAATTAAAACCCTAATATAGACCAAATTCTAAAATAGACCAAACCCATTACTGCATTTTTACACCTTATCAGCCCTTGCAGTGTTTAGGCCTATTTAACTCTGAAAAAGTGGAACATATTCAGAACAATACCAACTCCACCATCAAGTCTCCATGAAACATTATAATATTAATGAGCCCTTACCAACTATCTCTCAGACCTGATAAGATTACAGAACACCAAACATTTCCTCCAATTAGTATGTACCTGTTAAATACCTATCAACTGGGCTGTTATGTAATTAAGAAACCAATTGTCATAACAGCGCTGATGTGAAATTGCATGAATGAATGAAACGCACACCAGCAAATACTAAACAAATTTCACAAACCGGCTGTGATAATCAGTTTAATATCCTTTATTCTTTTCTTAAGTACAGGTACAATCGCTAACTTATTTAGAGCATGATTCGGAGATGCCGGTGTTGGACTGGGGTGTACAAAGTTAAAAATCACACAACACCAGGTTATAGTCCAACAGGTTTAATTGGAAGCACACTAGCTTTCGGAGCAACGCTCCTTCATCAGGTGATTGTGGAGGGCTCGATCGTAACACAGAATTTATAGCAAAAATTTGCAGTGTGATGTAACTGAAATTATACATTGAAGAATTGATTGTCGGTTAAGCCTTTCATCTGTGAGAATACAGTGATAGTTTCACTTCTTTCATGTGTAAATCACAAAACCCTTTTTTTTAAAGTTGCATTCTCGGGTTAGCTGTTAACAATGGTGATAGCTAGACAATATGTTGAAGGTGTTAGCCCCCTGTGTTCTCTGTCTATGACCTGATGTTTAGATTGATTCCATCTAAAAAGTGAGATAACAGAGTTTTACATAAATTCATGCAGTTTTTGAGCTCAGAGTTCTACATGAATGTATGTGGTTTTTGAGCAAAGTGCAATGTAACTCTGAAAGTACCAAAAAAATTCACCACACAAAATATATATGTGTATGTGGGTCTTTGTCTGTGTGTGTGTGTCTGTCTGGGGTGGGGGTTGTGAGTGTGAGAAAGTGTGTGTGTATGTGTGTGTGTAGTGAGTGCAGAGTGTCTTAAGTCTGTGAGGGGGCGCATGTGTGCGAGTCTGTGTGTCTATAAGGGTGTGTGTGGGTGTCTGTGTGTACCCTTCGTTGTTCAGTACTTCCCAGGGGCTGAAAAATTACGCCATGTTCTTTGTGACCTGCAACACATTATCAATGAGGATGAGCACCTCACCAAGACCTTCCCGACACCTCCACGACTTGCCTTGAAACAACCGCCAAACCTCAAACAGATCATTGTTCATAGCAGGACAACTCCATACAACCCTGTCACGGTGGACGCTGCAAAACATGTCAGATTGTGGACATAGATACCACTATTACGCGTGGGAACACCTCCCACCGTGTACATGGCAGGTACTCATGTGACTCAGCCAACATTGTCCATCTTATACGTTGCAGGCAGGGATGCCCAGAGGCATGGTACATTGGGGAAACCGAGCAAAGGCTATGACAACGGATGAATGGGCACCGCACAATAATCAACAGACAGGATGGTTCCCTCCCAGTTGGGGAACACTTCAGTGGTCCAGGACATTCAGCCTCGGACCTTCGGGTGACCATCCTCCAAGGTGGACTTCGGGACAGGCAGCAGAGGAAAGTGGCCGAGCAGAGGCTGATAGCTAAGTTCTGTACCCAGAGGGAGGGCCTCAACCGGGACCTTGGGTTCAAGTCACATTACAGGTGATCACCATTGCACTACAAACACACACACAGATATTCCTACACACACACACTCTCACATATACACGGACACAGATACACACAGACGCGCACACAGACACCCACACACACCCTTATAGACACACAGACTCGCACACATGCACCCCCTCACAGACTGAAGACACTCTGCACTCACTACACACACACTTTCTCACACTCACAACCCCCACCCCAGACAGACATACACACAGACAGACAAAGACCCACATACACACATATATGTTGTGTGGTGAATTTTTTGGTACTTTCAGAGTTACAGTGCACTTTGCTCAAAAACCACATACATTCATGTAGAACTCTGAGCTCAAAAACTGCATGAATTTATGTAAAACTCTGTTATCTCACTTTTTAGATTGGAATCAATCTAAACATCAGGTCATAGACAGAGAACACAGGGGGCTAACACCTTCAACATATTGTCTAGCTATCACCATTGTTAACAGCTAACCCGAGAATGCAACTTTAAAAAAAAGGGTTTTGTGATTTACACATGAAAGAAGTGAAACTATCACTGTATTCTCACAGATGAAAGGCTTAACAGACAATCAATTCTTCAATGTATAATTTCAGTTACATCACACTACAAATTTTTGCTATAAATTCTGTGTTACGATCGAGCCCTCCACAATCAACTGATGAAGGAGTGTCGCTCCAAAAGCTAGTGTGCTTCCAATTAAACCTGTTGGACTATAACCTGGTGTTGTGTGATTTTTAACTTTATTTAGAGCATGTCAGCCTAGTAAATGTTTTATTATTGTTTACTAACAATTGAGACAAAAGGATTAACACCTCTTAATTATGCAAGTAGACAGGACAGTCACTCTTAATCCTATCAGGAGTAGCAGCTAGTATTTAGCACATGTTTTAATCAATCTCCTGTCTCCCAGGACAGAAGCCTGTCAAACCATTGTGTATTATAGATAAAACAATGTAACATCACAGTAATGGGAATTTTAATATATGTAAGAACTGTGCATAAAGAGGCTCGTGTAAGATCTGTATTTTGGGACTCTGTTGCCACCTTGAAATTATGCTTCTTGTGGTTGCTGAATAAAGAGGCTATTTTCTCCACTCACTGATTTCGATCATTATTTGAAGACGATCCCACACCACAAATCGGCGCCCTTTTAAATAATTTAAGAATAGGGACAAAAAAAATTTCAGAAAGGCACTGTGATCCACTTGCACAAGAAAGGTTTAATTGAAGAAATAGATCAAATAAGTGTGAAATTTGAGAATAGGGGACTATCAAGGAAAGAATTTTGCTCCTCTGGGATTTGTTCATATCCCACCTTGTCAACAGTGTAGTCTGTGTTATACAATCAACCAAAACCAACTTAGCAGTTATATCTGGACTTATGAATGTCGTTCAGCCCTTGGAAATGTGCAAAAATAAACTTACCTAGGACAGCATCTGAAATATGTGCAAAAACTGCAAACATCTGAAGATAAACAATTTCACTAAGGGCAGAAGTATGTGACCATCCTTGCAAGCAGTTGTGTCATAGCGTCATGGAAATGGGGAATGAATTTGATCCTAAAATTGTCAAAAAGTTAATTTCTAACATATTGAATATCAAATGTACCAAGAGCAATTATTGATGCAACAACAATGCCAAAGTTAATGGGGTACCGAAGGCGCTAAACTCAGGGACGAATCAAATTTTGATATTATACAACTAATCTGCTCATATATATTTTATGGATCCATGCAGAGACAACACTATTTTGTATGAACGTAAGTTTCATTTACTGTGCTTTAAAATATTTACATTACTGTTTTCTGAGGCCCACCATCCAACCTAACCAATTAAGCATAAAGAGGATCAAGAGTAAACAGACTACAACATGATAATCAAACTCTTAACTATTGAATACTACATTTTTTCCCCTTGGAAAATTCAAATACCTCATTTTAAATGAAACCATCCGAACGAACAGATATTTGTATGTAAAGTTATTTCGTAGAATTCAATTTGCCTTGTTTGACCAAGTACAGAAATAATATTTGTATCGAGACATCAAAGTTTCTGTTGTTGCTGTTGTGATGAGCAAATTTGAGGTTGGAGTTCTGTGTGATCGACTAATGAAAAAGATAGTCAACCTGATTGCAAGGACCTGCAAGATATTCAATCTTGAAGTTATTACTGATGATCCTGATTCCAACGATCTGTCAAATACTAGATCCTAAAATGGCTTAACCATGTAGTCAGCACTTGATAATTGGTGCAGAGTGAATCTTCTACCAATGTGGTGCATGTGTCAGTGTCGACAGGTGTACGTGTAAACTAATACTTCCTGCACTTCAGTAAAATATTTGCATTCACTTTCTGACATCATATATGATGCGTAAGTGATTTTTTCTTTGCTTCCTTTATGTTCTGTGTTAGTACAGCTGCAAGCATATTTTCAGATGTACCAGTTGTGACAAACATTTCCACAGGTGAAGAACTGTGAGGACTGGTGCAGATACAGTCTTCACCTTTAATGTGCCAAATGTGGTTGTTGTGCAATTGTTAATTCCCAATGGGTGTCTTTGCACAGTAGTTTTTGATGAGTCTCCATGATCTCTGAGGATTTGGAATGAATATACTATGACAAAATTAGCTACAACACTTCATGTTGAAATCCTTCAAAATCATTCTGATCACCAAACAATTCATCCCAATTTTAGTTTCTGTTGTTCATTACTAGATTATGTGAGTCTGAATACAGGTGTTCTTCACTGTGCTTAATTGGTTCAGAAAATAAATTTTTGAAACATTGCCAGGTAATTACCATCTCCAGTAAGAGACAACCTAACCACCGCTCTTTGACATTTAATGGCGTTACCATCACTGAATCCCTCACTATCAATATCCTGGGGATTGCTGTTGATCAGAAACTCAACTGAACTCACCATAAAACTCCATTGGCCATGTGAACAGGTCAGAGGCTAGGAATACAGCAGCAAATAACTCACCTCCTGACTCCCCAGAGCTAGCCCTCCATCTACAATGCACAAGTCAGGAACATAATGGAATACTCATCACTTGCCTGGATGAGTGTAGCTCCAACAACACTCAAGAAGTTTGACACCATCCAGGACAAAGCAGCCTACTTGTTTGGCACCACATCCACAAGCATCCATTCCCTCGACCACTGATTCCCAGTAACAGCAGTGTACTATCAACAAGATGTCTTGTAGAAATTCCCTAAAGATTCTTGGACAGTAGATTCCAAATCCAAAACCACTTCCATCTAGAAGCACAAGGGCAGTAGATATACAGGAACAGTACCACTTGCAAGGTCCCCTCCAAGATATTCACCTCCTGACTTGGAAATATATTGCCATTCCTTCACTGTCCCACCAAAGTCCCGAAATCTCTCCTTAATGATATTGTGAGTCAATCTATAGCTTGTGGGCTACGGTTGTTTAAGAAGGCAACCTCTTATGGGTAACTACGGATGGTCAGTAAATGCTGGCCCAGTGGGAACCCTCATATTCCACGAGAGAATAAAAAGATTGGGTGTGGTCCTAGCTAAGAAAACAAGCTGTTGAAAGAGATGGAACCCAGAGCTGAAGTGTGGACAAATCATTTTAAAGCACGGCAAGTAGTAATGATGATCTCTGCATGGATAGGAATGAATTTGTGTCAAATATTGTTAGTACAGAGAAACGTTGCCACTGTTTCACTCTAGCCAGGGTTGTCGTGACTTTAACGTTGTGTTTCGGCTTTGCTCCAGGCTCTGATCACAACTGAAACTGATCAACGAAGGAGTTTTTATTCAAGGCATCTAGTAGGGATCAGAATGGCTGAACTCAATATTGGTTCCAGAGACTTCAGAAAGCAGAAAAATGGAAGTGAGGCTTTGTTTTTAATATTTCAAGGAACATAGCAAATGTACAATTATTTTAAATGAACTATATTTTGTGAATTTTGTTTACTTGTTTGTTTTGTCATTGTTTTGTCATGTGGGTGGCACGGTGGCACAGTGGTTAGCACTGCTGCCTCACAGCACCAGAGACCCGGGTCAATTCCCGCCTCAGGCGACTGACTGTGTGGAGTTTGCACGTTCTCCCCGTGTCTGCGTGGGTTTCCTCCGGGTGCTCCGGTTTCCTCCCACAGTCCAAAGATGTGCAGGATCAGGTGAATTGGCCATACTAAATTGCCCATAGTGTTAGGTAAGGGGTAAATGTAGGGGTATGGGTGGGTTTCGCTTCGGCGGGTCGGTGTGGACTTGTTGGGCTGAAGGGTCTGTTTCCACACTGTAATCTAAACTAATCTAATCTAAATCATTTATTTTCAGTTATCTGGGAGCATGCATCTTTTGAAGGGTAAATGTTCAGATGATGGCTAATGTTCCCTCTAAGATTTCTTTATTTTGACAGGCTCGAAGCTCCTCTGAACACTGTGTTGAATTTTATGGAGTGAGAGGGGCTGGTATGGTACATATTGTTTCCCAAATCCAGAAATAAAGTCAGTCCCAAATGGACATTTTATAGAGGCCAGACCACAGCCAAAATGTACAACTTGGGGATATGAGGATAGATATTTCCAACCCTTAGCACAAGGATGTTCTAACTTCAAGAGCCACCCAGTTCCAACAATGCCAGAATGTGGCAATGGAAACGTTTGGAGCTATAAGCAAACCCACAGAGGTTGTCAATTGGATCTAGCTAGGACAATAGACAATAGGTGCAGGCCATTCTGCCCTTCGAGCCTGCACCACCATTCAATATGATCATGGCTGATCATCCTTAATCAGTATCCTGTTCCTGCCTTATCTCCATAACCCTTGATTCCACAATCCTTGAGAGCTCTATCAAACTCTTTCTTAAATGAATCCAGAGACTGGGCCTCCACTGCCCTATGGGGCAGAGCATTCCACACAGCCACCAGTCTCTGGGTGAAGAGGTTTCACCTCATCTCTGTCCTTAATGGTCTACCCCGTATTTTTAAGCTGTATCCTCTGGTTCGGCACTCATCCATCAGCGGAAACATGTTTCCTGCCTCCAGAGTGTCCAATCATTTAATAATCTTATATGTCTCAATCATATTCCCTCGCAGTCTTCTAAACAGTTCCTGATGAAGGGCTTTTGCCCGAAACGTCGATTTTGCTGAAGCTTCTCGATGATGAAGGGCTTTTGCCCGAAACGTCGATTTTGCTGAAGCTCCTCGATGCTGCCTGAATTGCTGTGCTCTTCCAGCACCATTGATCCAGAATCTGGTTTCCAGCATCTGCAGTCATTGTTTTTACCTCAAGGGTATACAAGCCGAGTCGCTCCAGTCTTTCAGTGTAAGGTAATCCCGCCATTCCAGGAATTGACCTCGTGAACCTACGCTGCACTCCCTCAATAGCCAGAATGTCTTTCCCCAAATTTGGAGACCAGATCTGCACACTGTACTCCAGGTGTGGTCTCACCAGGGCCCTGTACAGCTGCAGAAGAACCTCTTTGCTTCTATACTCAATCCCTCTTGTAATGAAAGCCAGCAGGCTATTAGCCTTCTTCACTACCTGCTGTATCTGCATGCTTACCTTCATTGATTGGTGTACAAGAACACCCAGATCTCTCTGTACTGCCCCTTTACCTAAATTGATTTCATTTAGGTAGTAATCTGCCTTCCTGTTCTTGCCACCAAAGTGGATAACCATACATTTATCCACATTAAACTGCCAGTACTGATCCCTGTGGTACCCACTGGTCACTGCCTGCCATTCCGAAATGGAGCCGTTTATCACTACTCTTTGTTTCCTATCAGCCAACCAACTTTCAATCCAAGTTAGTACTTTGCCCCCAATACCATGCACCCTGATTTTGCTCACTAACCTCCTATGTGGGACTTTATCAAAAGCTTTCTAAAAGTCCAGGTACACTATATCTACTGGATCTCCCTCGTCCATCTTCAGAGTTACATCCTCAAAAAATTCCAGATTAGTCAAGCATGATTTCCCCTTCATAAATCCATGCTGACTCTGACCTATCCTAATACTACTATCCAGATGTGTCGTAATTTCATCCTTTATAATAGACTCCAGCATCTTTCCCACCACTTTGGCAGGGAGTTAGCAAGGAGCCGAAGGAGGAGGATGAGGCATAGGATTTGGTGGTCAGATGAGAATTGGCAAACAGCAGTTACATCGGAATGTGCTCCTGACACATACAGGGTGCATGTACCGTCTTTCATACATGTTTACGTAGGTATGTTGGACTATCATTTTAAGAGTCCAATCATGTGATGTTCTTTGCCTATATGCATCATGTTACTGCACTCCAAAAATTGTTGGTGGGCAGAAGCCAAATTCAAAGGGCTGAGAAATGATAAATGATTCTTTCAATTTCTGTGAACCTTGTATATATGATTGCAAATACTGTACATGTTTTCATTGCATTTCATTTTTTAATTTAAAGGCGGAGAGATATTGTTTGTTTACCTAAGTTTGTTGGACTATCGCTTTAAGAGTCTGATCATCTACATTTTGGAGGAAAGCATCTTAATATGAGCCTTGCCTGCAGAGTGGTCACATTGTAATATAAAGCTTCTGCTGTTGTGAAACACTTTGGCCTTCCATCCTTCTTGGAATGTTGACACTACTACCTCCCACTTCCTTCCCACCTTTCAACCAGCTGAATGAAAAAAGTGCTTTTAAACTCTTACCTGTCTGCTGTAGCTGCAGTATTATAGCACGGCAATGTAATATTGCGATCATTTGGCTTGTTAAGAATTTCAATTTCCATTAGTTACTTTTGAAAACATGATTGGTGGGTAGGTTGTCGGTTTCAGCACCCACCAGCCAATGAGGATTTGTCATGGATGGAAGGGAAGGCATGGACTAGCCACCTGACACTTTAAATGAAAACATGTCCAGCAGAGAGCCATAAAATTCAGCCATATATTTGTGACCGTAAACAGTTTTCATTTTAAAAGAAAAGCAAAATATTGAGAATGATGGAAATCTGAAATAAAAAAATGCTGGAGAAACTCCAGATCAAGAGAACGAGAAGAAGTCATTGGATTTGAAATGTTTACTCTTATTCTCGTTCCACAGATGCCTCCAAACTTGCTATGCTCATTCACATTTTCTGTTATTATTCCATTTTAAAGATCATGACTTATATTATTGCTGGAAATTTCTCCTGAAGAAATTGTGAGCTGTCTGTCTATTTCAGTTTTCTGATTGCATGGCTGTACATGTGTGTATCTGAGAGAGAACATAGTGATGGATGGTGATACTTTTTAAGCTAGAATATGGTGGCCAGGCTATTACTTACCAGAAACCCTGGCTATTACTTAGATCTATTTAGATACTAGGCATGTTATGGTACATCCTGACTTGGGGACATGGAAATTATTTGCAAAAATAGTGTTTGATCCAGAACCTGAGCAAGACATGTAGTGGAACCCCAAATTAGTGGAATCACTCTATATATGCAGGTTTGCTTGTAGAACTCTAAAATCTACAGTGTGAAAGGTGTCAATTTTGCGTGCTGTGCCTCTGTTTGCGTTTTGAAAGAGCAGTTGTACTGACTCCCAAACCCTCTTCTCATGTGTATAACCCTGAAAAGACCTAATCCTGGAGTACATTTTAAAATAATTTATGGATTCAACTTCTGCTATCTTTTCATGTTGAGCATTCCAGAGGTTATTGATTCTGAATTTTTAAAAATTCCTTCGTTTTCCCTCTAGATCTTTTGCTGATGATTTTTAAATCTGTAACTTCTGGATTTTGATCCCCTCAACAGAAGGACCTGTTCTGTCAAATTTCTCCTCATTTTGTAAACCTTGAATAGGCCATCTCTGAACCTTCTCTTGGATCAAGGATCAGTCTGTTTTTTCCAGCCTCTCCTCATGATTGATGTGCTTATCCTTGGTAAACCTTTGGACCCTTCCGGAGGCTTTCTCAAATAGAATAGAATTAAATAGCAATTATTTGTCACTTGTATTTATAAAAATACAGTGAGATGTGTATAATTCAGGTCGACACCATTGTAAGTGCAGAAATTTTAAAAACAAAGTTCATCTTTTGTTCCCTCCAGTGTTGTATGATGAATCCTCATCACTGCATATCATGTTGTATGAGCTAGCAGGATTTTGGGTCCCCATAACTCTGCTACTACCATATTTTAGGTAGAGATCCACAAACCTGTTTTGTTCAGAATCATAGAATTCTTACAGTGTGGAAAGAGGTCATTCGTTGAGTCCACACCAACCCTCTGAAGAGCACCCCATCCAGACCTAGCCCACTACCCTACCTCTGCAGCTTCATATTTACCATGGCCAATCAATTTTTGAAGGTGGAAGGAAACTAGTTTGGTTGAAATTCACACAGGAGAATGAGCAAACTCCACACTGTGACCCAAGGTGAACCTGGGTTCCTGGCGTTGTGAGACAGCAGTACTAACCACTGTGCCACTCAACTTTGTTCAAAGTATTTATAGAAAACCAATAGGTAGACCAATCAGAAGTGGTTCTTATCTCTAACAAGATATACTCAAATGTAGCTATCAGATACACCCCTGAGGAGGAATATCTGCGAAGTTCTGAGAATGCACCATCATAATGTTCTTCCCATCTTCCACAAGTGCAGATACGTTCACTTGGGTGTGTAATCTATCCTGAACAGGCTCAGGGACAACTGCTGGTGAGCTTGGCACTGACATGGGCCTTATCTCTAATGGATGAAGTCATGACTAAGCTCTCTAAAACCCAGAGGACATCTGGAGAACAGCACACTATGATGATGAGACTCTGGATGTGGACATGAATGAACCAATGGAATGCATGAGTAGCAGAGGAATGTTAGGCAGAGGTGTCAGAGATTATGTGCAGACTGGAACAAGATGCCTCGGAATATGGCCAAGTTCTGTCTGACCTGGTAGTTCTGGCATGGCAGCCTCCATAGTGATGGCCACTGCCCTGGGAAGTTAGGTCCAGCAGAGCAAACAAAGGGAACTTCAATCTATTATTCAAGCTACAGGTGCATGGATGAATTCATTCAATGGCGAGGTGAGGCCTCCCTGCAAGTGTCACATTCCTTCAAAGTGTGAAGATGGTGGCGTTGTGCCCCAACAGGGAGGAGGTCTGACAGCCAGACATCCAAGAATTGTTAGCCTAGGATACTTCGGCAGTGAAGTGCCTCTCCACCTTCATCTGCTTGTGACCTAATAACCTCAAGGACGGTAGGCCAAGAAGATTACACCTGTGCAGGCTTCCCACAACAGGCCTCACTGCTCTAGCTCCTAAACCACTAGAATTCATCCACCAAAGTCACCTGAGGCATTCTATCAAAGTGGTCAGCAGGCTTCCTCAAGCTTAGCTGCAGCTGTCAAGGTAGCATCCAGCTGTAGCAGTAAGAAAAGAAAGAATAAAGAACATTACCATTTTCTTTTGGATGTGCAGCTGTCTATGTTATGCAGAATCAAGTATTTCACAAACATAGCACTTTGCACTAAATTAATGAAATTTCTTTCTCACTGTTAAGGCTTCTAAATGTTTCTGTTATGTGCAAGATGGATAGGGTAGCAGTGATAGGGTAGCAGATTGGGTCTGGAAGGGATGATGTTCAGAGGGGCAATGTGGACTTGATGGGTTGAATGGCCTGCTTCCACACTGCTGGGATTCTGATTCTATGAGCATCATGATTCTTTGCAAATGTCTCCCTGAAAAAAACCAGTGAAAGTGGAATCTTTGAATATTTCTGAGCAGAGGTGGACAGATTCAAATTAAGTAAGTGGTGAAAGAGGGGGGAGAGGTGAATAACTTAGTTGGTTGGACAGCTGGTTTACAATTTACAATAATAATAAGTGTGGGTTCAGCTGCA
Source organism: Chiloscyllium plagiosum (assembly GCF_037043375.1). Classification (NCBI taxonomy): domain Eukaryota; kingdom Metazoa; phylum Chordata; class Chondrichthyes; order Orectolobiformes; family Hemiscylliidae; genus Chiloscyllium; species Chiloscyllium plagiosum. Next base: position 42,758,877 of record NW_028270172.1, on the reverse strand, counting down.
CCAGCTGAGGTTATGATGAAGGATTGTCCTTCTCAACCTCTCCCCTTGCCTGAGGTGTGGTGACCCTCAGGTTATACCATTACTAGTCATCTCTCTCTCATTAGAGAGCAGCCCTGTGGTCCAGTAGGACTGTGGCAACTTTATCTTTACCTGTAAGTTGCTCCCTGCAAATTGTTTCCACAGGCTTCTGAACAGTTTGGACTGCAAAGTATTTATCAAACAAATATGGTGGAACCTCTAGATGCCAAATACCCATGCCAGCATTCCACTTTCAGTATTGGAGTTATTTTCCTGTGCCATTGTGATGGGTTTTGGATCTGAATGTGACACATTAGTTGTCCTGCAGCAGACCCGTACCAAAGCCTTTTTGAGAGGTGTCTATTTTAGAATGGTAAGGTTAGAGAGTTTTCTGAGGTACACGTTGTCTCTTGATGTAAGACACAGCATTCTTTCGTGAAACAATATGTAGAGGTGACCAGAATAAAGTGTTTTTTTCTCCAGTTATGAAACCAACTGAGCAATGTTCATGCATAGTGCTGTACCCAAACCTAGCAAATTTGTGTTGATCTTTCACTGCTCAACAGAGAGGTGATGAGAGGAATCCACCCGATGTCTACAGTTCAACAAAATTATCCAAAAGTGTGTTTCTCATGAATCTCAATGCATTTTGCCAGGTGCTATTGATAACCAGAGTTGAAAAGTGTGGTGCTAGAAAAGCGCAGCAGGCCAGGCAGCATCCGAGGAGCAGGAGAATCGACGTTTCGGGCATAAGCCCTTCTTCAGGAATGAGGCCTCATTCCTGAAGAATGGCTTATTCCTGAAACGTTGATTCTCCTGCTCTTCGGATGCTGCCTGGCCTGCTGCGCTTTTCCAGCACCACACATTTCAACTCTGGTCTCCAGAATCTGCAATCCTCACTTCCTCCCGCTATTGGCAACCAATCAAGATTGCTTTCCACATTCATTTGGAAAGTTTTGGTTCACCTGATTAACATTGGGATCACTTTGATCCTCATCATTTTCCAAAGGAATATGTCCAATGTCTTCAAATACTCATATGCCACATGGTCACATATTGATACTTGGGTAACAAAGGGACACGAGTAGAGTCCTAAAGCAATTACCTGTGGAAGGGCTCACCAAAAACAACATGTATTATTTTCAAAAGAATGTATTTTCTTCTTGCAACATAATCAACAATGATGGTAGACCGAAAGAAAACTAAAGTCCTTTCAGGATTTTGCTACTTCAAACTCATTTCATGACTCCCAAGATCTTAGAAGATGGTAAACCAGTTGGTGATTGCTTTTGTCTCACTTTGCAACTACCACAGAATCCTGACACATTCTGCAAGTGCAAGAATATGGCTGCATCAATTGAATGCTTTTCACAGGATCAAGGGCATGTTGTGTCATAGATGTCCGAGCTTAATACAAGTTGGTCTTTCCAATCATTACAGCAGCTGAGGCTTTAGTTGTAGTTTTAGGAGGAGTGCTTTTCCAGTAGAAACCAGTTGGTTGTCATAAACTGGTCGATTATACATTATAAGCATTATCAGTCACAGTAAATTGTGCAGGGCCATTTCTGTGGTTCTGACACCGAACATCATCCCCTGAAGTAAACTGTCTCTCTTGCTTAAAGTAAGCAGGTGGCCTGCATTTGCATTCCTGCTGGTTCCAATCACTACACTCCCTTTCTTCTCTCTCTCTCTGTCTCTTTCTCTCTCTCTCTGTCCCCCTTTCTTCTGTTGGGGCCTTCCTCTCCTTTAGCTTCTGCTTTTAATCGTAATTCGAAGTTCCATTTCCTTTTCTCTTCCTTTTTGTTCTGATCTGGCTATTCTTTCCTTTCGTTTTCCCTTTCCATTGCCTTAAATTCCAGCTGCTTCACTTGCAATCAAATTTTAGCCATTTCCAAAGATTCCGATTGTATTCCTGACAATTTTAAATCCTGTGCAATTGCCACAACTATCTCCACTTTCCTCACAGGTACAGGCAACCCCACCTCCAGCTTTTTAGCCAATTCTGGAAGCTTTGCCTTGCTCACTTTTTGTAAAACGTTTGAAGTGACTTCTTCCATCCTGAGGAAACCCTTAGTGACTGAAAGAGCCATTATTACACAAGGCACACCCTGTTTAAACCAACGAAATACAATGCTTGAAATGAAAAAAAGTCAACACTTACTACTCACTGCCTTTGAGTCCAATAATCTTAAATCCAATCTAGAAAGAGAGATTTTGATCCCAACAAGAGTCACCAATTTGTTATGGACTACAATATATTTTGAATTTATATATTAAGAAAGTAGACTAGACTGTACCCTTTTCTTATTTTAAAGGCAGTGTTCTGGGTGCAATTCAATTGGTCAAATTACCAGTCTTGAAGCAAAATGCACTTAACTTATACACTATAGTTAAAATACATTAGAAGACCAAATTGTAATAATTTAACTCTAATGGAAAACTTAACAGATCAATAGATTACTTAATGAATAAACAGTAACTGTTCCAATATCGTGACACCCCATAAACACACCCCAATAAAGGCAAATTAAGCAAAATAAATTGTCTTACAGGCAATTGACTCATCTAGGAGGAATGAAAAAATCAAGAAGACTGTGTGTGTGTGTGCGAGAGAGTAGCAGGGAGAAATGTATGATAGCTTCCACCCAGCTTCAAGAACCTAACAACTGCTACTGAAGCATTAACACTAAAAACAATGCTGGCTCTGTTGAAGCCTGACCCCACTCATTTAGGCTGCCTCCATTGCTCCAGCTGAAAAAAATACCCACGGGTTCATAAGCTGTTTACTTTATTGGATTCAAATAGACAGCTTGTTGTCTCCATCTTTAAACCTCTTTTAAAAAAAAACCCTGGACAACATACACTTATTAAAGCCATATTATCATCACATCACCACCCCGTCTACCTCCCACTCCACTAACTGTGCATCTGCACCCTTTGATCTCTTTTTATCGGCCACACTCTCCAGAACCGTATCATTAACTGTATAAGTTCTGCCCTGATTTGCCATACCAAAAGGCAACACCTCACATTTGTCTAAATTACACTCCATCTGCCATATCCCTTTACTGTGAATAGCCTCTCCCAATCAACTTGTGAAAGTTCTTTCCTAATCCTATCAAAATTGGCCTTACTCCAATTTAGGACTTTAACTTTTATATCAGGTCTATCTTTTCCATAACTATTTTAAAACTAACAAAAGAATTACATCTGTTTCTAATACAGTGAGTGATGATGCAGCTTATTTCAGAAATGGTTTGGAGATGCCGGTGTTGGATTGGGGTGTACAAAGTTAAAAATCACACAACACCAGGCTATAGTCCAACAGGTTTAATTGGAAGCACTAGCTTTCGGAGCACTGCTCCTTCAGCAGGTGGTTGTGACAACCCCCTGGTAAGGAGCAGCGCTCCGAAAACTAGTGCTTCCAAATAAATCTGTTGGACTATAGCCTGGTGTTGTGTGATTTTAAACTTATTTCAGAAATGTGAGTGACTGCTAAATACTGTGTTTGCTACCTGTCAACCTCTGATATCCGGCAAGCTGATAAAGGAATGAAAATGATTGTGAAAATAGAAAGTCTTTAGATGTATTGGATAAAATGCTAATCTGGCTTGTACAACAGTTCTACTCCCTTGACTGACCAAGGGAATCTAATGTTATCCAGTTGGTAGGAATGTGGAATTGAGGCCACGATCAGATCCCCCATGATATAGTGGATGGTGAAGCAGCTTTCAAGGGGCCTACTCTTGCTCCTGCTTCATATATAGAATGTTGAAATTTGGATCGAACAGTGTGAAATGTACCCATAGCTTTGATGGTTTCCTTGAAGTTTAGTTCATCCATTTGCTTGGTTTTCAAGCTTTGGCAGAAGGCTGGGTATCTGATTATCTTCAAATGCTTTACTGAATTAAGCCAAGGAGAGTTTGTTGACCCAGTTCTTCAATGGAATCTTGTTATGAATAGTTGGCTGACTTTCAAAATAACTATTTGATTCCACTCTGGAGGATTAGTTCACATAGTGGTCAAACAGAATATGAACTTTCTTATTGCGACAGATTTTGACTTGGTCTGAGATCATGGTTTTCAAGTGAAATTCAAGTAATGTTTATTTATTTTGTCAGATTTATCACCTTCCCAAAGATTTGCAAATGTTAGTATAGAGCTTGTGAGTTATTTTTACCATGGATATTGGATGACTGGGCTCGGGGATATGCAGAGATGAGGGATATGTTGAGGGCGTGGGGTGGTAAAGGAGTGAATGTCAAGGAGCTGTACACATCACCAGACTGGGCTGTTATTTCAATGAACAGAGGTGGGCCTCAGTATTGATCAGCTCCTGTTCCTGGGCTGGGTCTGATGAATATAGTGTTGGTGGGCAGAAGTAGAATCACAGTGTTTTACTTGTTAAGTCAATTCATTATTCATCTTGTCATATCTGCATGAAGATTCTTGTGCTTCAGTGTGAGAGCTGGCCTGAATTTTATAAATTAATATGAAAGGAGGGAAAAGGAAAATCCCAGTATTATTTTCGCTGACAACAGGAAATAAAACCTTATTTCTTCACTAAAATGTTGACATTCTTGTTTTTAATGAACTGATGTTGAGGTGGTCATTCCTACAATGTATTAGTATCAAAGCATCACAAAATCTCTACTGTTTAAACCCATCATGACAGCAGCACTTCGTCAGGCATCGGAAATCCACGAACAGCAGTCACAGCAGTTTCAATCATTTTCTCCAGCATTTCACGATTTTTCTTTTCAGTAGCAGCTCCAATGTGGGGAGGCAGGATGACATTTGGTAAGTGTAGTAAAGGATGATTCCTTTTAGAAAAAGCACAAGATGGTTGTGATGTCAAATGGGTTTCTGTGCCAAGGTCATTGATTGCTATTTTTGAAATGATAATATGAATAAATTAATGTGACAACATACCTCGGGAGGGGCTCTGGTTCAAAGACATCTAGTGCTGCTGCACGAATAACCCCATTCTGAAGTGCTTTCACTCAAGCATCCTGATCAATCACTCCACCTTGAGATATCAAGCAAACTATGTTAGCTTGGTCTCATAGTCTACTATATGTGGAACATAGATTTGAAATATGCATGCAAAGTAAAAGTTATATCGTTTTAGCAAAATTTATTTTGGGGAAATTTATCCCAAAAATGTTTTATTGCAGTCTTGGAGGCTGTATCATTCATTTTACTTGAAATAAATTGCATCTAACACGTAACTGTAATGTTAACTTTATAAAGAATTCATTAATTCAGAAATGATTGGTTGAGGTAACCACTATCTTCTCAGCTGTTTTCTTGATTACTGTTCATTATGTTTCTCCATGGACAAGACAGAATGGTTCAACAGCAGCACTGTTTCAATGGTTAGAGCAAGTCAGTAGTGGCTTGAAGAGATAGGGACATGAATGACAACACCAGGCATGTTCACTTCATGTGCCTGGGCCTGAGTGGCTGCTGTGGGTAAATGTAGATGGGTTAGGTTTAGACTTGTGCAAGTGTAATTCCTTCTAGGTTGAATGGATAGACCACTAGTAAATGGCTGTGGATATTTGAGTACTTACCAACACAGTCGAGTTGTGGCCGGGAGAATGTTGCAATAATGACGAGGAGGAAGAGTGCTTACTATTGCCTTCCATCTGGAAATTGCAAGTGCAGGCTAAGTGACTGGGCCTGTGAGGAAGGAAACTGCAGCATACACGTCAGAGGGCTTTTAGAGGGAACCAACAAAGGTTACAGGCATGTGAAAAGTCAAGTGCAAAAGCCTGTATGATGCATACTCCCTGGCCAGGCTCCAAAATTGACTGTCTCTGAAGGTGGCACCTCTCTAGCACTGCCACTGATGGCCAACTCTTTGACTGCTAAACTTGGTGCAGAAAGGTATTTAAACATTTGGAATCTTTATCCAGAAGGGCCAAAGGTGTCATCAGCACACAAAGCGATGTGTACACATTGTTCCCTCTGCTTATAAGTGATGCTGTCAGCTCTGTGCACAAACTTCAATCCATGAAGCCCCTTGTTTGACTATGAACTCCTGCTAGATGATATGACCAAGTATCATAACTTGCCTCTGCCTCTACTTCATTGCATCTTCTCCTGAAACTCTTATGCAGGATTTATTTTTCTCCACACTCATTCTAAAACTCTCTCAATGGCTTCCAATTCTCCACTTAGCTTCAAGTCATCCTGAAACAGATCCTGCTCACACATCACCAGAACCAAGCTTTCTTTGTATTGATTCATAGTCCTTTTCTCAATATTTCATGCACAATCGATGAAAATTTCAGACAGTTTATATACCAGCAGTACTACTCTAATCTTGACCTTCAAGTTGAAGATGGAAGTCCACTTTGTGAGGTGATGAATGAGTTTAACTACTGCATGGAAAGCTCTGTAATATGTTCTTAAATACAAGAAGTGTCTTGCCCAGTCCTGTTTGACCCTTACTAATTGGAGATGTTGCCCCTTTGAAAGGAAACATATTTAGCTGACATAATTACATAAATATTTAGGCTGCTCCCTGGAGATGCAATGCTGAAAACATCAATCAGTGGAATCCACAAGTGCTCCTGTGGAGAAGAGTATGAACTGTGGAATCTTGTAAAACCCGTCCAAACAAATTAGTTTTGATAATTTTCTGAGTTAGACATGTGTCACTTTATAAAAGATTTAATAAAATTACACAATCAGAAACCTCTTAAATAAGGAACTTAGTCATAGCAAACAAATGGTGAAAACATTTTTGCAAACGACATCAATTTTTGTAAAACAAGCAAACACGTATATATATTTTCTTACCACGGGAGATATTAATGAGAGTAGCGTTGGGTTTCATGAGGCGAAGCTCTCTTTCCCCAACCACTTTGGAAGTTTGAGGAGTCAAGCTTACCACTATCATCACAAAATCTGACGTCAGGAGGAGATCATCAATGTTTGCACAGTAACAAGCCCCAACCAGCCTCTCTTCTTCCTCAGTCCTAAAAATAGATGAAGCAAGTGTTATTATAAAGATAGTGAATTTTTAGTACCTGGTAACCATTTTAGTTCAGTATGCTGTTTTGGAAATTGTAGGGGTGATGGACTCTCAAGAGAGTGTAGCACGAAAAGCCAAGTTTCTGGTATCGAGATTGGCTCTAATGTTATCAGGGGACATTGGGTTCCAAGCGATTGATTGTGATAGGGGACTCTGCAGTCAGAGGCACAGACAGACGTTTCTGCAGCCGACAGCAAGAAATCAGTATGGTGTGTTGCCTCTCTGGTGCCAAGTTCAAAGACATCTCTGAGAGGGTGCAGAATGATCTCAAAGGGGAGAGGGACCTGCCGGTCATTGTACACATTGGAACTAACAACATAGTTAGTCCTGCCAGTCCATCCCTGAGCCACGTTTCTGTAATTGCTATGATATCCCAGTCCTATGTTCCCAAACATGCCCTGAGTTCATCTGCCTTACCTGTTGGGCTTCTTGCGTTGAAATAAATGCATTTGAATTCATCAGTCCAACCTGTTCTCTGCTTTGTTCCTGCCTGCCTTAACTGAGGTACTCCATTTTCCAATTGCAGCAGTCTCAGACTGATCTCTTTTTTCATTATCTCCATGGGTCCACCTCTTACTGGTGTAAATCCTCCCGAGCATTTCTAGCGAATCTCCCCAATATGTTTTAGACTCCTTCCAATTCAGGTGCTATCGTTCTTCTTATACAGGTCACTTTTTTACCCCAGAAGAGATTACAATGATCTAAAAATGTGAATCCTTCTCTCCCACACTCGCTCCAGAGCCACGCATTCATCTGTTCTATCCTCATATTCCTACTCTCACTCACTCATGGTAGAGAGTTAATCCAGATTTTACTACCTTTGAGGACCTACTTTTCAAATTCCTGCCTAATTTCCGATATTCTCTCCTCAGAACCAAGTCCTTTACTCTTCCTAACCAACAGCGAAATTCACAGCTGACCCTGGAGGAAACTCTGTGGGAGAGCTCATAGCACAGGAATGCAGAAGTGCTTAGTTTTTAAGTGTAGACTTGCTGTAAATCAACAACAGTGAGTAGAGTGGGTTATTTGTTGATCACATTTTTAATTGAGATCTGTCTCCTGATTAAATTTTAAAAATATGAGCTATAAGTATTAAGTTAGCCTGGAGCAGTGTTTTTATTAGAGTGGTGCTGGAAAAGCACAGCAGTTCAGGCAACATCCAAGGAGCAGGAAAATCGACATGTCAGGCAGGAGCCCTTCATCATTCCTGATTTTCCTGCTCCGCCTTTCCAGCACAACTCTAATCTTGATGCTAATCTTCAGTATCTGTACCCTCAGTTTTACCCAGTGTTTTTATTTAAGAAAAATAAGACTGTGCCATTTTTTGGGTCGGTAGATTGTGAAGGAGCAAAGATGGCCTTCAGTAGAGTGATGTGCTATTCCTTTCAGCTGTGGGAGTTGAGGGAGAGTTGCCATGTTACTGATGACTACGTCTGCAGGAAGTGTCTTTGGTTGCAAATCCTATCCGATCGCATGGGTTGGTTGGAGCAGCAGTTAGAGGCAATAAGGAATTTTCAGGAGCTAGGGAGTGTGATCAATGACAGTTATAGGAAGGAGAAAAGCCACAGATAGAGCCAGGATGATGAGTTCTGTGATCGGTCAAGAAGCACTCATTATCAATCTGGTTCTTTAAGACTTCTTTATTTCTTAATACGGTCAGGTACACAGCATCCAGAAACACAGAGGTTATACACTTCCGTGTTCCTCAGAGGAGTTGTGTACATGGTTAAAATAAAGGCATTTTTATACTTTTCTTAAAGAAAGCTACAGGCCATGATCACATAGTACATTCAGACAATTAGCAATCAATACATGATACTGCTTTATTTGACAGTTACTTGGTCCAATGATATTTTCTGGGAACTAACTTTGTTTCCCAACAGTCAGGCCACCCTTATCTCACTAACCAAGCCATTGCACTTATATCTGAAGGTCAATTTGGATGTCCAGTAATGTCTTATCTCGTCTAGTTATTTCTATGCTGTCAAGGGAGCATTGTCTTCTCATCTCTATTGAAGCAGACTGTGGTTACTCAATTATACAGCTATAATAGCAGAATTGTCAATTTGCAGCCTGAAGCCATTTTGTCATGTTATTTGCATCGAGAAGCCATTTTATTGCCACCTAAATTATTAAGAATATCGGTTCAGCAGTCATTCCTGACGACAACAACTAGTTATCTCAGCCTGTATTCAGGTTTCCAATCCTCATCTCCCCTCTTTGATCATTCCATGACCATATCATAGGATGGGAGGGCATAGATTAGATCAGTCCAATCGTTTTTGCATCAGTATTTACTGTGGAAAAGGATATGGAAGATCTAGAAAGTAGCAAAATAGATGGTGACACCTTGCAAAATGTCCATATTATAGAAGAGGAAATGCTGGATGTCTTGAAATGCATAAAGGTGGATAAATCCCCAGGACCTGATCAGGTGTACCCTAGAACTCTGTGGGAAGCTAGAGAAGTGATTGCTGGGCCTCTTGCTGAGATATTTGTATCATCGATAGTCACAGGTGAGGTACCGGAAGACTGGAGGTTGGCTAACGTGGTGTCACTCTTTAAGAAGGGTAGTAAGGACAAGCCAGGGAATTATAGACCAGTGAGCCTGACGTCAGTGGTGGGCAAGTTGCTGGAGGGAATCATGAGGGACAGGATGTACATGTATTTGGAAAAGCAAGGACTGATTAGGGATAGTCAACATGGCTTTGTGCGTGGGAAATCATGTCTTACAAACTTGATTGAGTTTTTGAAGAAGTAACAAAGAGGAATGATGAGGGCAGAGCAGTAGATGTGATCTATATGGAATTCAGTAAGGCGGTCTACAAGGTTCCCCATGGGAGACCGATTAGCAAGGTTAGATCTCACAGAATACAAGGAGAACTAGCCATTTAGATACAGAACTGGCTCAAGTGTAGAAGACAGAGGGTAGTGGTGGAGGGTTGTTTTTCAGACTGGAGGCCTGTGACCAGTGGAGTGCCACAAGGATCAGTGCTGACACAAAAATTGGAGGTGTCGTAGACAGCGGAGAGGGTTACCTCAGATTACAACAGGATCTTGACCAGATGGACTAATGGGCTGAGAAGTGGCAGATGGAGTTTAATTCAGAGAAATGCGAGGTACTCAGCAGGACTTATACACTTAATGGTAAGGTCCGAGGGAGTGTTGCTGAACAAAGAGACCTTGGAGTGCAGGTTCATAGGTCCTTGAAAGTGGAGTCGCAGGTAGATAGGATAGTGAAGAAGGCGTTTGGTATGCTTTCCTTTATTGGTCAGAGTATTGAGTACAGGAGTTGGGAGGTCATGTTGCGGCTGTACAGGACATTGGTTAGGCCATTGTTGGAATATTGCGTGCAATTCTGGTCTCCTTCCTATCGGAAAGATGTTGTGAAACTTGAAAGGGTTCAGAAAAGATTTACCAGGATGTTGCCAGGGTTGGCAGATTTGAGCTATAGGGAGAGGCTGAACAGGCTGGGGCTGTTTTCTTTATGTTACAGCATTGTTGCTTTCGCTCTGTTTGTATATTCCTCAGCCTTCGTAGCTTTACACTGTTTCTCATGTCCCTTCTATTTTTTCATCTCATGTCCCTTTTATTTTTTCATCGACCTGTTCACAGTCAGCTATGAACACCTTCCAGCTTGTGGGAGTTCCATCTGCTATACATACCTCTATCCCCCAATCACATGCAGAATTCCTTCAACTGGCCAGTAAGGTATCTTTCCATTCTTTCGTTAGCAACCAATTAATGCAGCCATGCTTCAAATTAATCATGAGGCAATGAGACAAGTCACTGACAATATGTAAAGGAATAAAACCAAGTAATCCTGCCAATTAATTCTGATTTTGTGCTTCAGGACTAATACAATTGATTATTTTATTTATAATTTTTAATAATCATTATCTGTAATTCAGAGGTGGAAACTGAACAAATGACTCATATTTTAAAAATCATATAATTGGAAATTCGTTTATTCAGTATTCAATGTTTAAATGTAAAATGTATACAATTTCCAACTCTGAAATCCATTATAATTATCTGGTTCTAGTCCCTCAATGTAAATCCAGATTAGGTTCCTTAAGCGGTCCTGACCAGTCATTGCTCATTTTCAATGCTCTCGGCCGTGAAATGACTGCAACTGCCTTTAAAGGTCTTGTCTACTCACATGGTAACAAAAAACTTCTAATGCACAAACAATGGCTAAATCCAAAGACACAGATATTAACAATAGGATGTTAATTTTGTTACATAATGTTGAACTGAAACTTCAATTGTCATTGAGGGAGGAGATTTGATATAAAGTAAAGCTACGACTGGCACACGATAATCACCAATGAAACACAGGAGTCTTAAAATTAAGTGGAAACAAATGAGTCTGAAACAAAAATTAAATCTGCTCGTATCATTTTCTGAAAACAATGCTGTTGGTTTGGGATGTATTGGATCTATCTTTATACTTCCAGTATTAGAAAATTTAACTAAATTAAATAAGTTTCATGCAGTTTCTCTACTCAATGAGCAAATGTTAAAATCTGAAGTGAGTTTCCTCAGTGCTAGGTTTAGATTATAACTAAAATTGAGCAGAGACCTGCTCTCCTCCTGCAACAGAATGATTCTGCACCTGAGGCCCAGATTTAGTGCTACTGCTTTGCTTCCTTTAGTTAATTCTTTCATTAGTACAACACGTAGGGATGAGATGGGTAAAAATTATCTTTGGCAGTAGCATGTAAAAATGGGGAATTTGACAGCAAGTTTATACTGATGTTAAATGGTACAGAATCAAAGGAGAAGACTTTTTTAAAAAAGACTATAATATCGTCTTCCTCCATATTAAACTGATTTGAAATTAAATAAGATTGGCTTTCATGTAAGCATAAAAGTGATTAGTTAGAAATCGACAATAGGGCATCATGGCCTGTAAGACGAACAGGGGTTAATGTTTCATTTCATAATCACCGATGGATCCTTAACCTTCAAAGAAATCATGTTAAATTCCCAGAATGCAAATCAAATTCAAACCAGTCCTGGATCTTGAGCTCCAGGGATCACAAACATTCAATCACCAACAACCAAATATGCATTCAAACCGAACCTCAAAGGGGTTGCAGGCAAGCTGCAGGGAATCAGCACTGAGTCTCTCTCTCTCTCTCGTACACACACATGAACATTTTAAGGGTAATGAGGCACTGAGATTCCAGAACAGTCAAAGTTAGGAAGTTTAGCCTTATAAATCCTTGCTGTGGCACATAGCTGCTTAACTTAGTGTGCGAGACCTGTATCACTAGCCAGCTTTCTTTTAATGTGACAAAAGCAGCAATACTTCATAAATAAAGAACAAACACCAAAACAAACAGAACAAAACCATAGCAGACAAACAAGACAAAGCAGCAAAGCAAGACAAGCCAAGCCAAACAGATACAACAGAGAAGATAATCTCAACCTAACATTTCCACTAATCAACAACCCGACAATGAACAACAAGACAAATGCTTTCTGCAAAATATTCTTGACATTCTAAAACCCTGACAGTCATGTTGTAATATATCAAGATACTTCTTTATTTAGTCTTTCACAGAATAATTTGAAAACCAATTTAGACAACGCCAGTTTGACCGAATTTCAATCCCCGACCCATTTGAAGTATTTCCTCACGCAGGTCCCTGACCTGTTAGTGAAATCCCCCCACTCCTCTGTTTTTTTGTTAAGAGACCCTGTCTCTATTCGGGTCCCCGATCAGTTAGTGGGAGTCCCCGACTCTATTCAGATCCCCGATCCGCATGTCCCCAGCCTGTTAGTGGGAGTCTCCAACTCCCTTCGAATCTTTTCTGAATGAATTCTTACAAGACCGATCCTTCTCCGGCTGGACTGAGGGATCGAGTCAACCACGACTTGAGTGAGAGGAAAACCAAACAGAGAAAATACTCACGTCTGGCCAGCTGATTCCTCTACATTCAACAGTGGAGGACTCAAGACTCTTACACCACTGCCCACAATCTGTCCGTACTGGGTTCGAGTCACTGAGCCGGGGGGGTGGGGTGTGTTTCTCTGTTCCGTGATCCGTCAATAAGCACTCATTATCAGTCTGGTTCTTTAAGACTTCATTCTTTATTTCTTTAGTCGACCTGGTACAGAGCATCCGGAAACACAGAGGTTATACACTTCCATGTTCCTCAGAGGAGCTGCGTACATGGTTAAAATAAAGGTATTTTTATACTTTTCTTAAAGAAAGGGACAGGCCATGATCACATAGTACATTCAGACAATTAGCAATCAGTACATGATACTGCTTTATTTGATAATTACTTGGTCCAGTGATATTTCCTGGGAACCAACTTTGTTTTCCAACACTCATGCCACCCTTAATTCACTAACCAAGCCATTGTACCTGCATCTGAAAGTCAGTTAGGATGTCCAGTAATGTCTTATCTAGTCTAGTTATTTCTATGCTGTCAAGGGAGCATTGTCTGCTACAGAAACAGACTGTGGTTAGTCAATTATGCAGCTATCATAGCAGAATTGTCAATTTGCAGCTGAGAAGCCATTTTGTCATGTTATTTGCATCGCGAAGCCATTTTATTGCCACCTAAGTTATTAAGAATATCTGTTAAGCGGTTGTTCCTGACAACAGCTAGTTACCTCAGCCTGTATTCAGGTTTCAGATCCTCACTGCGAGCTAGTGAGGGTAGGAATAGGATGATAGAACTGATGAATGTGTGGTTGAGGAGCTGGTCCAGAAGAGAAGGGTTCACATTTTTGGATCATTGGAATCTCTTCTGGGTTAGAAGTGACCAGTACAAGAAGGACAGATTGCACCTGAATTGGAAGGGGTCTAATGTACTGGCAGGGAGATTTGCTCGAGCTGTTTGGAAGTATTTAAAATAGTAAGGTTTTTGGGGGGATGGGGGGAGCGTGGTGGAACACAGGGAAGTACTGAGGAAAGAGATCAATCTGAGACTGGTACAGTTGGGAAAATGAGTGAGCCAAACAGTCAGGCCAGGCAAGAACAAAGCAGAGAACAAGGTAGAGCTGACAAATTAAACTGCATTTATTTCAATGCAAGAGGTCTAACTGGTAAGGCAGATGAACTCGGAGCATAGTTAGGAACATGGAACTGGGATATCTAGCAATTATAGAGACATGGGCTCAGGGATGAACAGGATTGGCAGCTTAATGACCCAGGAGTCAAATGCTACAGGAAGAATAGGAAGGGGGGTAAGAGAGGAGGGGGAGTAGCGTTTTTGATAAGGAATAACATTGTGGCTATACTTAGGGAGGATATTCCTGGGAATATATCTAGGGAAGTTATTTGGGTAGAACTGAGAAATAGGAAAGGGATAATCACCTGTTGTGATTGTATTGTAGAACCTCCAAACGTCAGCAGGAAATTGAGAAACAAACTTGGAAGGGGGTCTCAGTTATCTGCAAAAGAAATAGGATGTCTATGGTAGGAGATTTTTACTTTCCAGACATAGACTGGAACAGCCATAGTGTTCAGAGGGAGAGGAATTTATTAAGTGTGTACAACAAAAGTTTCTGATTCAGTATGTGGATGTACCTCTTAATAAAGGAGCAAAACTTGACCTACTGTTGGGAAATAAGGCAGGGCAAGTGACTGAGGTGTCAGTCAGGGAACACTTTGGGGCCAGTGACCATAATTCTATTAGTTTTAAAATAGTGATGGAAAAGGATAGACTGGATGTAAAAGTTGAAGTTCTAAATTGGAGTAAGACCAATTTTGACAGTATTAGACAAGAACATTCAAAAGTTGATTGAGGGCAGATTTTCGCAGGTAAAGGGACAGCTGGAAAATGGGAAGCCTTCAAAAATGAAATAAGGAAATTCCAGAAACCGTATGTTCCTGTTAAGGTGAAAGGAGAGGCTGGTAGGTGTAGGGAATGCTGGATGACTAGAGAAATTGAGGTTTTGGTTGAGAAAAACAAGGAAGCATTTGAGACGTAAAGACAAGAGATCGAGTCAATCCTTGAAAAAGTATAATGGCAGTAGGAGTATACTTAAGAGTAGGAGTATACATGGCTTGGAAAGGGTGGATGCTAGGAAACTGTTTCCGTTAGGCGAGGAGACTAGGACCCGTGGACGTAGCCTTAGAATTAGAGGGGGTAAATTCAGAACAGAAATGCGGAGACATTTCTTCAGCCAGAGAGTGGTGGGCCTGTGGAATTCATTGCCACAGAGTGCAGTGGAGGCTGGGACGCTAAATGTCTTCAAGGCAGAAATTGATAAATTCTTGATGTCACAAGGAATTAAGGGCTACGGGGAGAATGCGGGTAAGTGGAGTTGAAATGCCCATCAGCCATGATTGATGGGCCGAATGGCCTTACTTCCACTCCTATGTCTTATGGTCTTATGGAAATCAGGAGGGCAAAAAGGGGACATGAGATAGCTTTGGCCATTTGGGTTAAGGAGAATCCAAAGGGATTTTATAAATATATGAAGGGCAAAAGAGTAACTAGGGAGAAAATATGGCCCCCTTAAAGATCAGCAGGGTACCCTACGTCTGGAACCACAGGACACGGGGAGATACTAAATGAGTATTTTGTATCAGTGATTACTGTGGAGAAGGACTTGTATGTCTTACAATGTGCAGAAACAGATAGTAACATCTTGAAAAGTGTCCATATTACAGAAGAGCAGGTGCGTAAAAGTATGTAAATCCCCAGGACCTGATCAGATGTACCCTGGAACTCTGGGAAGCTAGGGAGGTGATTGCTGGGCCCCTTGCTGAGATATTTGTATCAAAGATAGTCATAGGTGAGGTGTTGGGAGACTGGAGGTTGGCTAACGTGGTGTCACTATTTTAAAAAGGTGGGAAGGAAAAGCCAGGGAACTATAGACCAGTGAGCCTGACATTGGTGGTGGACAAGTTGTTGGAGGGAATCCTGAGGGACAGGATTTACATGTATTTGGAAAGGCAAGGACTGATTAGGGATAGCCATCCTGGCTTTGTGCATGGGAAATTATGTCTCATGAAAATGATGGAGTTTTTTGAAGAAGTAATGAGGAGGATTCATGAGGGCAGAGCAGTGGACGTGATCTATATGGCCTTCAGAAAGGCATTCGACAAGGTTCCTTATGGTAGACTGGTTACCGAAGTTAGAATACAAAGAGAACTAGCCATTTGGATACAAAACTGGCTTGAACACAGAAGACAGTGGGATCTTGACCATATGGGCCAATGGGTTGAGGAGTAGCACATTGAGTTTAATTTAAATAAATGTGAGGTGCTACATTTTGGAAAGGCAAATCAGAGCAGGACTTATACACTTAATGGTAAAGTCCTGGGGAGTGTTGCTGAACAAAGAGACCTTGGATTGCAGTTTCAGTTGCACATAGATAGGATAGTGAAGGCGGTGTTTGGTATGCTTTCCTTTATTGGTCAGAGCATTGAGTATAGGAGTTGGGAGGTCATGTTGCAACTCTACGGGACATTGGTGAGGCCACTTTTGGAATATTGTATGCAATCCTGGTCTCCCTCCTGTCAGAAAGGTGTTATGAAACTTGAAAGGGTTCAGAAAAAAATTTACAAGGATGTTGCCAAGGTTGGAGGATTTGAGCTACAGGGAGAGCCTGAATTGGCTGAGGCTGCTTTCCCTGGAGCATCGGAGGCTGAGGGTTGACCGTAGAGAGGTATATAAGATCATGAGGGGCATGGATAGGGTAAATAGGTAACGTCTTTTCCCTGGTGTGGTTGTCCAGAACTAGAGGGCATAGGTTTAGGGTGAGAGGGGAAAATGATTAGAAGATGTGAATAGAACCTTGAATGATGAATACAAACTTGACAAGAATTGCAGTTAATGTTACAATCCTTTGAAGATCATTTCCTTAGCAAATGCCAAATGTATAAATATTGTTTAACATAAAACTAACTCAACAAAAGAGGATCAAAATTGAAATCATGTTAAATGAACACGGCAGTGTGTACAATGATACAACAGTTAAGGTATTGTAGTTACTACAGTAATTGACGAGCTGTCCAGAAAGTTGCACTTTCACTGGAATTGTCAATATACTCTGGATTGATTTTATGGATCATTTTCCAGTCAAGGACATTTTCATAATGAAAAATTTAAAATCTTAAATTAATAAGCACAATTGGACAGTGTTTCAGAGCAGCCATAGTGTTCTTCCATTAAGAACATTCTTTGATACATTTAAGAATTATAATCTCAAACTTATAAATATATTTATGAATGTACAAACACACAAGTTAGAAGCAAGAGTAGGCCCTCATGCCTGCTCTGCCAATTCAATCATACTTGATCTAATGGTAACCACAAATCCACATTCCCAGCTACAGGAGATAACCTATAACTATGTTCTATCTACCTCTGCCTTAAAAAAATTCAAGAACTCATGAGAGGGGCCAGAGGACTAGAGAATATCAGTGTGATATAGTTATTGAAGAAGGGAGCAAGGGATAAACCAGAAAACTATAGGCCAGTCAGTACAACCTGAAAGGTGGGAAAACTATTGAAGTAATTCTGAGGAACAGAATTAATCTTCACTCAGAAAGGCAGAGATTAATCAAGAACTGTCAACGTGATTTTGTTACACTAAGGTTATGTCTGACCAATTTGATTTAAATTTTCGAAGCAATGACCGGTTGTACAGATGTGGGAATTACATTTGATGTAGTCTTTTTTGGCTTCAGCAAGTCTTTTGATAAAGTACTACATGGGAGACTGATAGCAAAGGTAAGAGCCCATTGGATACAAAGTTGTTTGGCTAATTGGATCCAGAAATGAGTGTCAGGAAACAGTGATGGTTGAGGGATGTCATTATGACTGAAAGCCTGTGTTCAATGGGGTTCCACATGAATCAGTGTTGTTTGTGACATATTTACATGACTTAGATGAATATAGGAGGGTCAATCACTAAGTTCACAAGTGATATGAAAATTGATGAGGTGGGAAATAGTGAAGAGGTTAGCCTTAGATTGCAGAAGGATGTAGATGGGCTAGTCAAATGGGCTGATCAGTGGCAAAGGGAGTTCAATCAGGACAAGTGTGAGGTGATGAACTTGGGCAGGACAAACAAAGCAAGGAAATACTTAATGAACATTAGGACCCTGGGAAGTATCAACGATCAGTAGGACCTTGGTGTGCATGACCATGAGTCCCCCAAGGTCATGGGACAGGAAGACAAAGCAGTTAAGAAGGCATATGAGGCTGGTGGTGGAAGGTTATATTTTGGACTGGAGGCCTGTGACCAGTGATGTATGGCAAGGATCAGTGCTGGGTCCACTGCTTTTCCTCATTTATATAAATGATTAGGATGGAAATATAGGAGGAATGGTTTGTAAGTTTGCAGATGACCCCAAAATTGACGATACAGCAGACAGCCAAGAAGGTTATCACAGAGAGCAATGGGAGCTTGATCAAATGGGCTGATGGGCTGAGGAGTGGCAGATGCAGATTCATTGAGGGAAATGTGATCTGTTGCATTTCAGTAAGGCAGAATTTATATATTAATGGTAAGGTCCTGGAGAGGGTTGCTGAACAAAGAGACCTTGGGGTACAGGTTCATATTTCCTTGAAGGTGGAGTCTCAGGTAGACAGGGCAGGGAAGAAGATACTTGGCACACTTGCCTGCATTGAGTATAGGAGTTGGGAAGTCATATTCTGGCTGTACAGGACATTGGTTCGGCCACTTTTTGAATACTGTGTTCAGTTTTGGTCTCCTTCCTATTGGAAGGATGTTGTGAAACTTGAAAGGCTTCAGAAAAGATTTACAAGGACATTGCCAGGGTTGGAGGGTTTGAGCTATCAAGAGAGGCTGAATAAACTGGGGCTATTTTCATTGGCGTGTGGGAGGCTAAGAGGTGACCTTATCGAGGCTTATAAAATAATTAGGGGCATGGATAGTGTGATAGACAAGGTCTTTCCCCTGGGGTGGGGGAGTCAAAAAGTAGATGGCATAGGTTTAAGGTGAGAGGAGAAAGATTTAAAAGTGAGCTAAGGGGCAATTTTTCCATGCAGAGGGTGGTGCATGTATGGAATGAGCTGCCAGAGGAAGTAGTGGATGCTGGTACAATTATAACATTTAAAAGCCACCTGGATCGGTATATGAATAGGAAAGGTTTAGAGGGATATGAGACAAATGTTGGCAAATGAAACTAGATTAATTCAGGATATCTGATCAGCAAGAATGATTTGGACCGACAAGTTGGTTTCTGTGCTGTACAACCCCCTGACTCTATGACTTTCCTTTATTAGCTGAAGTATTGAGGAGGGGGAGGGGATTTCTACTGGAACTATCTTAAACGTTGCTTAGGCTACAGATAGAGTATTGTGTGCAGTTGTGGAATCCACTGGATTGCACTGGAGAGGATGCAGAGGAGATTGACCAGGATGTTGCCTGGGCTCAAGACTTATAGTTCTAAATGGTTAGACTGGGTTGTCTTCTTGGGGAGAGGAGACTGGTGGGACATGATTGAGATGTATAAAATTATGAGGAACATAGATAGGTTAGACTTGAAGGAACATCTCTCCTTCGTGAAGGGATCAATGACCAGGGACATAGATTTAAGGTAAGGGCCAGGAGATTTTGAGGAGATGTGAGTAAAATATCAGTAGTGGGAATCTGAAACTCACTGCCTGTAAGGATGGTAGAAGCAGAAATCCTCAAACCATTTAAAAGGTATTTAGATATGCACTTGCAATACCAAGGCTTAGAATGCTTTAGGCCACGTTCTGGTGAATGGGATTAGAATAGTTATGTGATTGTTTTTGATGTGCTGTAGACCCCTATAACTCCATTTCCACCACCTTCTCGGGGAAAGATTTCCAAAGACTCATGACCCATTTGTGAGAATAAATTTTGTCTCAGTTCCATTTTAAAAGGGTGACCCCTGAGTTTTAAACAGTTTCCCCCTTTAAGAAGAAGTATTCTCTCTATCTCCACCAGGTCAACACCCCCCGGCATATTATACATTTTAATCAATCCTTCCTTACTCTTCTAAACTCCAGTGCAAGTTCAACTTGTCAACCTTTTGTCATAAGACAACCCCCCATTCCAGCTATGAGTCTGTTAAATCACCTCTTTACTGTCTCTAATGCATTTACATCCTGCCTTAAAAAAAGATTCCCAATATTGGATCAGTACTCCAGATGCAGTCTCACCAGTGTCCTGTAGAACTGAAGGATAACCTCCCTACTTTTGTATTCAATTTCCCTCATGATAAATTATAACATTCTATTTTTAATGACTTGCTGTATCTGCACATTTGCAAACGATTAATCATACATGAGGTCACGTAGGTCCCTTTGCATCATTTCTACTTTTTATTCTTCGTGACAAAATGAACACTGTTGCATTTTCCCACATGGTATTCCACTTGTCACATTCTTGCCCACTCGCTCAACCTGTATAGCTTGTTATAGTTTCCTCATGGCATCTTCACAACTTACTGTCCTACATATCATTGTGTCATCAGTAAATTTGTCAACCATATCTTTGGTCCCTACATCCAAGTCATGTACATAAATGGTAAACAGTTGAGGTCTCAGCACCAGCCCCTAAGGTTACATCCTTCCTATTTACACCTACTTTCTGCCTACTGTTAGCCAATCTTCTGTCTATACCAATATGTAACCCACTACACCGTGAGCTTTTATTTTCTGAATTCACTTATCATGTGATACCTTATCAAATACCTTCTGGAAATCATAAGTCTAGACATATCTAGACTTGGTGGGCGGCACGGTGGCACAGTCGTTGGCACTGCTGCCTCACAGCGCCAGAGACCCGGGTTCACTTCCCGCCTCAGACGACTGACTGTGTGGAGTTTGCACGTTCTCCCCGTGACTGCGTGGGTTTCCTCCTGGTGCTCCGGTTTCCTCCCACAGTCCAAAGATGTGCAGGTCAGGTGAATTGGCCTTACTAAATTGCCCGTAGTGTTAGTTAAGGGGTAAATGTAGGGGTATGGGTGGGCTGCGCTTCGGCGGGTCAGTGTGGACTTGTTGGGCCGAAGGGCCTGTTTCCACACTGTAATGTAATCTAATCTAATCTAAACATCCATTGGCTTCCCTTTATCCAAAGCATGTGTAAACTGTTCCAAGAAATCCAAGAAATTGGTCAAACATGATTTCTCTCTCACAACATCATATTGCTGCTGCCAGATTATTGTTGAATTTATCGAAATAATCTGCTATAATGTTTTTTTGTCATAGCTTCTTCCATTTTCCCTATGACAGATGTCAATCTGACTGGTTTGTGTTTCCTGTTTTCTATCTCACTCCCTATCAAATAATTAAAACAGCTGACAATGAGTTTTCTTCAAAAATAAAGATTTTTACTAAGAGTGTCTATTCTACCATCCATGAATAGGTCAACTTTAAAAGACAGAAAATGGGAGACCCAAGCTGGCAGTGACCCAGCAGGTCTGAGTCTGCAGAACTCTGCTCAAGACTCAGGCTGGATAGGGTGCCCACCCTCACTTTACCTGTTAAATTATTTAAAATGGTTTTTGCCCAGCATTTTGCATCAAACTTTAACACTTTAGTGCTTTTTTTAAAACGACTAAGGGCAAAGGCACCCGTAGTTCGCAACAGGCAGGGACTGCTCCCCCCTCACGCAGTAGCAGAGACGTCCGCGGCTGCCTCGGGGGACTTACCTGCAGAGGCGAGCCTGATCTTGGAGTTCGTTAAATTCTGAGAAAAGATTGATGCATCCATTGAGGAGAGCCGGTCCAGGTGGGAGTCAACCTCGGTCATGCTGCAGAAGCATGACCGGGAGATCGAGAAACTCAGGCAGCGTGTCAGAGAGGCGGAGCAATGGGCCGCAGCCTCGGAGACTGCTGCTGAGTCCTCCATGAATCAGGTCGGGCTCTGGAGCGGCAAGTCTGGATCCTGGAGGAACATATCGACAACCTCGAGAATTGAGGTCTCGGAAAACTATTCGGTTGCTGGGCCTTCCTGAACGGGAGGAGGAAGGCCAGCTTATGGATTTCCTGGAGCAATGGCTCCCACAGCTGTTGAAACTGGAGTCAGAGCTGGGCTGGATACGGATTGAGTGGGCCCACTGGGTCACTGTACATAGGCCTGGGTCGGACCAGTGCCCCCGCCCGGTTCTAGTCCGACTTCAACACTACAGGGAAACACAAACGCTGCTGGAGGCCTCCAGAGTCTTGGGAAAGGAGCCCCATGGCATGATGTACAAGGGTTCCAAGATAATGTTGTTTCAGGACTTTTCTCCGGTTGTGATCGCAAGAGGAGGGCATTTGACGAGGCAAAGAAGCATCTGAGAGAATTAAGTATTCAATATTATCCGGCAACGCTAAGCTTCAGTCATAGAGGATCATCGGAAAAAGTAAAAGAATTCCTGGACGCTCTCAAATTGACTGTGGGACTTGGAAGTGTATGGACAACAATTTTAATTTGCTCCCCACCCCCCCTTTGTCTTTCCTTCTTCCTCTCTTCCTCTTTCTTTTCTCCATTTCCCCTTTGGGGAGGTGGGGTGGGAGAGGTGTGATCATTCCTTAGTCTTTATTTGGTCTCTTATCTAGAGCTCGTACAGTTTATTTGATTATTGGCGGATGTCTCTGAGTGTTTTTTTTTAAATTTAGTTGCTTAATAATTGCTGGAATTGTAATTTTGTAATCTTGTATATTTTTATCTTGTGTTGGTTTCGTAAGTATATCTTGGTGATAGTGTTGGGTGCGGTGGCGGGGGAGGTGGGTCGCCCACTTTTAACTTCTGTTTTATAATATACTGGAATTTCTTTATTTTATTTTGTAGTGCCGGCTGAGGGCAGGGCCCTAGCTGGGAGAGTTTATGGCGGGGTTATTGGAAGGTAGTGGTGCCCCCTGTGAGTAAGGGGGTAAATCTAACATTAGAAGAGTCTTAAATATGGTACACGCTTGCCAGCTGGGAGTGATACCGAGTTTAGTTGTCTCCCTTGATGCAGAGAAGGCATTTGATCGGGTAGAATGGCCATATCTCTTTTATACGCTGGAACGGTTCGACGTTGGAGAGGTCTTTGCTAAATGGGTTTCAGTATGATATAATGATCCCAAAGTAGCGGTTATCACCAGCAGTTTAAGTTCGGATGGCTTTAGCGTTGGCAGAGGCTGCCGTCAGGGATGTCCTCTCTCACCATTATTATTTATGCTAGTGATTGAGCCGCTGGAGGAAGCTATACGAACTGATCCTAACATAATGGCTCCGGAGGTTGGATTGGGCGAGCACAAAATTACTCTCTATGCGGATGATGTCCTCCTTTTCTTAAGTGATCCTTTGACATCTGTGCCCTGCCTAATTCAAGTGGTCAATTTATTTGGTATGTTCTCAGACTACAAAATCAGTTTTGTGAAATCGGAGGTCACGCCGTTGGGAGACTTTGCCAGCATATCCAATTTTCTGGATGGATCCTGTTTTCCCTTTCGGTGGTCACTAGAAGGTTTTCTGTACTTCGATATTTTCATTACTCAGCATTTGGTGAGCTATATAAAGCCAATTATACACACTTATTAGAGAAAATAAGACAGGACCTTCAATGCTGGGAAGATCTCCCTATATCTTGGTTAGGTAGAGTAGCCTTAGTTAAGCTGAATATTTTACCTCATTTTTTTACCCTATGAGAATACTCCCTGTTGATGCTGCTGAGACAGGCGCTGCATAAGCTTTATGGTTGGCTCGGCTCCTTTATTTGGAGTCGTAGACAGCCCCTTATCAAATTAGAAAAGCTGCAGCTTCCACAAATAAGGGGAGGGCTGGACTTTCTGGATTTCAGGAGGTATCAATTGAGCTCCCTATTATCTTATGTAGCTGATTGGGTCTCTTGTGACCCATAATCAATCTGGTTAGATATTGAAACCTCCCAAGCAAAATGTCTCCTCATCAATTTACTATTTATGGACAAGGTGAGAGTTATTACGGATTATTGTAAAAATCCTATTGTCTTAAATACAATCGAAGCCTGGAGGATAATGCGACAAGATGTGGATAACCTGCAAAAAAACCTCCCCTTATACCCTATAGTGGGAATATTAGGATTCCAGCCAGAGCTGACCGATGCTTTATTCAAAATCTGAGAGTCCAGAGGTATCTCCTGTTTAGGTGATCTGTTCGATGGGAAGGTCATGATGTCCTTTGAGTAGCTACACCAGAAGTTTGGGCTGCCCAGCAGGGACCTCTTTCGGTATTTTCAAATACGAGACTTTATCCAAAAGAAGACCACACTGATAATCAATCCTTATAAATCGGATAGAGAAAGGACCGAGGGTCCACCCTCGGTCAGTACTCTCTACTACCTACTATGCAATAAGATATTGAAAGACATGGAACAGTTATATAAAACCTGGAGTCAAGAATTAGTGTTGGAAATCTCCTTAGAAATGTGGGAGGACATCTGGGAAAATGCCAGGAAGATCTCTATCTGTAACAGAACTCAGGCTACTCAATTGAAGATACTTCGCAGGGCTCACATGGCACCTGAACAACTTGCAAAGTTCAAGGCAGGAGCATGTGTCCTCAATGCAAAATCGAAGATGGTACTCATGCATTGTCTGTGGACTTGCCATAAGATCTGCAGGTATTGGGACAGAGTAGCGAATGCCTTGACAAAGATTTTGGGTACAGAGATTGGATTGGACCCAGTGTCCCTACTCTTGGGCTCCCCAAATTTCCCCTCTTTGGATGTATGTGGGAGGAAATTATTCACTATGCTTTCCTTTTGTGTGAGGAAAAATATTTCAGTGAATTGGGTATCGGAAGGTCCCCCAGGACTTTCAAACTGGTACAGGATAGTCATGGAATATATCCTCCTTGACTTTCTTATGAATATGGTGCACCAAAAACGGAATTATTTTATAGAACATGGCAGCCCCTTTTGAACTATACGGGTATATATTTTGGTCACATTGTTCAGGGCCTTTGTTTAGCCGTGGTAATGGTTCTGGCTGATTCGGGGGCCCCTGAGAGGAGGAATCACGTATAAATATGGGCTTTGTCATAACTTGATATAAATCTATTTTAAGTATGTATTTAGTTAGTTATTTACCTATTTGTTTATTGTTAGTAATGTATGATACCCTATTTTATGTTTTGGTTGTTTGTAGAATAGATTAGTAGTTTTTTAATTTTATATTGGTGTTGTTAGAATATACTAGTTTGTATTATTTTTGTAATTTTGTAAAAAATCTTAAAAATCTTCTTTTTCAATAAAAAATCTAATAAAAAAGACAGAAAATTACTTTAAAAAAAGCTGTATGACCATTTTAAGTTTCATTGATGTACTACATAATGGTTAGCTTTCTCATAGATTATGCATTCTTCAAACATATAAAAGGTGTCAATTAGTGTCTTTGCAGCTCTTATAAAGGCATAATTTCAAAAATTTCTTGAAGCCCATAAACCGTGTCATGTGCTAGTGAGGGTTAGAACAAAAGGATATGGCAGGTGAAGGTGTGGCTAAAGACTTGGTGCAGGGCGCAGGGGTTTGGATTTTTAGATCGTTGGGAGTTTTTCTGGGGCACAGGAGACCTGTTCAAGAGGGATGGGTTGCACTTAAACTGAAGTGGGAGCAATATTCTGCCAGGCAGATTTGCTCATGCTGCAAGGGAGGGTTTAAACTAGATTGGCCAGGTAGTGGGGTGGGATCCTCAACAGCTGGGAGGCAAGTGCGAGGCTGGAAGGAGATATAGTAATCAGAAATAGCAAGCTGAAGAGACACTTCAGGGTGGAACATGACAGGGAGTGAGGAATGCCTATTGGATAAATTGCATCTATTTCAATGCAACAGGCCTGACAGGTAAGGCCAATTAACTTAGGTATGGATAGGTACGTGGGATCATATAGTCATTACAGAAGCATTGCTAAGGGAGGGACAGGACTGGCAACTTAATGTGCTGGGAACAGGTACTTTAGGAGGGATAGAGGTGGAGGAAAGAGGGGAGGGGGAGTTGCATTTTTGATAAAGTAGAGTATCACAGCAGTAGTCAGAGATGAAATAACTGAGGGATCATCCAGTAAGATTTTGTGGGTGGAGCTAAGAAGTAAGAAGGGGATGATAATGTTTTTGGGGCTGGACTATAGGCCCCTAAATAGTCAACGGGAATCAGAGGATCAAATATGCAGTGAGATTAGGGAGACATGCAGGAGCAATAAGGTTGTCATAGTGGGGATTTTAATTTTCCTAATATAGACTTGGACTGCCATAGTGTTAAGGGCTTAGATACGTTGGAATTTAAGTGCATTTAAGAAAGTTTCCTCAATCAGTATATAGAGGGTCCTACTCAGGAAGGGGCAAAACTCAACCTCCTCTTGGGAAATAGGGCAGGACAGGTGACTGAAGTGATAGTGGGGGAACACTTAGGGACCAGTGACTATTGTTTTATTAATTTTAAAATAGTTATGGACAGGGACAAAACTGTTCCACAGGTTCAAGTTCTAAATTGGGGCAAGGCAATTTTTTATGGGTAGAGACATGAGTTTGCAGGGGTTGATTTGGAGTAGTTTGTTTGCAGGCAAAGGGACCTCCAGCAAGTGGGAGGCCTTTAAAAGTGTGATTTAAAGGTCTATATGTTCTGTGAGGGTGACAGGCAAGGTTGGCAGGAGTAGGGAACCCTGAATGACAAGAAATATTGAGGTTTTGACCAGAAAAAAAGGAGGCATGGCTCAGTGCTGGCAGCTGGGATCAAGGGAATCCCTGGATATATATAGGGGATACAGGAGTTTACTGAAGGAGAAAATCAGGAAGGTGAAAAGTGGGCATGAGATAGCTTTGGTTGAGAAGATTATGGTGAATCCAAAGAGATTCTTTAAATATATTACAGTAAAAAGAGTAAGTGGAGAGAGAATAGGACTCCTCAAGGACCAAAATGTATGTATGGAACCACAGGAGATGGGTGAAGTCCTCAGTGAATATTTCTTCTCTGTTCACCATGGAGAAAGGCATGAAGACTTGGGAACTTGGGGATGTTAATGGTGATATCTTGGGGACAGTCCATATTAAAGTGGATGAGGTGTTGGATGTATTAGAATGTATGAAAGTGGATAAATCTCCTAGACCTGATCAGATACATTGAAGAACCCTGCAAGAGGCGAGTGAAGAAATTGCAGGGGCTCTGCCTGATATTTTTGCATCATTGTTAGCCACAGGTGAGATCCTGGATGACTGTAGGAGAGCTAATGTCATGCACTTATTCAAGAGGGATTGTGAGAAAAACCTGGGAACTATAGACCAGTAAGTCTAATATCTGTGGTAGGTAAATAACTTGAGAAGAGTCTGAGGGATAAGATGTATGTGCATTTGGAAAGACAGGGTTTGATGAAGAATCGTCAACAAGGCTTTGTGCATGGTTGATCATGCCTCACAAATTTGTTAGAGTTCTTTGAAGTGATCAGGAAGGTTGACGAAGGCAGGGCGGTAGATGTAGTCTGTATGGATTTCAGTAAGGACTTTGCTAAGGTTCCATGTGGTAAGCTGCACTAGAAGGTCAGATCGCATGGAATCCAGGGGGAGCTGGCAAATTGGAGACACAATTGGTTTGATGGTAGGAAGTAGAGGGTAAAAGTGGAAGATTGCTTGTCGGGCTGGAGGCCTGTGGTATGCCTCGGGGTTCGATGCTGGGCTCATTGCTGTTTGTTATCTATGTCAATTATTTAAATGAGAATATACAAGGCATGATTAGTAAGTTTGCAGATGACACTAAAATAGGCAGTTTCATGGACAGTGAGGAAGGTTTTCAGAAATTTCAGCAGAATCTTGATCAAATGGGGAAGTGGGCCGAGAAATGGCAAGTAGCGTTTAATGTAGATAAATGTGAGGTCTTGCATTTTGGAAAGTAAAATCAAGGTAGGAGTGTTGTGGTGAATGGTAGGGCCTGAAGGAGTGTAGTGGAACAGAAGGATCTTGGAGATCAGGTGCACGACGGGTACACAGTGCAGTGAAGGAGGCTTTTGGCGCACTGGGTTTCATCAGTCAGAGCATTGAGTATAGAAATTGGGAAGTTGTGTTGCAGTTGTACAGGACTTTGATGAGGCGCACTTGGAGTATTGTGTTCAGTTTTGGTCACCTTGTTATAGGAAGGATGTTATTAAACTGGAAAGAGTGCAGAAGAAGTTTGCAAGGATGTTGCCAGAACACAAGAGACTGAGTTATAAGGAGAGGTTGGACAAGCTAGAACATTTTTCTTCAGAGCTTAGGAGAGAGGGGATCTTATAGAAGTGTGTAAGATCATGAAAGGCATGAATGGGGTTAATGTATTCAGTCTTTTTATCAGGGTTGGGGAATTGAGAAAGAGGCAAAAGAATAATGGGAACCTGAAGGACAACTTTTATACATAGAGATTGGTACACAAATGGAATGAGCTGCAGTGGAAGTGGTTGAGGCAAGTACATTAACAACATTTAAAAGGCATTTTGACAAATACATGGATTGGAAAAGTTCAAAAGAATATTGGCCGAGAGATCCAAGATGGTGGCGACCCAGCAAGTCTGAGTCTGTAGTGCTCTGCCCAAGACTCAGGCAAAGTGGGCTGCCCACCTCCACTACACCTGCCAAATCATTCAAAATGACTTTTATTTAATACAGCTAGTCATTTTGCACCAAACTACTCTGTTAAAATGACTAAGGGAAAGAATGCCCGCAGTTCGCAGCACACAGGAACCCCTCCCCCACCCTCCCCAGCTGCAGGAGAGGCGTCCGCAGCCACCCCGGGGGACTCACCTACCTTGGCGAGCCTTGTTGCAGTGATTTCCAGGCTTGAAGAGAAGATCGACGCATTTATAGAAGAGTCCAGGAGCAGATGGGAATCGTTGTCTGTCGCGCTGCAAAATCACGACTGAGACATAGAAAAGATTGAACATCGAGTCGGAGGGGCAGAGCTAAAGGCTGCGGCCTCTGAGGCTGCTGCAGAATCAGCTGTGGGTCAGGTCCGGACTCTCGAACAGCGAGTCCGGGCCTTAGAAGATCACATCGACAACCTCGATTCTCGAGGTCATCGAAAAAATATTCGTTTGCTGGGCCTTCCCGAATGGGAAGAGGAAGGCCAGCTTGCAGTGTTTCTGGAGCAGTGGCTTCCTCAGGATGTTGAAGCTGGAGGCTGGATCAGGCCAGGTAAGGGTAGAATGGGCCCACCGGGTTGCAATACACAGGCCCGGGTCGGGTCAGCGCCCCTGTCCGGTCCTGTTCCAGCTGTAGTGCTTTAGAGATAAGCAAATGCTCCTGGAAGCCTCCAGAAATCTCGGGAAAGATCCCCAAGACATGACTCACAAAGGATCCAACATAATGCTGTTTCAAGATTTTTCCCCAGCTTTGGTCCACAAGAGAAGGGTGTTTGATGAAACAAAGAAGCATTTAAGGGATTTAAACATTCAATACTCCCTGCGCTACCCAGCAATGCTACGTTTTAGCCACAAAGGGTCCATCTATAACTTCGGATCTCTGGAGAAGGCCAAGGAATTTTTGGACTCTCTTAAAAAAATTGTAAGAGTTAATTCGTGTGGTGAATGATGTTGTTCTGCAATCACCCCCACCCCCCCCCCCCCCCCCCCCTTCCCCAGTTTATCCTTTTTTTTATCTTATTACCTTTATTGCTTAATATTATCTCCAGGGGCTTATTTGTTCTCCACTTTGCAATTTTCCTTTTTTTTTAATATATAGGCCAAGTGGTCGAGTTGATTCAGGTGAGGAGGGGTGTCTGCCTTGTCTCACCTTATCTCTTTCTTTTAGAGTGGGATTGTTTCCCCCTATTATTTTGTGTTACTATACTTAATTATTATCTGCTGAGACTGTAATTTTATAGTTTTATATGTTTATACGTGGTACTAACATTACCAAATATTTAGGGTGTAGCTTTGCTCGCTGAGCTGTAGGTTTGATATACAGACGTTCCATTACTTGGCAAGGTAACATCATCAGTGGTGACCTCCAAGTGAAGCGAAGCTGTTGTCTCCTGCTTTCTATTTATATGTTTGTCCTGGATAGGTTCCTGGGGTTTGTGGCGATGTCATTTCCTGTTTGTTTTCTGAGGAGTTGATAGATAGTATCTAGATCTATGTGTTTGTTAATGACATTGTGGTTGGAGTGCCAGGCCTCTAGGAATTCTCTGGCATGTCTTTGCTTAGCCTGTCCCAGAATAGATGTGTTGTCCCAGTCGAACTGGTGGTTTATTTCATCCGTGTGTAGGGCTACGAGGGAGAGAGGGTCGTGTCTTTTTGTGGCTAGCTGGTGCTCGTGTATCCTGGTGGCTAACTTTCTTCCTGTTTGTCCTACGTAGTGTTTGTGGCAGTCCTTGCATGGAATTTTGTAGATGACGTTGGTTTTGTCCATGGGTTGTACTGGGTCTTTTAAGTTTGTTAGTTTTTGTTTGAGAGTGTTGGTGGGTTTGTGTGGAGGTGCTTTCACCCGCAAGGCAGAGATTTCTCTTTTTACTCTAATCCACATAAATGTCACACTAGAATTGATATGTTGTTTGCCCCCTCGACTTTTTTGAATTCCATATCATCCTGCAAAATAGGTAATATAATAATTTCTGATCACACTGCTGTGTATATGGAAATCAAGGCTCGGAACAATGAGACATCCCCCCGACATTGGCGTATGGATTCCTTCTTAATGAATATTTTTCTCAAGAATTTAAAACTTTTTTGGAAATTAATTCAGGTACGGCTAGTAACCCATCAATGATGTGGGAGACCATTAAGGCTTATGCGCGAGGTCTGATCATTTCATACTTGGCAACCCAGAAAAAACTAAAGGGAGAACAACAGCGTCTACTTGAGGCTCGCTTAAAAGCAGCTGAAACAACGTATGTTGATAGACCTTCTATTACAAAATTACAAAGGATTGCGGCCCTTAGGACAGCCCTGCATATCGCGCTTACCCAAATAGCAAAGAGGGAAATACTATTTGCAAAGCAAAGATTACATGAATTTTGTGATAAACCTGGTAGATACTTAGCATTTCTCGCAAGGAGAAAAAAAGCCCCTCAAGCTATCATGTCCATCAGTGAAAATGCTGGTACTCTGACTCACGATCCTCAAAGGATCAACACAATCTTCAGAAAGTTTTATACTGATTTGTATAAGTCACAGGATTGTGGTGATAGAGCCAGGAGGATGCAGTCCTTTTTTAAAAGCCTGGCCTTTCCAGACTTAACCCCGGAACAGGTATCGGTCCTGAATGCTCTCCTAACAACCCAGGACATACTTGATACAATCAGGCAGCTTCAGAGCAGTAAGGCACCTGACCCAGATGGATTTCAGGTTGAATTCTACAAAGAGTTTATAGGAGTATTAGCTGGTCCACTTATGGACATGTACAATTACTCATATAGTCAGGGCTGCCTCCTACCTTCGCTGAAAGAGCCGAATATCTCCTTTATTCTCTAAAAAGGAAAGGACCCAGAAGATTGCGCATCATACAGACCAATATCCTTGCTAAATGTAGATTTTAAAGTTCTTTCTAAAAGCATTAGCATTGAGGCTGGAGAGGGTATTGCCATATATCATAAAAGAGGATCAGACGGGGTTTATCAAGGGCCGTAGATCATCTAATAATATTAGAAGGGTTTTGAATGTGATTCAAGTCTGTCATCAGGAAATAATACCGGGAATAGTTGTCTCATTGGACGCAGAGAAGGTATTCGACAGGGTTGAA
Source organism: Chiloscyllium plagiosum (assembly GCF_037043375.1). Lineage (NCBI taxonomy): Eukaryota > Metazoa > Chordata > Chondrichthyes > Orectolobiformes > Hemiscylliidae > Chiloscyllium > Chiloscyllium plagiosum. Next base: position 42,727,196 of record NW_028270172.1, on the reverse strand, counting down.
TGGTCATACCTGTTCTATACATTGGAAAGGTCTGGCATTGGAAAGGTATTTGCTAAATGGGTCTCAACATTGTATAATGATCCCAAAGCAGTTGTGATCACCAATGGATTAGGCTCGGCTAGCTTCAGTGTGGGTAGGGGCTGCCATTAGGGATGTCCTCTCTCACCATTGCTATTCACGCTAATAATTGAACCACTAGCGGAAGCGATATGGGCTGACTCTAACATAACGGCCCCGAAGGTTGGTACAAGTAAACATAAAATTACCCTTTATGCAGATGTAGATATTCTCCTTTTCCTTAGTAATCCTCTGATGTCCATGCCTCGCATAATCCAAGATATTAATATATTTAGTGCATTCTCAGGCTACAAAATTAATTTCTCAAAATCAGAGGCCATGCCAATGAGTGGCCTTGCTAGTATGTCCCACTTATTGGACGGATCTCACTTTCCCTTTCAGTGGTCTCTAGAGGGTTCCTTATATTTCGGCATTTTTATCACCCCAGTATTTGGCCAGCTATACAAGGTCAATTTTGTGCATCTACTGGAAAGGATAAGGCAGGACCGTCAACGTTAGGGGGATCTTCCAATTTCTTGGCTAGGTAGAATAGCCCTAATTAAAATGAATGTCTTGCCCCATCTCTTATACCCTATGAGAATGCTCCCAGTGATGCTGCCGAGGCCGGCACTGCACAAACTGTATGGTTGGCTGGGATCTTTCATCTGATATCATAGACGGCCCCTCATTAAGTTAAGGAAGCTACAGCTTCCACATGCAAGGGGAGGGCTAGATTTTCCAGACTTTAGGAAGTATTAGCTGAGTTCCCTGTTAAGATGAGACAGGGTCTCGTCTGACCTGCAATCAATCTGGCTGGACATCGAGGCTTCTCAAGTAAAGTGCCCTCTTATTAACCTCTTATTTTTAGATAAGATGAAAATCATTATGGACCACTGTAAAAACCCTATAGTATTAAACACAATTAAAGCCTGGAATATAATGCGGCAAAACAAGGGTAATTCACATAAAACATCCCCCTATACTCCTATGGTGGGGCATGGGGTTTTCAACCGGGGCTCACAGACGCCACATTCAAATCCTGGATGTCCAGGGGTATCGCCTGTTTAGGGGATCTGTTTGAGGACGGGGTCCTGATGTCTTTTGAACAGCTGCATCAGAAATTTGGACTACCTAATGTAGACCTCTTTCGAGATTCGAGATTACATACAGAAGAAGACTACGCTATTAGATAGCCTTCATAAATCAGATAGAGAACGTAGAGTGTTGTGGCCAATGGGTGTACCTCGGTCAGCACTCTTCATTTATTACATAATCATTTATTGCTTAGAATATGGGATCAGGAATTGTGAGATGACATCTGCGAAAATGCCAGAAAAATCTCCATTTGTAACAGAACCCAGGCCATTCAGTTAAAGATACTCCATAGGGCTCATATAGCACCGGAACGATTGGCAAAATTTAGGGCAGGAGCATCTCCAATGTGTCCCAAATGTAAATCAGAGCAAACTCGTCAGGAGCAGACAAATAAATGCTTTCAGAAATAAAAATATAAAACTGCTGGAAATATTCAGCAGGTCGGGCAGCATCTGTGGAGAGAGAAACAGAGTTATCATTTCAGGGCGATGACGTTCAAACAGAATGTTTTTCAGAAGCTGGAAGAAGGGGATAATTGAAGGCCAATATTGTACAACATCCTCATCGCCTGGCAATAAATAGGTCAACAATCTGTTGCAGTACTGCTCGCAGGTTAGCAGTTTACCAGGATTTCGCTACAGTGCAGTTTGAAGTTAATTAACTTTTAAACCTGCAACAATTAAACTAAGAAGCTTAGTGCAAATCTTCAGCACCTTAGCACCAGCAAACCTCATCCTCCAAACATCAGTTGGTTTCATATGAAACCCAGGGAGGAAGTGTGCACAAATCTTATATTACCAATCGATAACCTATAGGTTCATGTGCTAAATTGAAAATCAATTTTCAGTAATTTTGGTGGGGGGCTTATGTAAAGACTTTCCTTTATAACCCATACATCATAAATGCCTACTGTATATGTAAAATACCACATCCACAAGAGAAACAATTCATATTGTGAAATGTAGTATCCCCATATGGTAAGACGTGGAGTCCCTGAGTGAACTGCATGGTTAAATTGAGATCAATTCTGTTGAATTCAGTTTTCATGTTATTTTTATGAAGACTGGAACATTCAGAAGTTAATAATTTTAATCAGATAAGCAACCCAATCTTCTCATGGTTTATACATTTTGACAAGGTATATTCCTTTTCCTTTCCATAAGACCATATGACATAGGAGCAGAAATTAGACCATTCAGCCCATCGCGTTTGCTCCACCACTCAATCATGGTTGATAAGTTTCTCAACCCCATTCTCCGGCTTTCTCCCCATAACCCTTGACCCCCTTGACAATCAAGACCCTATCTATCTCTGTCTTAAATATACTCAATGATCTGACCTCCACAGCCTTCTGTGGCAGTGAATTCCATAGATTCACACTCTCTGGCGAAAGAAGTTTCTCCTTATCTCCATTATAAAAGGCTGTGCCCTCGGGTCCTAATCTCTCCTACCAGTAGAAACATCTTCCCAACATCCACTCTATTCAGCCATTCGGTATTCTACAAGTTTCAGTTAGATTCTCCCTCGTCCTTCCAAACTCCATTGCTTATAGAGCCAGAGTCCTCAAACATTCCTCATGTGTTAAGCTTTTCATTCCTGGGACCATTCTCCTGAACCTCCTCTGAACATGCTCCAGAGCCAGTACATCTTCCTGAGATATGGAACCCCAAACTACATACAATACTCCAAATGTGGCCTGACCAGAGCCTTAGTGAGCCTCAAAAGTACATCCCTGTCTTTCCAGTCAAGTCCTCTCAAAAGAAGTGCCATCATTGCATTTGCCTTCCTACTGACTCAACCCTCAAGTTTACTTAAAAGAATCCTGAACTAGAACTCCCAATTCTCTTTGCACTTCAGATTTCTGAATTTTTTCCCTGTTTAGAAAATAGTCCATGACTCTATTCTTCCTACCAACGCGCATGACCTCACACTTTCCCAGGTTTTACTCCATATGCCACTTCTTTGTCCACTCCCTTGTCCAAATCTTCTGCAGCCTCCCCATCTCCTCAATGCTGCCGGGCCCTCTACCTACTTTTGTATTGTCTGCAAACTTAGCCAGAATGCCCTCAGTTCCTTCAACTAGATCATTAATGCATAAAATGAAAAGTTGTAGTCCCAATGCTGAGCCTTGTGGAACACCACTTGTCACTTGCTGCCATCCTGAGAAAGATGTTTTTATCCCCACTCTCTGCTTCCTGCCAGACAGCCAGGCTTCTATTTTTGTTAGAGCCTTGCCTCTAACACCATGAGCCCTTACCTTACTCAGCCTACTGTGTGGCACCTTGTCAAAGGCCTTCTTGAAGTCCAAATAGATATATCCATTTGCTCTCCTTGGTCTAACATGCTTGTTACTTCCTCAAAATATTCAAGCAAATTTGTCAGGCATGACCTTCCCTTGATGAAACCACGCTGACTTTGCCCTATTTTACCATGCACTTCCGAGTATTCAGAAATCTCATCCTTCACAATGGACTCCCAGATCTCATCCATGACCAAGGCTAGGCTAATCAGTCTGTAATTTTCTGTCTTTTGCCTTATTTCCTTCTGAACTTGGAGTGTCACATTAGTGAATTTCCAGTCTTCTGGGACCCTCCCTGACTCAAGTGATTCCTGAAAGATCACCACTATCTCTTCAGCTATCTCCCTTAAAACTCTGGAGTATAGTCCATCTGGTCCAGGAGATTTATTCACCTTAGGCTATTCAGTTTTTCAAGCACCTTGCTCCTTTGTGATGGCCACCATACTCAGCACTGTCAGGAGTGTGATTTGAAATATATTATGATTATACAATATCTTTTTAAAAAGTGTATCTCATGTAGGAATTCATAATTTACCAACAAAGCCTTTAAGAAATGCTGACAGCAGTTGTTCTCAGAGATAATAAATAACTATGAATGCAGATTTTCAGCATTTGTTTAAAAACAGAATGATGGGCTGGATTATTCACTGAGTCAAACTGTTTGCAGTGTAAATGCCAGGAGTGGGTTTGGGCTTCGCCAGCCTATCCTGCTTTTTCAGAAACATGCCTCTTTCCAAGAAGATGTCTCAGAGTTGCCAGCCAATCAAGGCCAGGAGCTCTACAGTGTTGGAGATGTCATGCAATTGGTGGGTATTACCAGTACTGCAGCTAGGCCACCAAGAAAATGTTCAATAATGCATCTTAACCTCCAATGATTTCAGGCAGGCCCTTGCGACGATCGGGGGTGGGGTTGGGAGGGCGAGGAAATGGGTGGAAAGATCTTCTTTAATAACCAATGGGAGAAAGCTGAATGTGGGGTGAGAAAACTGTCTTTGGTGGAATAGCCTCCAGTTGGCAGCAGAGACCAGGAAAGAAAGCACCTTTCCTTTCACCTCCAACAACGAGCAGGTTTGAAGTTGCCAAGCTGCAATTTGAGCAACAGGTCTTTTCTTTCATTTGGCGCAGTGGCTGGATGAGGCTCTTATGAGTATAAACTGCTCACTTAATTGGACTCTGAGCAGGAAAGCTGATATCAAACCTTACATTCCAGACTTCAGTGGGGTGGGAGAAATTATTTGGGATCCCACCCTGCACCCTCCCAACCAATTAAACAACACTACTCACTTCAGAAGTTGCATCCTGGAAGGGCATTAAATTCTGCCCATAGGTTGATCAGAGAACCACAGAATTGTTATGAATAGAAGGAGGCTTTTTAGCCCATTGAATCTGGACCAGCTCGCTGATTGAGAATTAGGACTTTGTAAAAGGCAAGAGAATAGCACTGTGACTTCATTTATTGTTTCTGTTTAAATAATCATTTTAAACCTTGCTTCAATGCCTCCGTTGAACCTGACCACACTTCCAGACAGTGCATTCCATACCCTCTAACTATTTACTGTATAAAAAACCTTTTTCTGACATCACATTTGATTCTTTTGTAAATTACATTAAATTTGTGTCCTCTCATTTTGATCCTTCTAGCAGTAGAAAATTTCTCCCTATTGACATTTGTGATTTTGAAAACTTTGATTAAATCTTGTCTAAGCCTTCTCTTGTCCAAGGAAAACGATTCCAATTTCTCCAGTCTTTTTTCATAAACCACGTTTTTCACCCTGCAACCATCCTTGTAAACCTGTTCTGCACACTTTCTAACGTATTTACATCCTTCCTGAAGCCTGATGCCCAGAACTATAGACAGTATTCCAATCCAAGTCTGACCTGTGTCTTTTAGAACTTCAGCATTATTTGCTGTAAACTGGAGACTAGAGAGTGCAAAGTAGGATTACCCATTCTTACAGTGCTTCTTCCTTTGCCTATAAATTGGATACACAAGAGATGAGTGAAATTAAGTAATTCCTACAGGGTGAAAATGTGAAAAAAAACCAAAGAAGCAACTCCTTCATCTAACTCCATCAATTCACCAAACTCCCAGCATTTCGTTCAAGTTGCACTGAGGTGCTATATGTCATAGTTCTGAAATTGAACAGATAGCTGAGCCCCTGTTACTGAAAGAAAATTCAAACTAGCTTCCTCAATTTACTAACCTCGCTATCCTACAGTGATAACTTGCATACATCTACTTAGGCCCTGGTCTGTAAATCTGCGGAATAACTTTTAGCTAAATATTAGATATAAGCGAGTTTAGATTTTTAGAAATAGATTAAAGTCCCTCAATTCAGCAACTCCAGCACACTGATCTAGTCATTCAAACAGCCAGTAAATGCAGTTAGTCTATCTGACAGCGTGTTTCTGTGGTGCATAATTTTATGATTTGAACCTCTGTTTACTCTGATTATTATATGTTAATTTGAATGTTTAATACCACATGCTGTACTCCTTCCTTGGTTTTAAAGTTCAAAGTTATAGATTCAAAGTCATCATCTGTTTTGCCAAAATAGTTTACATTTTCAGCCCTATCTTACCTTCCAATATATTCCTGGCAGATGCCAACATCAAAGCCATGCCCATTTCAGCAGTAGCATTGTCCACCACATGAGGAGTGTTGGCCACCTTCACCCCAGAATTGTTGACCAGAGGTAAGTCGAGATGGTCCACACCAACTCCATAATTTGTAATGGCCTTCAAATGAGGTAGAGATTTCAGAAGCTTTTCATCTATTATGGGATAGAGTTTCCAACCAAAAATAAACTGGATTTTCTCAGCAAGTTCTTTTTCATTTTTCAGGAATTCTTCATCGTAGACGATGTTGAAATGTTTCTTGATGAGTTCTGCAAAGCTTTCTGGAATACCTTCAGTTTCATGAAGTGCATAAGCTAAAACGTGAGGCTGATTGTTCATTGTCTGTGGAAGAGCAGAAATGAAAAAGCATTATTCTGTAAATTTGTTGCTACATTTTCTTCTCATAATCCTTCACTTCTGATGCATCATGTAGGCAAACACCAGGGAGAGAGTTAAAATGGATTGAGCCACCAACATGTAGAAACTTCCTGGGTCACACACACACAGGTTTGGAAACAAGTCAAAGGGCAGAATTGGAAATTTGCAACTCTGGTTGGCACAATTCCACCCTCAAGCACTCTTGCCAGAGGCAGCACTATTGTCACAGAGGTCTTCCATTTTTAAAAATATTGGACAGATTCTGAGAGCGCCTGCATCTTGAGCCAACCTCACACTCTCCCATCTACCTCAACAACTCCACCTCAGCTGGTGGAACTTCTATTTTCCACTGTTGCAAGCCTTCCTATAGGCTTTCCTGTCTTGGGAGCCCACCCATCGTCTTTCACAAGATATTGAATTTGAAGGCAGCCTATTCATTAGCTGCCTCCTAGAAGATTGCAACTGTCCAGTACCCCTGACCTGAACAGGGTTGGGGCCCAGAAATGGACTCTATTCATGAAACTTTCCAAAAGGCAGGTGATTCCGTCCAACATGTGTTATTTGGTGACTGATTTGTTGAATTCATGACACATGAAGTGAGTCAGCTCAGGGCAAATCCTTCTCTGTGATGGAAAAATTCTTTCCCACAATATACTGTCCAACGAGTGTCTGGATTAACTAACTAATTAGATTAGATTAGATTACTTACAGTGTGGAAACAGGCCCTTCGGCCCAACAAGTCCACACCGACCCGCCGAAGCGCAACCCACCCATACCCCTACCTTTACCCCTTTAACCTAACACTACGGGCAATTTAGCATGGCCAATTCACCTGACCCACACATCTTTGGACTGTGGGAGGAAACCGGAGCACCCGGAGGAAACCCACGCAGACACGGGGAGAATATGCAAACTCCACACAGTCAGTCGCCTGAGTCGGGAATTGAACCCGGGTCTACAGGCGCTGTGAGGCAGCAGTGCTAACCACTGGGCCACCGTGCCGCCCATGCAAATCCTGCAAAGTAAATTAGTTTTACTACCATTTTAATTTCACTGCTTTGTTCATTCAGTTTATTTCGACTTCTGTTTAGTGTACGTACATTTTCTGTTTTCTTAACGCTATACAGGGCAAGGGGGGAAAGAAGTAACTTTTCAACAGAACCACAAGGTGGAGATTCGAAGAAAAATGAAAACCAATTTTTAAAAAAATTCAATGATTTTTCTCCAAGCTGGTTGGAATGGCTTTATGAGATTCATTTTTAATTCCAGGATAATGCTGGAGGATTGATGTTCTGCACAAATTTGGATTTTTAAAATGAAACTCTAGAAAAATGAAAGGAAACAGCACACCTGATCCATGGTGCAAGTCACTTCATACCACAGCAACAGTTTGATTTCTGTTGTTTTGTAGCTTTGCTGGCTGTTCTCTGCTGTTAATGGATTTACAATCTATCTGGCAACTGCAATAATGAAACCATCAAATCTCAGAAATTATGTAAGTTAAATAAATAAAGCCAGTAATGTGTGAAATTAAGCAGCCACATTGTGAGCTGACAGTGATCTAAGTTTTAATTGCATCCCAACTATATTCGCCACAGGGAGAGGACATGTTCTGGTGTGAAGGAGAGACTGCTGAATTGTTGCTACTAATTTCTGCCTTGCTGCAATCAGCTGCCAGGTTTATGGTCTTTGAAAGAGGAGATAAATTGAGGAAAATCAAAGCATTTATTTGTTTCAATGGTTTCTATCGAGATCGGCTATTTAAGTGGCACTCAGAGGAATATTTGGGAAGCGTGAAGTAAAGATTGTGCTTAAACTTGTAGTTGCAATAAAATGAGGTTGAACTGGATCTCTATGGATGGTTCATCTCTCTGGTACACTATCCATCCTTAATTGGAACCCTCCAATTCTAGCAATATGCTTGTAAATCTTTTCTGCACCTTTTCAAGCTTAATAGCATCTCTCCCACAGTAGGAAGACCAGAATTGAACACAGTGTTCCAAAAGTGGCCTAACCAACATCTGTACAATGAATAATAAAATTCTCTTGTACACACTTTACAAATTCCTTGCCACCCAAGCCCTTAACACTATGGCTGACCCAGTCTATGTTTGGAACCTTAAAATTCCCTACCATTACAACCCTATTATTCTCACAGATATCTAACATCTCCTTACAAATTTGCTTCTCAATTTCCTGCTGATTATTGGGGGCCTTTAGTACACCGTGGTAAGTGATCATCCCTTTCTTATTTCTCAGTTCCCCACAAATAATGTACTTCCAGGAATATGCTCCCTAAGTATAGCTGTAATGTTATCTCAAACTAAAACAACACTCCCCTTTTTCTCTTGCCACCTTTCTATCCTTCCTGCATGGAAAGCTGCCACCATGCCATTCCCTGAGCCACATTTCTGTAATTGCTATGATATCCCAGTTCCATGTTCCCAACCATGCCCTGAATTAATCTGCGTTACCTGTCAGGCCTCTTGCATTTTAGTTTATCAGTCTTACCTCATTCTCTGCCTTGCTCTTACTTACCTTGACTACTTGACTTGCTCCTCTTCTCAGCTGAACCAGTCTCAGACTTACCTTTCTTCTGACTATCTCTTTCAGTCCCATCCCCTTATTGGTTTAAAGCCTTCTGTGTAGTGCTAAACCTCTCACTGGGACATTAGTCCTCTTCCAGTCCAGGTGCAAACCATCCTTCTGAAACAGGTCACTTCTATCCCAGAAGAGATTCCAATGATCTAAAAATGTAAAAGCCTGCCTTTTGCACCAGTTCCTCAACAATGCATTCATCTGCTCTATCCTCCTTGTCCTACCTAAAATGAGAGCTCAGAAGAGCCAGGAGGAGACATGAGAAGTTGTTGGCGGATAGGATCAGGGTTAACCTTAAGGCTTTCCATAGGTATGTCAGGAATAAAAGAATGACGAGAGTTAAATTAGGGCCAATCAAGGATAATAGTGGGAAGTTGTGTGTGGAGTCAGAGGAGATAGGGGAAGCACTAAATAAATATTTTTCGACAATGTTCACTATAGAAAATGAAAAATGTTGGCGAGGAAGATACAGAGATACTTGCATCTAGACTAGAAGAGATTGAGGTTCACAATGAAGAGGTATTAGAAATACTGCAGAGTGTGAAAATAGACAAGTCCCCTGGGCCGGATGGGATCTATCCTAGGATCCTCTGGGAAGCAAGGGAAGAGATTGCCGAGCCTTTGGCATTGATCTTCAAATCATCATTGTCTACAGGAATAGTGCCTGAGGACTGCAGGATAGCAAATGTGGTTCCCTTGTTCAAAAAGGGTAGTAGAGACAACCCTGGTAATTACAGACCAGTGAGTCTCACTTCAGTTGTTGGTAAAGTATTGGAAAAGGTTATAAGAGATAGGATTTATAACCATCTGGAAAAGAATAATCTGATCAGGGACAGTCAGCACGGTTTTGTGAAGGTAGGTCGTGCCTAACGAATCTTATTGACTTTTTTGACAAAGTGACCAAACAGGTAGATGAGGGTAAACCGGTTGATATGGTGTATATGGATTTCAGCAAGGCATTCGATAAGGTTCCCCACAGTAGGCTATTATACAAAATGCGGAGGAATGGGATTGTGGGAGACACAGCAGTTTGGATCAGTAATTGGCTTGCTGAAAGAAAACAGAGGGTTGTAGTTGATGGAACATGTTCATCTTGGTGTCCAGTTACTAGCAGTGTACCGCAAGGGTCGGTGTTGCGTCCAATACTGTTCGTCATTTTTATAAATGACCTGGATGAAGGCTTAGAAGGGTGGGTTAGTAAATTTGCGGACGACACTAAGGTCGGTGGAGTTGTGGATAGTGACGAAGGACATAGTAAGTTGCAGAGAGACATAGATAGGATGCAGAGCTGGGCTGAAGGATATAGTAGTTTGCAGAGAGACATAGATAGGATGCAGAGCTGGGCTGAGAGGTGGCAAATGGAGTTTAATGTGGACAAGTGTGAGGTGATACACTTTGGATGGAGTAATCGGAATGCAAAGTACTGGGCTAATGGTAAGATTCTTGGGAGTGCAGATGAGCAAAGAGATCTCGGTGTCCATATACACAGATCCCTGAAAGTTGCCACCCAGATTGACAGGGTTGTTAAGAAGACATACAGTGTTTTGGCCTTTATTAATAGAGGGATTGAGTTCCGGAACCATGAGGTTATGCTGCAGCTGTACAAACCTCTGGTACGGCCACGCTTGGAGTATTGTGTACAGTTCTGGTCACCGCATTATAAGAAGGATGTGGAAGCTTTGGAAAGGGTGCAGAGATTTACTAGGATGTTGCCTAGTATGGAAGGAATGTTTTATGAGGAAAGGCTGAGGACCTTGAGGCTGTTTTCGTTAGAGAGAAGAAGGTTGAGAAGTGACTTAATAGAGACATACAAGATAATCAGAGGATTAGATAGGGTGGACAGGGAGAGCCTTTTTCCAAGTATGGGAATGGCAAACACAAGGGGACACAACTTTAAAGTGAGGGGAGATAGGTATAAGACGGATGTCAGAGGTAGTTTCATTACTTAGAGAGTAGTAAGGGTATGGAATGCTTTGCCTGCAACGGTAGTAGATTCGCCAAGTTTAAGTGCATTTAAGTCGTCATTGGACAGGCATATGGACGTACATGGAATAGTGTAGGTGGGATGGGCTTCAGATTCGTATGACAGGGCGGCGCAACATCGAGGGCCAAAAGGCCTGTACTGCGCTGTAATGTTCTATGTTCTATGTACTCTCACGAGCATGTGTCACTGTGAGAAATCCAGATGTTACTACCTTTTGAGGACCTTTTTAAGCTCCTGCCTAGTTTCACGTATTCTCCCTTAAGAACCTAGTTGCTTTCACTTTCCATGTTGACACCACTGTGTACAATGTCTTCCTGCTAGTCAGGCTCCCTTTTGAGAATATTTTGCACCCTCTCCAAGACATCTTTGATCCTGGCACCAGGGAGACAACACATTTCTTTTTATCATGTTGTTGGCCGCAGAAACTTCTATCTGTGCCTCCAACTAGATAGTGTTGCAAAATAAAAAAGAATAAGAGGACATAGATTTAAAGTGAAGTGCAAATGAAACAAGCGAGGTGGGAAAAATCTTTATTGCACAGTGAGAATTTATAGAGTAATATAGAATAGAGACAGACCCATCAGTCCAACTTGTTTGTGCTGACCAGACATCCCAATCTGATCTAGTCCTATTTGCCAGCAGTTGGTCCATATTCCTGTAAATCCTGCCTGTTCGTATACCCATTTTTGCAGTGGTCATGAAAGCTAAGACTGTGTACTGTGCAGGATCCTTCATTTCAATCTCCCTCCACAGCCACCACTGTGGTTAATTAGTTAATTGTGAATCAACAATAACACTACCTACTGTATGCATTTGTTATTCAGTGGTACCTACACAATCAGACTTTGTCATCTCCTATAGCACAGACCCACAAGCAAAAACACATTTCTGACTGAACTCCAATCCTCATGTTCCAGAATGCGGAGCAACCACAGCATCCGAGCTTCACCACTCAGTATTTTCTTCCATTCATGCCAAGTCATTAGTTATTAACAATTCACTCATCCCCCTCTACCTGCAACAAAATCAAAACAGTTGTTTGGTCACCTAAAATACAATCCGTATTACACCCTTGATCATGAAGGGTATAGACAGGCTAGATAGAGATAAGCTTTCTCCCAGGGTGAAGGATTCAATAATGAGAGGTCATGGTTTCAAGGTGACAGGTGAAAAGTTTAAGAGGGATACATGCCGCAAGTACTTTACACAGAGGATGGTAGGTGCCTGGAACGCGTTGCCAGCAGAGGTAGTAGAGGTAGGCATGGTAGATTCATTTAAGATGCGTCTAGACAGATGCATGAGTAGGTGAGGAGCAGAGGGATACAGATGCTTAAGAATTGGGCGATAGGTTTAGTTAGTGGATTTGGATCAGCTCAGGCTTGGAGGGCCAAAGGGCCTGTTCCTAGGCTGTAAAGTTTCTTTGTTCTTTGCTGATAATAAAAATGTTCGCACACAATTTGAGGATGTAGTCCATACAACTCCAAAGAAGTCACCACTGACTGGGAGAAACAGTGTCCAACAATTCGGAACAGCTTTTCAAGAAGAAATTTCCTAGCTCAAAGATCCAGGATACTATTAAGAACAAAAAAAAACCCTGTTCTAAAGAACTAAGATACTATTTTTGTTTTGAAAAACATGAGTACCACCTCCAAGAGGATATCTGACCTCTGAAGAAAATTCACGTGATTAATGGTCTCCAGTAAACCAACACCTGTTTTCAGCAGGAACTACTTTCAGTGAAGAAAATCCAAAGCGAGAAAAGGCATTCATTTTAAAGGGCTTGGACCTTGTTATATCATAAACAGAATCAAAGTCAACAGTCTTCGACACTTAGACCTACCAATCTTCTAAACTGGAACAGAACCAGTTCTGGGAAATAGAGATAATACTAGACAAAGTTTGTGAGAAGATTTGTAGCTCGGGTGCTCGTTGCTGTGGTTCTGTTCGCCGAGCTGGAAGTTTTTGTTGCAAACGTTTCATCCCCTGTCTAGGTGACATCCTCAGTGCTTGGGAGCCTCCTGTGAAGCGCTTCTGTGGTGTTTCCTCCGGCATTTATAGTGGCCTGTCCCTGCCGCTTCCGGTTGTCAGTTTCAGCTGTCCGCTGTAGTGGCCGGTATCTTGGGTCCAGGTCGATGTGTTTGTTGATGGAGTTTGTGGATGAGTGCCATGCTTCTAGGAATTCCCTGGCTGTTCTTTGTTTGGCTTGCCCTATAATGGTATTGTTGTCCCAGTCAAATTCATGTTGCTTGTCGTCTGCGTGTGTGGCTACTAGGGATAGCTGGTCGTGTCGTTTCATGGCTAGTTGATGTTCGTGGATGCGGATCGTTATCTGTCTTCCTGTTTGTCCTATATAGTGTTTTAGATTTTCTCCTGAGGAGTAAAACCTATCAAGACCTCCATCGCTAGTAATAATGTCTATATTATGTAATTTAGATGATCTCATGCAATAAACTACAACTTGTTAAAACAAGAGCTTCTTTCCATGAACGTTTTTACTCACACTGTTATAGATCAAACCGAAGCCCTTCAAAATAGATTAAGAGGAGAGCCCAAAACACTTTAAAGGCAAGTGCCAGATGTTGTGTCTGGATTCAGTTCCAGTCTTAAAGCAAAACACACTTTATGCAGACACATAGTTAAATTGTAAAAACAGATAGAAGAAATTGGGAATAACTTAATTCTATTGGAAAACTTAACAGAATAATAAATTGTTTAACGACTAAACAGTAACTCTTCCAAAAATGTAACATCCTGTGAATACATCCTTGGCAAAGACAAATTAAGTAAAATAGGTTGTCTCATAGGCAAATCTCCAGTTCAGGAGGAAAAAACATCAAGAGAATGTGTGTGTTTGGGCTACCCTCTTAATATATTTTGTGAGTGAGCGAGAGAGAGGGAGTAGCAGGGAGAGATGTACTGCATGTTCTAAACCCATCTTCAAGACCCCAGCAACTGCTATCACTTAAAATTAAAACTAAAAATCCTGGTTCTGTGGGTGCATGACTCCACCCACTCAGACTGGTTGTATTGTCCCAGTCTTAGAAAAGAACCCCAAGGCTTCACAAATTGTTACTTTATGGGCTTTGAAGCATACCCGTTAACACCCCTGACACAACCTTCAGTTAAAAAAAAAGACAAAGTCGACCTCTCAAAACCATTGTGTCATCACACCTTTTTCTTGCCAATCTTGTCTTTAATTCATTTCTTACCCAAAGATTATCCATTCCTAAAAGTGATTTCCCTGGTCCACCAGTTTTGTGAGAGGCTCTCCTGATTCAACAAAACTTGTGGATAAATACTGTTCCTCCTGCTCATCACCAGCGACTTTTAGACGGTAAAGTCTATTGGAGCTCAGCTGCACACTGTTCTTCCTCAGCTGCTATCAAAGCAGGCAGGCACCTTTGTGATATTGCTACAAAGAAGGATGTTGCTGGGAGATGAGAAAGGCATAAATGTTTTGACTCTTGCAAGGGGTAACCTGTGTCATTCTCATTGTGCCACTGCAGAAGTTTTGTGATTCCTTGAAAGCCCCTATTAATTTTGTCAACCAATTTATCCAAGGACATGATTTCTCACCAAAATGAAGCCCAAAACTTACATTTCCACCACTTGAGCTTCTACCAAAGCTGGGAAAGTGAGTAAAATTGAATCTTCCTGTGAAAGATCAGCTGCAGCATCCTTGGAGCTGGTCAGATTCTTCAGGGCAGAATGCAAACTCATGGAAATTACACCATGCAAATTAGAAAATGACTCAAACTTTGCAACATGGTGCTGAAATTTGTTGACAGGAATCCCAGTAACTTGTCTACTTTGTTAGGTAAGTAGCTTGCATTTTTATATAAAACTGAAATCCATCTCTGTCCTGCTCAGCGTAACTGGAAAAGAATGTAATCCTCTCTCTGCTGAGTTCAGTCTCATTATCTAGTCCATGCCGACAATGATGCTTGAGATAAAATATTTGGACAGGAGGTTTTTTTTTTCCTTCAAGTACCTTCTTAAACGGAATTCAGATGCTAACAAGGCCTTAGTGGAAAAGGGACTGAACATCGGCAGGCTGGTCTTGAGAGTGTTACTGGCTGAATATTTGCTGAGTGAATGAGGTGTAACAAGTAATGTGTAGATCCCATGCTCAAATAAAAGCAGTTCTTTCACTGTTCCCAATACTCATTCTGTTTTTTTGGGCCTTAAAGATTCTTTTGGAAGAGTTTTCCTCCCCTTCAACTATGTTTCAAATATATTAATGCATTATTTTACACTGTGGTGCAGTTTATTCTGCTGAAGTAGAACTCTGTACCTCAGATGCAATTATGTCAAGTTATTTGGTTATTCAGAGAACATTATGATTTTTTTTCCTGGGGTCTTTAAAAATAGTGAAGTGCATAACAATTTTGGCTCTGAGCAAAGTATACCCAGCATTAAATAAAATGAATTTCCCCCTTTTACAAGAGTTTTCATCTCAAAAATGTGTAATATTTGGAATGCAATGCTTGGGGCATGTTGATGTACTATTTCTAAGTTCCTAATTTTATTTGAAGGGAACTTGTTTTAAATAATGAGAGACATTGTAATTACATTGATGGGCAAACTTTTGCCCTGACTTGGGAAAACTCAACCTGTGCACTTTTGTGTCTTTTTGCACAAAGGTGTATTTGCTTGTGGTGTGTTTTATAGGTAATGATGAAGTGGGTGAGGAATGTTGTTTGGTAGGCGGGCCAGTTAGAGGTCTGGCTTTGTTTTTCCACACAATATTGCAGTTCCTAATATTGTTTAAAGGCCACCTAAGCCTCACCTCATGCCCCTTCACCCCTCTGTCCAACGTCTGTGCAACCCCTCTATGCCTCAGTGCAAACCTCTACTCTGCCACATTTCCCTAGGAAACCCATGTCCTCTGCTATACCCCCATGCCACCTCTGTCCCCATGTAATAGCGTCATACAGTTTGTTTTTTACAGAAGGAGCCCTTTGGCCCATCAGGTCCACGACATCAAACATCCATCTATTCTAATCCCATTTTCCTGAACTTGGCCCATAGTCTTATTTCCTACGGTATTTCAAGTGTTCATCCAAATAGTTCTCAACTATCTTGAGGGTTCCTTGCCACCTCATATTATCTATGTCATCTCAGGCCACCTCTATGCCCATCTTTCCTCTACCTAGTTTGTGCAGTTTTCAAGAATCTCTGCATCATTTGCTGTTCTTAGGAAGTATGTGACAGTAGTAACAATTACTTTAACATTATAAACCTCTAACAATCTCAGAAAACCCTGAATTCAAACTCACTATCATTGATATGGACCAAAATAAAACTTAAGGAAAAAGAAAAATCCTGATCCTTTAAGTATCTATTAGATTTGTAAACAGACAAGAAATCACATTAAAAGATTCTGCAACTGTAAATTAATTCAGGTGACATACATATTCCAGAGGGATCCAATAAAGATATGGATATGGCAGAGGACTTGCAGAAGAACCTATGAATAAATTGAAATATTCGTTGAGTGTTCAGAATGATGGACAAGAAATGAGGCCAATGGATTAGTAAAATGGGATGAAACAGTGGGAATAAGAAGCTGAGTGAAGATGACGAAAGTAAATCTGGAAATGACCTTACATTAGAAAACGATCACAAACTTGAGAAAGAAACCTCAATACCATAAGAATGAGGATGAAGGAACTTCAGCAGGTCCAGAAATGCTAGTCTAAGCTGCAACTTGAATCAATTAGATAAGAAATAAAGGCCACAGAAAAACCAGGAAACAGAACTAAAATCAGAACTCCTCACAATTATCAGAGTTTGGTGGCTGCCAATAAACTTGAGAATAGAGTAAATTTGATATTTGGACAGAGTTTGCAATTTATTCTGAGGCACTATTCATGGCAACCAACTTTGTCTGTTAGGGTATTTGTACTGAAGATGTTCTTTCAGGTTGGACTTTTAAATCTGTCGGGGAATGAATTTTTAGGGTTTTCAAGGATGACTGGATGAAACGGATGTTATAGTGGATTTTATTAAGGGAATCTATTAAAATTACTTGTGTTCAGTTATGATAGAGTAGTTTTTGTAAACATAATTCTTTGACTCTATGAGTCTTTAATTACTTGTGCTCGGCACTTTGTAAGCAGGGTTCTCCCTCCCATGGGTTCAAGGGTCTCTGAAAGGGAATATGGCTAAGTGTCTTATTAAATGGTGCACCTGGAACTTCAAGGGAAGTCATTCGCCTGTTGAAAGGAAAAAAGTGCTTTCTAGCCTGAAGAGTGAAAAAGGGGTGATATCACTTTGTTGTAGGAAACCCATCTTGATGATGGGGAATACCTGAAGCTACAACAGGGGGGTTATGACTGGATATTCTTTTCATCTTTTACTACTAAAAGTAGGGGAGTAGCAGTACTTATCCAGAAAAATCTTCCATTCACATTATTAGAGCAGGTGAAAGATGAGCAGGGATGGTTTGTGATACTTAAAGCCCTGATACATGGGGAGGAATATGGTATTTTAAATGTCTACTGTCCTCTGGTGCATCCCCTCAATGTTTTGATTAGTGCTTTCTCGAAGCTGAGTGCCCTTGGAACATGGCATATTATTATAGGGGAGGACTTTAATTGTCTTTTGGATGCAACAGTGGACAGGATGCCTTGTGGGCCCCCAACTATTTCTTTGCAGGCCAAGCAGGTGACTGACGTATGTGAGGAGTTAGGGCTGGTGGACATTTGGAGATGTCTTCACCCTACCGGCAGGGACTTCATCTTTTTTTCAAACTCACATAAATGTCACATGAGGATTGACCCCTTTCTGGCTCCCTTGGCCCTTATGGTGTCAATTATGGGTTGTAAAATTGGGAATATAGCTATCGTTGATCATGTGGCAGTATATTTGGAGGTTAAGGCCAAGAGTGAGGGGCTAGGTTTGCGGCACTGGTATTTGGACCCTTTCCTCCTTAAGGATTCCAAATTTGTAGAATACGTTTTGAGGGAGTTTCAGGAATTCTTGACTATCAACTCAGGCATGGCTAGTAGTCCACCTATGCTAAGGGTGACCGCTAAGGCCTTTGCTAGGGGATTAGTTATTTCCTATTTGGCTAGCCGGAAACAACAGAAGGGGGAACAGCAGCATCTATTTGAGACGCAGTTGAAAGCCGCGGAGGCAGCACATTTTGTGCGGCCTCCGGTGACTAAGCTACAGCGGATCACGGCCCTTCAGGCTGCCTTGAATTCAATACTGACACAAAACGCAAAGAAAAAACTTGCTTTTGCTAGACAAAGGCTGTTCGAGTATGGGAATAGGCCAGGGAAGTATTTAGCGTACCTGACTAGGAAGAAGCGTGCTCCCCAATCCATTACTGCAATCCGAGACAGCGCGGGGGTCCTTACATACAATAACAAAAGCTCGAATGAAGTTTTTCAGAGTTTTCACTCTGAATTGTATCGGTCTGAAGGTTGTGAGGACAGGAAGGCTAAAATGGAGGCCTTTTTTATGAAGTTGGACCTCCCAGGGGTAACCTTGGAACAGGCCTCTCTCCTTAATGCCCCCTTGACAGTTCAGGAACTACAGGAGGCAGCTAGGCAACTTCAGAGTGGGAAAGCGCCTGGCCCTGATGGTCTCCCATGGGAGTTTTATAAGGAGTTTATAGAGATTCTGTCAGGACCGATGTTGAAGATATACAATCACTCCTATATGCATGAACACTTACCACCATCTTTGAGAGGAGTTAATATTTCCTTAATTCTTAAGAAGGGGAAGGTTCCTGAGGATTGTGCCTCATACAGGCCCATCTCTCTATTAAATTGAGATTTCAAGATTATGTCTAAGATCTTGGCACTGAGATTGGAAAAGGAGTTGCCCCATATTGTTAAAGAGGACCAGACAGGCTTTATAAGGGACCATAGGTCCTCCAATAATATTAGAAGGTTGCTGAATATGGTCCAAGTTTGTCAGCAACAATCAATTCAGGGGTTGGTGATCTCCTTAGATGCAGAGAAAGCACTTGACCGGGTGGAATGACCATATCTCTTTTATGTCTTAGAGTGGTTTGGGTTGGGTGGAGTCTTTGCTGGATTGGTGGAGGTTTTATATCGCCCCCTTCTGGGCGCAGTCATCATTAACAGGGTGAAGTCTGGGAACTTTAGGATTGGTAGGGATAGTCGTCAAGGCTGTTTGACGTTTGTTTTATATTATAGGGTAGGTTAGTAGTTAGTAGACAGTAGTTGTATTGTAATTTGTGGATTTTTTCTCTTAATTATACTCTCATTTGTTATTGATTTAATTTTCAATAATTTTATATGTATGCAAAGTTTAAAAAATTTGCTATTAAATATATTTACAAAAAAAATTACTTGTGTTCTTTTGGTCATATATTCAAGGGTCATGAAAGTGGTATTTGAAAATTAATTCAGGTGACATACATCTTCCAGAGGGACCAATAAATAGATAGATGTGGCAGTTAGAGGACTTGCAGAGAAAGATATGACTGACACTGCCTGAAGAGGCAATAGGGTCAGAAGGAAAATAAAAGCACTAAACAAATGCAACTATAGCTTGAATAATGTTTCCAGAGAACAGAAGGATGCTTGGTCGACTGGAGGCCCAATTAGTGGAGTGCCTCAGAGTTTGGTGCTGGGCCCATTGCTGTTTGTTATCTACAACAATGATTTGGATGAAAATGTACAAAACATGATTAGTGAGTTTGCAGATGATACCAAAATAGGCGGTATCATGGACAGTTAGAAAGGATATCAGAAATTGCAGCAGGATTTTGATCAGCTCGGGAAGTGGGCTGAGAAATGGCAAATAGAGTTCAATGTAGATAAGTGTGAGGTATTTTGGAAAGTAAAATCAAGGTAGGAGTTTCATGGTGAATTATAGGGCCTTAAGGAGTGTAGTGCATCAGGGAGTTCAGGTGTAAGGTCCTCTGAAAGTGGAGTCATAGATACACAGAGCAGTGAAGGAGGTTTTTGGCCATAGTGGCCTTCAACAGCTAGGGCACTGAGTATAGAAATTGGGAAGTTATGTTGCATTTGCACAGGACATTGGTGAGGCGGTACTTGGAATATCGTATTCAGTTTTGGTCACCTCGCTATTAGAAGGATGTTATTAAACTGGAAAGGGTGCAGACGAAATTTACAAGGATTTTGCCTGGACTTGTGGGACTGAGTTTTAGAGAGAGGTTGGACAAGCTAGGACCTTTTTTTCACAGTGTAAGAGACTGAGGGGGGATCTTTTAGAAGTGTATAAGATCATGTGAGGCATGGATTGGGTAAATGCACTCAGTCTTTTGCCTAGGTTTGGGGAATCGAGAACGAGGGGACATCAGTTTAAGGTAAGAGGAGAAAGAATAAATGGGAACCTGAGGGACAACCTTTATACACAGAGGGTGGCACACAAGTGGAATAAGCTGCCAGCAGAAGTGTTTGAGGTGAATACATTAACAATATTTAAACGGTGTTTAGAAAAATACATGGATAGAAAAGGTTTAGAAGAACATGGACCAAGTGCAGGGAAATGGGGTTAGCGTGGATGGACATTTTGGTCAGCATGGACCAGTTTGGGCTAAAGGGACTGTCTCTGTGCTTTAGGATACCATGACTCTATAACCTCAACCCCCACTTAAAAGATGAACCATCAATTTCCGAAGATGGCTTCATTTTAAAAAATCTTTAGTCTTCCGTTATTAGACAGTACAATACATATGTTATATTGACTGTAATCACTCTCCACAATTACAGTCCATGCATTTTCTTTCCCATCACCAAATACCTCCATTTTCCTTCATCAAAGTCATGACAATGTGACAGCAATTACATTCTCTCATCCTGCCATGCGTATAATTTTCAAATTGAATTGCTGCATTAAAAGCTCCACTTGAATAGTCTGGAATTTTTATCCCTAAATTTTTCCAATACCTTTTAATGCATTACAATCAGCGTATAAAATTGTGTCAGACATGTCACTGACAATATAAATGTTGAAATGTTCCAACGCCAACACCAAGCTCAAGGTCCCCTTCTGAATCATGGAATTTTTTGTGTTCATGATTTTCAATAAAAAAAACCAACACTCACCACTTACTGCCTTTGAGTCCAACGATCCTAAACCCAAGCTAGAACTGGAGATTTTAATCCCAACAAAGCCTTCAATTTGTTATGGATCAGACCGAACTTCTTCAAAATATATTAAGAAGATAGCCTCAGCTCTACCTTTATTTTTCTTTTCATAGGCAATTGATAGGCATTGCTTTCCAGATGTAGTTTGATTAGTCAGACTACCAGATTTGAAACAAAATGCAATTTATTCATACACTATAGTGAAAAGTACAACAAAAGAAAGAACAAATTGGAATAATAACTCCATTGGAAAATGTAACAGAATAGTAGATTATTTATACAGTCATAGAGTTGTATAGCATAGTAACACACCCTTCGGTCCAACTCATCCAGCCGCCCAGATATCCCAAATTAATCTAGTCCCAATTCATGTACCCATCCAAATTGCTGTAATTGTACCTGTATCCACCACTTCCACATACACACCACTCTCTGCAAGAAAAAGTTGCCTCTTAAGTTTAAAGTGAGAGGCGAAAGATTGAAAAGAGATCTATGTCCTCTACTTTGGACTCGCCTACTCTGGGAAAAAGACCTTGGCTATTCAACCTATCCATGTCACTCATGATTTTATAAACCTTTATAAAGTCACCCCTCAGCCTCCAATGCTCCAACTAAAATAGCAAAGCCTGTTCAGGTTATACCTATAGCTTAATCCCTCCAGCCCTGGCAACATCCTTGGAAATGTTTTCTGAACCCATTCAAGTTTCACAATATCATTCCCTATGGCAGGGAGACTGAAAGTGAAGACAGTATTCAAAAAGTGGCCTAACCAATACCTGTACAGCCGCAACTTGTCATCCCAACTCCTATACTAAATACAGTGACCAATAAAGGCAAGTGTACCAAATGCCTTCTCCACGAGCCTGTCTACCTGCATCGCCACCTTCAAGGAACTATGAAGCTACACCTCAAGGTTTCTTTGTTCGAGAACACTTCCTGGGACACTACTATTAAGTGTATAAGTCCTGCCTAGATTTGCCTTACCAAAATGCAACATCTCACATTTATCTAATTTAAACTCCATCTGCCACTCCTTGGCCCATCTGATCAAGTTTCCATTGTATTCAAATCATTTATATAAATGACAAAAAGCAGTGGACCCAGCATCAATCCTTGTGGCACACCACTAGTCACAGGCCTCCGGTCCAAAACAAATCCTCCACCATCAACATCTATCTCCTACCTTCAAGCCAATTTTGTATGCAAATAGCTAGCCCTCTCTAGATTCCATGTAATCTAAACCTTGCTAACCAGTCTACCATGTGGAACCTTGTTGAGTGCCTTGTTGAAGTCCATATTGACAACATCCACCACTCTGCCTTCATCAATCTCCTTTCTCACTTCTTCAGGAAACTCAGTCAAGTTAATGAGATGCTATTCCCTATGCAGAAAGCCATGTTGACTATTCCTAATCTGTCCTTGCCTTTCCAAATACTTGTAAATCCTGTGCCTCAGAATCCCCTACAGAACCTTACCCATCACTGACATCAGGCTAATCGGTCTATGGTTCCTGGCTTTTCCCTATGACCTTCCTTGAATAATGGTACTGCAATAGTTAACCTCCAATTTTCCAGCACCTCATCCATGGCGATTGGTGATGTAAATATCTCAGCAAGGGGCCCAGCAATCACTTCCCTTGTTTCCCACAAAGTTCTCGGATACACCTGATATGATCCTGGGGATTTATTCATCTTCATGTGTTGTAATTTGGACACTTTTCAAGGTATCACTATTTATTTCTCCGAGTTCTCTTGCTTCCATATCCTTCTCCATAGTAAATACTGACATGAAATACACGTTTAGTATCTCAGCCCTTTCCTGCAGTTCCACACATAGACAGCCTTATTGATCTTTAAGAGGCCCTGCACTCTCCTTAGTTACTCTTTTGCCCTTACTATATTTATGGAATCTCTTTTGGATTCTCCTTAACCCTGTGTGCCAAGGCTATCCCATGTCCCCTTTTTGCTGTCCTGATTTCCCTCTTGACTATACTCCTTCTGCCCTTATACTCCTCGAGGGATTCACTCAAACCCAGCTGTCTATATCTGTCTCCTTTTTCTTGACCAGAACCTCAATTTATAGAGTCATACAGCACAGAAACAGATCCTTCAGTTCAACCAGTCCATGCCAAACATAATCCCAAATTTACACTCGTCCTACCTGCCTGCTGCAATTCCATATCACTCCAAACCTTGCCTATTCATGTATTTATCTAAGTGACTTTCAAATGTTGTAAGGTGCCCATATTCACCACTTCCTCAGGAAGTTCATTCCAACTACGAACCTCCCTCTCATTTAGAAGCTCAGCCATATCCTCCACCTTACTTGGTCCTTACTTGGTGAAAAATTCCTTTGAATAAATTCCTCCTAACTGCAAGTTACTAAAAGGGTTCTTGGGTTTCCTCTAAGACACCAGAACATCTGTTCTGATCCACACTTTGTCCTGTGTGTTTCATATTTCAGTTCCTCTATTAGTTGTACTCAGTTTGGTTTTCTATTTAATAATGAGTTTAACATTTATCACACATTATTGGAAACACACATTTCAGTCCAAACAGTCCATGCAGAACATGATTCCAAACTAAACTAGTCCTCACCTGCATGCTCCTTGCCCATATCCCTCAAAACCTTTTCAGTTCATGCACTTATCTAAGTGTCATTTAAATATTCTAACAATGCCCACATCTGCCACTTCCTCAGGAAGTTCAATCCACACACAAACCACCCTCTATTAAAAAAAGAAACTGTCCCTCATGTTTTTAAATTCCTCTTACCTTAAGAATCTGCCTTCTAGTCTTGAAACCTCCCATCCGATGGAAAGGTCATCAACCATATATCCCTCATGATTTTATAAACTTCTATAAGGTCACTTCTCAATCTTCTATGGACTAGTGAAACAAGTCCCAGCCTATCCATCCTTTCTTTATAACTCAAACCCTCCCTTCCTGGCAACATCCTGGTAAATCTTTTCTGAACCCTCTCCAATTTAATAATGTCCCTCCTATAATAGGACAACCTGAACTGCACATAGTGCTCCAGAAGGGGCCTCATCAATGTTCTGTACAACCTCAACATGACTTCCCAACTCCTCTACTCAAAGGACCGAGCAATGAAGGCAAACATGTTAAACACCATTTTTTTAAATCACCCTTTCTAAATATGATGCAAACTCAAAGAATTATGTCCATGAATGCCTAGGTCCCTCTGTTCCACAAACTACCCAAGGCTCTACCATTAATATACAGTCCTGCCCCTGTTTGTTGTACCAAAATTTTGTTGTGCCTCGCACTTATCCAGCTGAATTCCATTTGCCATTTTTGAGCCCATTGACTCATTTGACCAAGATCCCTTTGTAATCTTAGACTGTTCTTCACTCTATTATTTGGAGTCATCCACAAACTTACTAACCATGCCTTCTATTTTCTCATCCAAATCCTTTGTATTAATGACAAACAACAGAGGACCCAGAACCAATCCCTGTGGGACATCGCAGGTGACAGACCTTCAGTTCAAAATGTAACCCTCCACCATCGCTCTGTCACCTACCATGAAATGAGTTATGTATCCAATTGGCAAGCTCACCCTGAATCCCATCTGACTTAAAATTACGAATTAGCCTACCATGCAGAACCTTGTCAAAAGCTGTACCAAAATCCAAGTAAACATTGTATATTGTTCTTCCCTCATCCATCTTTTTGGTAACTTCCTCAAAAAACTCAATGGAGTTTGTGAATCATGATTTTCCTTGCACATAACCTTTCACATAGAGCTGAAAAGTGTGGTGCTGGAAAAGCACAGCAGGTCAGGCAGCATCCGAGGAGCAGGAGAGTCGATGTTTCGGGCAAAAGCCCTTCATCAGTTACTGGGAGGGGAAATGGGACTGAGAAATAAATAGTGGGGTGGGGCTGGGGGGAAAGTAGGTGGGAAGGCGATAGTTGGATGCAGGTGGGATGTAATTGTGATAGGTCGGTGAGAGGGTGGAGCAGATAGGCAGGAAAGAATATGTACAGGTAAGACGGGTCAAGAAAGCGGTGCTGAGTTGGAAGGTTGGATCTGGGATGAGGTGGAGGAGGGGAGATTTTGAAACTGGCGAAGTCAATGTTGATGCCATATGTTTGAAGGATCAATTTTTACCTCTCTAAATGTTAATAAATCCTATCTTTTCGAATCACCTCCAACAATATACCCAAACTGAATTTAAGTTCATGGGCTTTTCTTTCCAATCCTTCTCACACAAAGGCACAACATTAGCCATCCTCCAGTCATCAGGCACCTCACCCATAGTTAGAGATGATACATATATTTCTACAAGGAGCTTGCAATTTCCTCCCTTAATTCCCACAGCATTCTTGCATTGAAATGATTGTAACTTGCACAGACCTGTTGCATTGAAATGATTGCAATTTAGTTCTTTAGAGTAACTACGTTCTCTGACTTTCTCTTGTTTTCTTTTCTAATTGACTTGCTCTTTTCATATTGAGAACCTTCCCCATCAATCTGAGTATTCTCACTGCTGCTTAAAATTCCTCCCGCACTCCCACCCCGCCAAAGCAGGATTAAGTCTCCCTTAATGGACCCTAGGAAATCTCCCTACTAAGATAGTAGTTCAATCGTTTAGGTTAAACCCATCCTTTTTTGAATAGGTCTTTTCTGTCCCAAATGAGATTTCAATTATTCAAAAGCCTGAATCCCTGAGCAATGCACCACCTCTTCAGCCATTAATTTATATTCTTGATCTTTTAGTTCCTTCCCTTGTTCGAGTTTGGCACTGGGAATAAACCAGAGATGACTACTTTTCAGGTTCTGTGTTTTTATCTTCTACCTAACCTCTTTAATTCACTCAGTAAAGCTTTAAACTTTTTCACAAAAATGTCAGTCCAAAGATATGCAGATATGTGAATTCACAATGCTACATTACCCATAGTGTTCGTACATCAATCAGGAGAAATGTAGAGTAATAGGTTAGGGGAATGGGTCCAGGTGGGATGATCTTCGGAGGGTCTTTGTGGACTTGTTGGGCTGAATGGTCTCTTTCCATACTATGGGGATTCTATGATATATGATCTGCCAACCTGTACAATAATTTCTGGCTTCTCAATCTCTCTTTAATAATATGCTTAAAATGTTTAGTAATGTCATTAATCCCAGCACCAGGAAAGCAACATACCATTCTAAATTTACTCTCACTGTCACAGAATCTCTGGTCTGTGCCTCTGACAGGAGAGTTCCCTATAACAATTGTTGTTTTAAATTTTGTTAACGCAGCCTACATAGAAATCATTCCTGGTGTCCAAAAACTTACTACGCCTTCTATTTTTGTCAGAGCAATGATACCTTTCAACAGTACCAGAACGGAATATTTATCTGATAGAGGAATAGCCACCAGAGACTTTTGAACTAACTTACCTTTCCTGACAGTCAACCTTCTATTTTACTGATTCTGCCATATAATCACTTTTCTAAGAGGAGAAAGTGAGGACTGGAGATCAGAGCTGAAAATGTGTTGCTGGAAATGTGTTCCTGAAGAAGGGCTCATGCCCGAAATGTCGATTCTCCTGCTCTCTGGATGCTGCCTGACCTGCTGCGCTTTTCCAGCAACACATTTTCAGCAATCACTTTTCTAAAACTACTAGCCATCGGATTTGTGTACCTCTTATATGCCCTCATTAACATTAAACTAAAAAAGAAGCAACTTTCAATAATACCTCTATGTTTCAACTACCTTCCATTATATTCAGAAAGTAATATTAAAATGTAAAAACATTGTTAAAAAAATCAAAAATCTTAAATAAAATCAACTACTACGCTGATTAACTTAATTAAAACAACTCATCTTCAATAAATTTCTCTGATTTAAAAAAAACTTCTCCAGAGCCAACCATGTGTCGTGCTCCCCAAAAGAAAACACAACTCTGTCAAAAAAAAACTGTTCAGCTATTCAAGAAAAATTTACAGTGTTAAAAAAACTGATTAAAACATGTACAGTTTTCTTAAGCTTCTAAATTTAGAATAAAGAAACCTTCAGCCATTCACTGCAGGTCTTTGAAACGCTTCTTTTTCAACAAATGTCTATTTGAAAAAAAAACGTGATTTTTTTGTTTGTTTTAATGTTAAAGAAACAAAATGAACAAAAATCTTTTACTGATGAAATATAATAACTGTATTTCTCTAGGCATCCAGCATTCCCTACACCTACCAGCCTTGCCTTCACACTGACAGGAACATCCTTTCTCCAGAATCTCATTCTCTCATTTTGAACGCCTCCCGTTTTCCAACCATACCTTTACATCTGTATAGCTTCTGCTAATAAACATTTAGAAGTTCTTGCCTAATACCATCAAAATTGCCCTTACTCCAATTTAGAACTTTAACTTTTAAGATCAAGTATTTAACTACTAAATAGTAGCTGTGCCAATACAGCATAATTCTATAAACACACCCTTGGTAAAGGCAAATTTAGTAAAATACATTGTCTCATGGGCAAATTTCCAGTCCAGGAGGGAAAAAATATCAAGAGAAATCAGTGTGTAAGAGAGTTAATGGCAGGGAGAGATGTACTGCAGCTCCCAAACCCAGTTTCAAGACACAGCGATTGCTACTGAAAAACTAATACTCAAACTCTGGGCTCTAAGGGGGCTTGACCCCATCCATTCAGGGTGCTTCTCCTGTTCCAACCTTCGAGAGAACACCCAAAAACTCACAAGCTGTTCACTTTATAAGCTTCCAAGCAGACTGATTAGCACCTCTGTCTCAACCTTTCTTCATTTAATAAAAAAGCTGAACAAAATACAGCTCTTAAAGCCATTCTATCATCACAACAGGGACAGCACAGTGGCTCAGTGGTTAGTGCTGCTGCCTCTCAGCACCAGGGATCCAGCCTTGGTCAACTGTGTGGAGTTTGCACAGGATGAGAGCGTTGCTAGCCAGGCAGCATTTATTGCCCATCCATAGTTGTCCAGAGGACAGTTAAGAGTGAACCAAATCACATGTAGACCAGATCAGGTAAGAAGGACATTAGTGAACTAGGTGGGGTTTTTTTTCAGACAATAGATTCATAATCATCATTAGACTCCTTAATTCCAGATATTTACTGAATTCAAATTCCATCATCTGCTATTTAAATCCAGCTCCCTACAAAATTATCTGGGTCTCTGAGTTAACATTCCAGCAATAATACCAATCCACCATCACCTCCCTGTGCAAAATGCCTTTTCTCATGCATCTTTGGGTCAAGTGGAGATTTTGTAGGGTCATTGTGCCAGATCCACACTCAGTGGCTCAAGAAAGGCAAATTAAATATTTTTCAAACATTACTTTATTCTTGCATCTTCTCAAATTTTCATACAAATAAACCTATTCACTTTCTTTTGTATATTTCCAATTGAGTTAAGATTCCCTTTGTTTTTTCTCTTAAAAACCATCAAATCCAAAATCCAGCATGGTCTTAGTCTCAGGGTTGCCTGTTTTGAAATACTGTACCTTTAACAATGATTTATACTGGATGTGATTTGAGTTTATTATGTTAGTGTGCCATTAACATATAATCTTTGAACACATTATCAGCAATTCTGTTGGAATGTACTAGAATTTGTGGATTATTTGTCAAATTTGAGCTGTTATGTAATATCCTTCTTGACAAGCTTTTTATGGCTTAAAGTATACTTTTGGGAAATAAATTCATCCTTTATTCCTGATTTTATTTGGTGTGCCATCACTGTCCATATCATTGAAATAATCAAATTGCTAATCTACATATTCTTCAAAGCTTAATTGGACACTTTTTAAAGCCAGCATTTTTGCATTGTATTTTGAGGAATTGTAATTGAGATGGTATCTATGGTGATTCATTCCACCAACCAAAACTTCAGTCACATTTTGTTCACTTTGAATTAGAATCATAGAGTCATAGAGATGTACAGCATGGAAACAGACCCTTCGGTCCATGCCGACCAGATATCCCAACCCAATCTAGTCCCGCCTGCCAGGACCCTGACCATATCCCTCCAAACCCTTCCTATTCATATATATATCCAAATGCCTCTTAAATGTTGCAAGTGTACCAGCCGCCACCACATCCTCTGGCTTATTCTATACACATACTACCCTCTGCGTGAAAAGGTTGCCATTTAGGTCTCTTTTATATCTTTCCCCTCTCGCCCTATACTTACTATGCTCTCTAGTTCTGGATTCCCCGACCACAGGGAAAAGACTTTGCCTATTTATCCTATCCATGCCCCCTCATCATTTTGTAAACCTCTATAAGGTCACCCTTCAGCCTCCTATGCTCTAGGGAAAACAGCCCCAGCCTGTTCAGCCTCTCCCTGTAGCTCAGATCCTCCAACCCTGGCAACATCCTTGTAAATCTTTTCTGAACCCTTTCAAGTTTCACAACATCTTTCCGATAGGAAGGAGACCTGAATTGCACGCAATATTCCAAGTGGCCTAACCAATGTCCTGTACAGCCGCAATATGACCTCCCAACTCCTGTACTCAATACTCTGACCAATAAAGGAAAGCATAGCAAACACCTTCTTCACTATCCTATCTACCTGCGACTCCACTTTCAAGGAGCTATGAACCTGCACTCCAAGGTCTCTTTGTTCAGCAACACTCCCCAGGACCTTACCATTAAGTGTATAAGTCCTGCTAAGATTTGCTTTCCCAAAATGCAGCACCTCACATTTATCTGAATTAAATTCCATCTGCCACTTCTCAGCCCATTGGCCCATCTGGTCCAGATCCTGTTGTAAGCTGAGGTAACCCTCTTCGCTGTCCACTACACCTCCAATTTTGGTGTTATCTGCAAATTTACTAACTGTACCTCTTATGCTCACATCCAAATCGTTTATGTAAATGACAATAAGTAGAGGGCCCAGCACCGATCCTTTGGCTTTCCACTGGTCATAGGCCTCCAGTCTGAAAAACAACCCTCCACTATAACCCTCTGTCTTCTACCTTTGAGCCAGTTCTGTATCCAAGTGGCTAGTTCTCCCTGTATTCCATGAGATCTAACTTTGCTAATCGGTCTCCCATCGGGAACCTTGTCGAACGCCTTACTGAAGTCCATATAAATCACATCTACTGCTCTGCCCTCATCAATCTTCTTTGTTACTTCTTCAAAAAACTCAATCAAGTTTGTGAGACATGATTTCCCACGCACAAAGCCATGTTGACTATCCCGAATCAGTCCTTGCCTTTCCAACTACATGTACATCCTGTCCCTCAGGATTCCCTCCAACAACTTGCCCACCACCGAGGTCAGGCTCGCTGGTCTATAGTTCCCTGGCTTGTTTTTACCACCCTTCTTAAACAGTGGCACCACGTTTGCCAACCTCCAGTCTTCCGGCACCTCACCTGTGACTGTCGATGATACAAATATCTCAGCAAGAGGCCCAGCAATCCCTTCTCTAGCTTCCCACAGAGTCCTCGGGTATACCTGATCAGGTCCTGGGGATTTATCCACTTTTAACCGTTTCAAGACATCCAGCACTTCCTCCTCTGTAATCTGGACATTTTGCAAGATGTCACCATCTATTTCCCTACAGTCTATATCTTCCATATCCTTTTCCAGAATTGTTGACATTTTTACAGCGAAAGTTTAGTAAGGTTGGTTGTGTGCAGTTTTGAAATATATCTTGAGGTGCAAAGTCTAGTATTTTAGCAGATTGGGAATTGCAAGGAAGATTTAAAGCCGTTTTAAGGAGAATTTGGACAAGGTTAGTGAATGGGCAAGTTAATGACAGATGGAATATAATGTAGAAAAATGTTAGGTTGTCCATTTTGGTAGGGCAAACGGGTGAAAATAATGTTTATTTTAAATGGTAAGCAGTTGGAAAGTTTAGGTGTACAAAGAGATCTCGTTGTTGTTGTCAATATGTTACTGAAGCCTAACATGCAGGTTCATCAAGCTATGAGGAAGGTAAATGGAATATTAGCATTTTATTGCAAAAGGATTTGAGTACAGGAATAGTGAAGTTTTACTTCAGTTGTACAGAAGCTTAGCCACATTACACCTGGAGTACCATGCTGCTGTTTGATCTCCCCTCTGGAAAGATATTACCATAGAGGGAGTGCAACTAAGGTTCACCTGACTTGTTTCTAGGATGGTGGGAGTACCCAATGAAGAGACATTGGGCAATCTTGACTGTATTCTCTCGAGTTTGAAACATTAAAAAGAGAGATTAGTAAATTAATAGGTGGATTCAGAGTAATGGAGAAAATAGTGAAGTCTAAAAATTGGGGATAGATTTCAGTGTATGTGAATGCATAGAGTATAGTTCATAAAACTGGGGAGTTACAGATACGTTTCTTTCTGAGATTAGAATGTTATGGTAGTAACAAAGACGGGACCTAACAGAGGGCAGATTAGAGATTTAAGTATTTCTACTCACAAGGTGTTCAGAAAAGTTATGAAAGGAAGAGAAACAGAAAGGGCGGCGATTGTGGCAAATGGATATTAGAGTACTAGGAAAGAGGATGTCTCAAAGGGTTCAAGGACAGAATTGATTTGATTAGAGCTAAGGAATAAAAAAAGGTCTAATTATGTTGCTCATTGTAATATATAGACCAATAGCTGGTGGGAAGGATAGAGAGAAAAAAATTCCTACAGGAATATTTATTCAGTCCAACAAGAGGGCACTGCTCGACTGATTTCTTGGCAATTAGGTGGGGCAAATAGATCAAGTGACAACTGCAGAGTATTTAGGGACTAGTGATTGTTGCAGCATGAGGTTTAGGATGAAGGAAAAATTGTTTTGGTTAATGAAGAGTAGAGACATTGGGATGAGAATGGAGCTACTGTTTAATAGACTGAAACTAAGAGTTGGCAGGAAAATAGTGGTTCAACAATGGGTGACTTTCAAAGAGGAAATGGTTTGGACACAGTTAGGGTACATAATCCAGTTCTCCCTCGATGATAGTGGGATAGAAATTCAGTTAAAGAAACAAAGTGCCGAATGGTAAGTGTCAGGTAGTAAATACAGTTGAGAACCAAGCTGAATATGGAAGGTGTAGAAAGGAGGCAAGACAAAAAATGAGAAGCAAGGAGGGATTATGAAAAATGACTGGCAGTTAACATAAAGAGGAATCCCAATGTCTTTTATAAGCACATCTATTGTAAAAATAGGTGATTAAAAAAAGTAGGGCTAATTAGACACTAAGAGAGAAAATTTATACTTAGAGGCAGAAGGTACGGTTAAAGGTGTTGAAATTAATACTGTGCATCTGTCTTTATCTGTGAGGCTGATGTTTAACAGGCCTTAGTAACAGTGGAGGAAACTCAGTCACAAGCAAGTTAAAATTGATAATGAGGCAGTATTAGACAAGTTGTCTGTACTGAGGTTAATAAGACAAGGGGACCAGTTGAGATGCAAAGGATACTAAAGGAAGGGAGAGTGTGTGGTAATTACAGAGGCATTGGCAATCATCTTTCAATCTTCTGTGGATTAGGACTTGGGGCTGGAGGACTATAGAATTGCAACTATTCCTCCCTTGTTCAAAAAGGTCGTGAAGATGAATTCAGCAGTTAGAATTCCAAAAGTTAGCAACCCTCTCAGTAAAAATAAAAATTCTCGTCTCAGCAGCATTCCCCTTAATTTTAAACTTGTTTCCTCCATTTTATTATTATTTTCTCCATTACTCTGATTCCATCTATTAATTTACTAATCTCCCTTTTTAATGTTATCTCCCTTTCTTATTATGTCATGCACCTTTTTAGTATTACTTTTTAATATTCTCTTCTGGTTCTTATGTGCCTGCTGAGCAGAGTTAAATCCTCCCAACAATACAAGCAAAACATTCTCTCTCTCTCTCTCTCTTCCCCCATCCCGGTCTCTCTGTGTAAAGAACTCAGTCCTCGCTCTGTTCAACCTGTCCTGCTTCTACAGGTGCCATCTTCCCCAAAGCTACACCCTGTGTCCCAGGAATCTAAAACCCGCCATCTTGCACGACCTTTCAAGCCATACATTAACCTGCCTTATCTTTCTAGTTCTGAACTCACTTATAGGTGATACTGGGAGTAATCTGGAGAGTACTATTTCACAGGTCCTGCTTGCTAGTTTTCTAAATTCAATTGCAAGATCACCTCACCCTTCCCACCTAGTGATTTAGCACCAATGTATGTTAATACAATGACCCCTGGCTGCTCATCCTCCCTCAGAAGAATGCCCTGCAGCTGTTCCGTGACATCCCTAACTCTATCATCAGGAAGGCACCAAACCATTCTGGAGTCACACTGACAGCCACAGAGACACCTGTCTATTTTTGGAACTAAAGAATCCTGGAATAAAAGTAGTGTTCTTCCTCCACTCCAGTACAGCGTAGCTTTTAGATTAGATTAGATTCCATACAGTGTGGAAACAGGCTCTTCGGCCCAATAAGTCCACACCGACCCTCTGAAGAGTAACCCACCCAGACCCATTTCCGTCTGACTAATGCACCTAACACTATGGGCAATTTAGCATGGCCAATTCACCTGACCTGCACATCTTTGGACTGTGGGAGGAAACTGGAGCACCCAGAAGAAACCCACACAGACAGTTGCCCAAGGCTGGAATTGAACCCAGGACCCTGGCGCTGTTATGCTGCATTCCTCCAAGGATCCATTGCCCTCACCATGATCAAGAATGGAAAACCAATTGGTGAGCAGGATCTCTGGACACTTTCTTATGCTACCTGTTAGTTTCTCGTGAAGTTTTTGTGCTGTATAACACTATGACTCTACAATCAGTTAAAGGTTTACGTTTTATTTCAGAACTAATATTATCTGCTTGACAATGAATGCCCACACAAGCTTGAGGAAAAGCACCTCATCTTCCCGTTTGAGATTATAACCACTTTATTTCCTGGCAAAAATAGAGGATGATGATTTGTTCTCCTATTTACACCTCCTCCCGACCTTTTTCATATAATTTTCTTTTCCCATTGCTGCTGTTTTTCTCTTTGCTCCATAGTTTTCAGGAAAAATAAAATCAATCCTGCCTTTGACCTATCACAGGCCTCCCCAGTTGTTCCATCCTCTCCTCCCCCACTTTCTGCTTAAGGCCTTTTCACGTCATTTCTGGTTTTACTGAATGATTACTGATCCAAAACATGATCTTTTCTCACTCTCGGGTGATCCTGGACACTTCCATTGTTTCCATTTTAGATTTAGGGCAGAGAGAGTACAGCTTCACTAAGTACAGGTCATGCCTGACATATCTGTTAGAATTCTTTTGAGAAGGTAACAAGCAAGTTAGACATGGGAGGTCCAGTGGATGTGGTCTATTTGGCTTTCTGGAAGGCCTTTGCCAAAGTACCACACGAGAGGCTGCTAAATAAGACATGAGTCCATGATGCTGCGGACAAGGTGCTGGCCTGGACAGAGGACTGGTCAACTGGCAGAAGGTGTAAAGTGGGGATAAAGGAGTCCTTTTCAAGATGGCAGCTGGTGACGAGTTCCACAGGGGTCAGTGTTGAGACCACAATTATTCACAATAACAATCTGGATGAAGGAACTGAGGGTATTGTTGATACATTTGCAGATGACACAAAGATAGGTGAGAGGGACGGGTAGTGTTGAGGTAGCAGGGAAGCTGCAGAAGAACTTGGACTGACCAGGAGAGTGGGTAAAGAGGGGGACATGGAATATGTGTAAGAGTGAGATTATACAGTTTAGCAGGAAGAACAGAGGCAGTGACAATTTTCTCGATGGGAAAAGACTTTGGAAATCAGACGCACAAAGAGACTGGGGAGTCCAAGTACAAGATTCGCTTAAGGTTAACATGCAGCTTCCATTTGGTCGTTAGGAAGG
Source organism: Chiloscyllium plagiosum (assembly GCF_037043375.1). NCBI lineage: Eukaryota > Metazoa > Chordata > Chondrichthyes > Orectolobiformes > Hemiscylliidae > Chiloscyllium > Chiloscyllium plagiosum. The sequence continues at coordinate 42,692,280 of NW_028270172.1, read as the reverse complement.
CAAATGTAATGTTGGCATTCATGTGAAGAAGTCTAGAATACCAGAGCAGAAATGTCGTGCTGAAGCTTAGGCTGTGGTCAGACTGCATTTGGAATATCGTGTGAGCAGTTTTTTTTAAAGATTAGATTCCCTACAGTGTGGAAACAGGCCCTTCAGCCCAACCAGTCCACACCAACCCTCTGAAGAGTAACCCACCCAGACCCATTTCCCTCTGACTAATGCACCTAACACTATGGCCAATTCAGCTGACCTGCACATCTTTGGATTGTGAGAGAAAACCCACGAGAGACGGGGAAAATGTACAAATTCCACACAGACAGTCACCTGAGGCTGGCATCGAACCTGGGACCGTGAGGCAGCAGTGCGAACCACTGTGCCGCCAATCCCATTTAAGCTGCACATCTTCGGACATCATTTAAAGATGAGAAAAATAGACTTCTCTGTTCTTTCTCTCTTTGCTGTTCTCAAGCTCAACAAAAGGGTCTCCCGATTAAAAACGAAACAACTGTAAATCAGAAACAGAAACGATTTGCTGGAAAAGCTCAGCAATTCTGGCAGCAGCAGGTCTGAGGAAGGGTTACTGGACCCGAAACGTTAACTTTGATTTCTCTGCACAGATGCTGCAAGACCTTCTGAGCTTTGCCAGCAACTTATGGTTTTGAAAAGGTTACCCCTGCTCTTTTTGTGTGCGCAGCAGCAGTTATTTATGTTAGCTTAACTTTTTCTGTTTACCGCTGGTATATGCAACTTGGAATTCGCCCTCAAGGGCCCCCTCACCTGAACTAAACTAGAATCGCCAAGCCAAGGCTAAAGGCGCGGTTTCAAAGATATTGCTAGAATTCTGCTCTTCAATCCTCGAGTTTGAAGATGAACAGTTCACTTTTTCTCCTGCTTTAGGCAGGAGCTTCAATTGTGGAAATAGTTCAACTGTATCCTAACTTTCAAACATCGCTGTTCATGATCGAGAATCAATGTGTCTCAAAAACCGCGTATTCACATTATCCCTCCGGCTCGCACTGGGGCTTCTCCCTCCTTTTTCACGGAGCCAGGACATCACTGTCCCTTGGGAGGGATTTTTGGATTTGTTGAGTAATTAAGGGCAGAATTGTACCGTTTTGCAGATATCTACATTTGGATGTACAGCGGGAATCGAGCCGTTTTTCTCTCAGTCCAGTCCAGTCCAGTCCAGCTCAGCCCAGAAACCCTGCCGCAGTTACACACAGACACCACACTCTCACTCTGAGTGCTGGGCTGTCCTGCCTGAGGGAACTGCTCGCTTCAGCCACTCAGACACGGCGTGAGTATTAACACCGCTCCTGGATTGCATTGGGTGAGGGTATCGCCCCATTGGGAGAGTGCAGCGACCGCGCTAAGTTCCAGCCTGCGGCGTCTGAACTCGCCGTGTCCGGGATCCAGCGGGAAACCTAGTGCTTCAGTCGATGGGAGGACTTCGGCAAACAGCCTGCACGTTGGTGGAATATGAAATCCATCCTGAATCGTGGCTATTTCAGGAACCATAATAATCCCAGAGTAGGCCCCATAACGGCCTATTTAGAGAAGCTTCCCCGTGCTGAGTCGTCTCCTCCCGCAACTTTTTCTGCTATTCATACCGCACGTCCACTGGCATTATTTAAGCTCTTCTGAAATATTTAACTTCACCTCTTTCAATTCAAACAAGCCATCAGATAATTAAAACATCGTGTCCAAGATTTGGTTATCATTCAGCGTTCAGAAGCTGTTTTTTCTGGCCCAGTAACTTACCTCCTGATTTCTCCAAAGCTGGTGCTACACTGGCAGCTGTACATCGACAAAGCCCACACGCCAATGCTCCTTCAGCACTTCTCAAATCTGCAATCAGTTGTGTTGAAAAAAAAACAAACTGGCATCCTTACCTCGTCTGTCCTGCATGTGGCACCAGATCCCCATAGCATTAGCATTGGCCAGTAATAGTTCAGTTTATTAAAAATGAACCACCTCGTGTTAAACAATAAACTGAACTATTTACCCTTCGGAGTCGTCCTTATGGGATATTACGCAACTGTCAGCAAACGTTCAGCACGATTCGCAACACATTCAGATGCTGAATCATTCCAGCCCAAATGCATCAAGGCTTGGATAATATCTTACGCTGACAAGTGGCAAATAGCATACACACCCCAACTGCCTTGCAATGGCAATCTCCAAGAGGGATAATTTAATCATCACATCTTGACATTCAGTGGCATTACTATCACCAAATTAGCCCTTATCAACATCCTGGGTGTTATCATTGGCCAGAAGTTAAATAAGAGCAAGTCGAAGTTTAGTGACTTTCTCACTCCCAAAGCCTGCAATTGTATAAGACATTTGTTAGACCTTAGTTTGAGTACTGTGTACAATTCTAGGTCCATGTAGCCATAGATTCGTACAGCACAGATTTGTATGAAAGATGTGATGTGCTGGAATGGCTTACAAGATTGGTTCCAGAGTTGAAGAACTTCAGTTATGAAGATACATTGAAGAAGTTACATCTTCTCTGAGAGAATGCAGCCCAGATATTTTCAAAACAAGTGGGTTGGACAGGCAGATAGGGAGAAGCTATCCAGACTTGTAAAAAGAATATCAAGAAAACATAGATTTAAAGTGATCTGCAAAAGAAGCAAGGATGAAGTGAGGAAAATCTTGCCAATTCAGGGAGGGTTGGATGTATGAATTGTATTTACCTGGCAGTGCAGTTCAATGGAGTCATTCAGGAGGGCATTGGGTGATTATCCAAATGATACCACAAGGATTGGTGCTGGGCCCTCTACTTTTTGTCATTTACATAAATGATTTGGATGTGAGCATAAGAGGTACAGTTAGTAAGTTTGCAGATGACACCAAAATTGGAGGTGTACTGGACAGCGAAGAGGGTTACCTCAGGTTACAACAGGATCTAGACCAGATGGGCCAATGGGCTGTGAAATGGCAGATGGAGTTTAATTCAGATAAATGCGAGGTGCTGCATTTTGGGAAAGCAAATCTTAGCAGGACTTATACACTTAATGGTAAGGTCCTAAGGGGCATTGCTGAACAAAGAGACCTTGGAGTTCAGGTTCATAGCTCCTTGAAAATGGTGTCGCAGGTAGATAGGATAGTGAAGAATGCGATTGGTATGCTTTCCTTTATTGGTCAGACTATTGAGTACAGGAGTTGGGAGGTCATGTTGTGGCTGTGCAGGACATTGGTTAGGCCACTGTTGAAATATTGCATGCAATTCTGGTCTCCTTCCTATCGGAAAGATGTTGTGAAACTTGAAAGGGTTCAGAAAGGATTTACAAGGATGTTGCCAAGTTTGGAGGATCTGAGCTGCAGGGAGAGGCTGAACAGGCTGGGGTTGTTTTCCCTGGAACATCGGAGGCTGAGGGGTGACCTTATAGAGGTTCACAAAATTATGAGGGGCATGGATAGGGTAATTAGACAAAGTATTTTCCCTGTGGTCGGGGAATCCAGAACTAGAGGGCATAGGTTTAGGGTGAGAGGGGAAAGATATAAAAGAGACCTAAGGGACAACATTTTCACGCAGAGGGTGGTACGTGTATGGAATGAGCTGCCAGAGGATGTGGTGGAGGCTGATACACTTGCAACATTTAAGAGGCATTTGGATGAGTATATGAATAGGAAGGGTTTAGAGGGCCAAGTGCTGGCAAATGGGACTAGATTGGGTTGGGATATCTGGTCGGCATGGATGGGTTGGACCGAAGGGACTATTTCCATGCTGTACATCTCTATGACGCTAAATGCAAGGCTATGGGGAAAAACTAGGAAATTGGCACGAGGTAATTATACTTGTTTAATGACCCAGTGCAAGCACAATAGTCCAAATAACTTGGGATTTGAGGTTTGTCCTCATTTCCCTGAAAACTGGTTGAATGTCAGGGTTTGGGGCTTGGCTTTGCCATTCCTCTCCCTTGTAAAATTGCTGTTTCTCACAACTATAAATGTTAATTGTTCTGTAAACTGTATTGTTTAATAAAATAGTCTAAATCACTTCCTTCTGTGGCATAACACTTCAGTGATTCTGCTCACCATCTACAAGGCAGAAGTCAAGAGTATGATGGAATACTCCCCATTTTGCCTGGATGAGTGGAACTTCAACAATACTCAGGAAGCATGACAAAGCAGCCCCCTTGATTGGCACCACATCCAGAACTATTCACTCCCTCTACCACTGATGCTTCGTATCAGTAGTGCCCTGTCTATAGATGCACTGCTGAAATTCATCAAGGTTCCTTGGATAGCACCTTCCAAACTCAACCATCTAGAAGGACAAGGGCAGCAGATACATGGGAACCCGCTATCTATACATTTCTCTCCAAGTCAGTCACCATCCTGACATGGAAATATCACTGTTCCTTCAGTGCCACAAATGCTGAAACTCCTTTCATAATGGCATTCTGGCTCTGCCTACACTGACTGGGCTATGGTAGTTAAAGAAGGTAGCTCACCATTTCGACAAGTTGTCTTATGTGATGTGCAGTTGCATGATAGTTAATCACACATTTATGGAAACTGATCTTTTTGCACAATTAATAGTCATGCCTTGCAGCAAAACTTGCAAAGTGTAATAATTAGGTTGGGTCAGAGATTCAGAGAGAAAATACATGGATTTATTAAACAGCATTAATATTTTTAGTCAGTGTTCTTTTTGTAAATACATTTAGTCAGAGTATTTAGACCATGAAAAGGCAGCCTTTGGTCCATACAGGACATCAAGCATTTAACGACTCTAATCCCACTTCCCAGCACTTGGCCCTTAGCCTTGTATGCTGTGAAGTTTCAAATATTTATCTTTCATTTGATTTATTTCACGTAGGTACATATGACAAAGTTTGTTTTGTGTGCAGCACAGGCAGATCATAACATACAAAGAGCATTGTATTTCTTGCACTATTCAATCACCCAAAGTTATGGCTACAAAAAAGGTTCACAAAGAAAGAGCAACACAGTTTAGTATGCCTTCCTTTATTGGTCAGAGCACTGAGTGTAGGAGTTGGGAGGTTAAGTTGCAGCTGTACAAGATGTTGCTTCGGGGACTTTGGAATACTGTGTGCAATTTTGGTCTCCCTCCTAGGATGTCGTGAAACTTGAAAGGATTGAGGAAAGATTTACAAGGGTTTTGGCAGGGTTAGGGAATTTGAACTATAGGGAGAGGCTGAATAGGCTGGGGCTGTTTTCCCTCCAGTGTCAGAGGCTGAGGGGTGATCTTATAGAGGTTTATAGGATTATGAAGTGTATGAATAGGGGAAATAGACAAGGTCTTTTACCTGGGGTGGGGGAAATCCAGAATTAGCAGGCATAAGTTTAGGGTGAGAGGAGAAGAATTTAAAAGGGAGCTTAGGGGCAACTTTTTCACACAGAGGGTTGATTGTTTGATAGAATCCCTATTGTGTGGAAACAGGCCCTTCAGTCAAACAAGTCCACATTGACCATCCAAAGAGTAATCTATCCTGACCCATTCAGATACCCTATTAGTCAGGGGTAATTGTAGAGTAACGAACCTAACCTACACATCTCTGAACACTATGGGCAATTTAGCATTGCCAATTCACCTGACCTGCACATCTTTGGACTGCGAGAGGAAACCATAACACACAGAGGAAACGCATGCAGACACGGGGGAGAATGTGCAAACCCTACACAGACAGCCACCAGAGGTTGGAATCGAACCCGGGTCCCTGGTGCTGTGAGGCAGTAGTGTTAACCACTGAGCCAGCATGCTGCCCCACCCCCCTTTATTTTTATAATTTAAGAAAGGGCAGTATGGCCCTCCGTTTAAAAGCACTACTTGATAGTCTGGGCTGAGTGTTTAAACGCTGCAGCCGGACTCACACCAGGGCAGTTTGCACCAAATCACGATTGGTGCATATATGGAATAAACTGCCAGAGGAAATGGAGGAGGCTGGTACAATTCCAACATTTAAAAGGCATCTAGATTGATATATGAATTGGAAAGTATCTGGGCCAAATGGGACTAGAGATTAAGTGAGGATATCTGGTCGGTGCGGATGACTCAGACCAAAGGATCTGTTTCCATGCTGTACATCTCTTCCTCCCTCTACAAGGACACGATGGCTGGAGGAAGAGCGCTTCATCTTCCGCCTAGGAACCCTCCAACCACAAGGGATGAACTCAGATTTCTCCAGTTTCCTCATTTCCCCTCCCCACCTTGTCTCAGTCCCAACCCTCGAACTCAGCACCACCTTCCTAACCTGCAATTTTCTTCCTGACCTCTCCGCCCCCAACCCCACTCTGGCCTATCACCCTCACCTTAACCTCCTTCCACCTATCGCATTTCCAATGCCCCTCCCCCTAGTCCCTCCTCCCTACCTTTTATCTTAGCCTGCTTGGCACACTTTCCTCATTCCTGAAGAAGGGCTCATGACCAAAACGTCGATTCTCCTGCTTCTTGGATGCTGCCTGACCTGCTGCACTTTTCCAGCAACACATTTTCAGCTCTGATCTCCAACATCTGCAGTCCTCACTTTCTCCTAAACTTAGAGATAACCACTGTTCAAGAAATTAAGAGATTATTCCAAGTTGATTTTTCACTGATGCTGTTTTCTAAAATTGAGTGGAGAAGAGCTTTCAGTATCTTTGCTGTTTATCATTCTATATTGCTCTCAACCTTTATAAAACAAACCGTCCATACCTGGCAACATCCTGGTATATCTTTTCTCCACCGCTCCCAGCTTAATAATATCCTTCCTGTAACAGGGCAACCACAATTGGATACAGTACTCCAGAAGAGGCCTCACAAATATCCTGTACAACATTATGTAAAGGAGTCAGAATGTCATGTTAAAAGGTCTGAGCAACGAACGCTAGCATGCTAAATGCCTTTTTAACCACCCAGTATACACGTGATACAAACTTCAAAGAACTATGTACCTGAAACCCCTCGGTCCCACTGTTCGACAACACCACCCACTAAGAGAAATTGAGCTTTTGGTTAAGAAAAGAAGGAAGCATATGTCAGGTACAGACAGCAGAGATCAAAAGGAACCCACAGAGTATAAAGGTAGTAGGAGTATATTCCAATGGGAAGTCAGGAGGGCAAAAAAGGGGGCATGAGATAGCTTTGGATTCTATTTGCCAAACAAATATTAAAAATATATGAAGGACAAAAGGGCAACTAGGGAGAGAATAGGACCCCTCAAAGATCAGCAAGGCAGCCTATGTGTGGAACCACAGGAGATGGGGGAGATAATAAATGAGTATTTTGCATCAGTGTTTACTGTGAAAAAGGACATGGAAAACATAAAATGTGGTGAAATAGACAGTGACATCTTAGAAAATGTCCACCTTACAGTGGTGAAGGTGCTGGATGTCTTGAAATGCAAAAGAGTGGATAAATCCCCAGGACCTGATCAGGTGTACCCCAGAACTCTGTGGGAAGCTAGGAAAGGAATTACTGGGCCCCTTAATGAGATATTTGTATCATAGATAGTCACAGGTAAAGTGCCGGAAGACTGGATGTTGGCTAACGTGGTGCCACTATTTAAGAAAGAGGGTAAGGAAAAGCCAGGGAACTGATGACCAGTGAGCCTGACATTGGTGATGGGCAAGTTGTTGGAGGGAATCCTGAGGGACAGGATTTACATGTATTTGTAAAGGCAAGGACTGATGAGGGATAGTCAACATGGCTTTGCGTGTGGGAAATTATGTCTCTCAAACTTGATTGAGTTTTTTGAAGTAGGAACAAAACGGATAGACAAGGGCAGAGCGATAGACGTGATCTATATCGACTTCACACAGGTGTTCAATAAAGGTGCCCCTTGGGAGACAGGTTAGCAAGGTTGGATCTCATGGAATACAGGCAGAATTAGCTATTTGGATACAGAATTGGCACGAAGGTCAGACAGTGGTGATGGAGGGTTGCTTTTCACACTGGAGGCCTCTGACCAGTGATGAGCCACAAGGATCGGTGCTGGGTCCATTGCTTTTCGTCATTTATACAAATGATTTGGATGTGATCATAGGAAGTACAGTTAGTAAGTTTGCAGATGGCACCAAATTGGATGTGTAGTAGACAGCGAAGGTTACATAGAACATAGAAAAGTACAGCACAGAACAGGCCCTTTGGCCCACGATGTTGTGCCGAGGTTTAATCCAAATATAAAATATAGTAACAACCTACGCACCCCTCAACTCACTGCTATCCACATGCATTTCCAGCAGTCACTTAAATGTCCCCAATGACTCTGCTTCCACCACCACTACTGGCAACACATTCCATGCATTCACAACTCTCTGCGTAAAGAACCTACCTCTGATGTCTCCTTTATCCCTTCCTCCTAATATCTTAAAACTATGACTCCTTGTACCAGTCAATCCTGCCCTGGGGAAAAGTCTCTGGCTATTGACTATCTATTCCACTCATTATCTTGTATGCCTCGATCAAGTCTCCTCTCTTCCTCCTCCTCTCCAGAGAGAAAAGTCCAAGCTTATTCAACCTTTCTTCATAAGGCAAGCCCTCCAGTCCAGGCAGCATCCTGGTAGACCTTCTTTGCACCCTCTCCAAAGCCTCTGTAGTAGGGCGACCAGAACTGGACACAATATTCCAAGTGTGGTCTCACCAGAGACTTGTACAGCTGCAGCAAAACCTCATGGCTCTTAAACTCGATCTCCTTGTCAATGAAAGCCAAAACACCATATGCTTTCTTAACAACCTTATCCACTTGGGTGGCAACTTTGAGGGATCTATGTACTCGCACATGAAGATCCCTCTGTTCCTCCACACTGCCAAGAATCTTGTCTTTAATCCTATATTCAGCATTTGAGTTCAACCTTCCAAAATGCATCACTTCGCATTTATCCAGGTTGAACTCCATCTGCCATTTCTCAGCCCAGCTCTGCATCCTGTCAATGTCGCACTGCAACCTGCAGTAGCCCTCTATAATATAGACGACACCTCCAACCTTTGTGTTATCTGCACATTTACTAACCTACCCCTCAACCCCCTCAAAGTCATTTATAAAAACTACAAAGAGTTGAGGGCGAAGAACAGAGGCCTGTGGGACCCCACTCAACACTGACCTGCAGGCAGAATACTTCCCATCTACAAACAAACACTCTCTGCCTTCTGTCAGCCAGCCAATTCTGAATCCAAATAGCCAAATCTCACTGTATCTCATACTTTATGAATGAGCTACCATGGGGAACCTTATCAAATGCCTTGCTGAAGTCCACATACACCACATCCACTGCTCGGCCAGTCTTGACACCTCCTCAAAAAACTCAATAAGATTTGTGAGGCATGACCTGCCCCTCACAAAGCCATGCTGACAGCCTTTAAATCACACTCTGCTTTGCCAAATAATCATAAATCCTGTCACTCAGAATTCTTTTCAAAACTTGGCTGACCACAGGTGTAAGACTAACTGGTCTGTAATTGCCAGGGATTTCCCTATTACTCTCCTTGAAAAGAGGAACAACATTTGCATCCTTCCAATCTTCTGGTACTACTCCCATGGAGAATGATGAGGCAAATATCCTCGCCAACAGCTCAGCAACCTCCTTTCTCACTTCCTGGAGCAGCCTAGGATAAATCTGGTCTGGCCCTGGGGACTTATCAATCTTAACGTTTTCCCAAATTTCCAGCACATCAACTTAATCAATCTTGATCTGGTCAAGACTGTATCCCAGCTCCTCAAAGTTTTCATTCACAACACTTTCCCTTTCCTTGGTGAAAACCAAAGCAAAAAACTCATTTAGGGCTGAGGGCAGCACAGTGGCTCAGTGGTTAGCACTGCTGCCTCACAGCACCAGGGTCCTAGGTTCGATTCCAGCCTCGGGCGACTGTCTGTGTGGAGTTTGCACATTCTCCCTGTGTCTGCATGGGTTTGCTCCAGTTTCCTCCCACAGTCCAAAGATGTGCGGGTCAGGTGAATTGGCCATGCTAAATTGCCCGTAGTGTTAGGCGCATTAGTCAGAGGGAAATGGGTCTGGGTGAGTTACTCTTTAGAGGGTCGGTGTGGACTGGTTGGGCCGAAGGGCCTGTTTCCATACTGTAGGGAATTTAATCTAATCTATCTGCTCAGACTCCACACACAAGTTCACTCTGCTATCCCTGATCAGCTCTACCTTCTCCCTGATCATTCTCTTATTCCTCACATATGAGTAAAATGTCTTTGGTTCTCCCTAATCCTTCTTGCAAAGCCTTTTTTGTGCCCCATCCTGGCTCTCCTCAGTCTATTTCTGAGCTCCTTTCTGCCAAGCCTGTAATCACCTAAAGCTGTGCTAGATCCTTGCTGAGGGGTGACCTTATAGAGGTTTATAAAATCATGAGGGGCATGGATAGGATCAATAAAAAGTCTTTTCTCCGAGTAGATGGAGTTCAGAAGTAGAGGGCTTAGGTTTAGGTTGAGAGGTTAAAGAAATAAAAGGGACCTAAGGGGGACCATTTTCACTTTGAGGGTGGTGTGTGTATGGAATGAGCTGCCAGAGGAAGTGGTGGAGACTGGCACATTTACAGCATTTAAACAGCATCTGGATGGGTATATGAATAGTAAAGGTATAGAGGGATATGCTGGCAATGGGACTAGACATGTGGTCAGCATGGACAAGTTTGACAGAAGGGTGTATTTCTGAGCTGTACATCTGACTCTGACTTTAGTCCACACTTCATACTTAAACTGTTTTGTAATGTGCGTACAGATGATTTGAATAAAACAAAATGTAGTGGCCTCTTAAATGCCCTTTGAAATGGCACGAGGAAGCCATTCACTTGTAAAGCATTTGGGGCAGTGATAAGGCAATATGCACACTTTTACCTCGAGCACATGGCATGAAGGAAAATAAGTCCCACTAGAGATCTGCTCTGATCACTGTCGAAGATAAGTGCTTTGGGAAGTTTTTAAAGGGTATTCCCTTTCACCAAGAATGAAATGCTGCACTGCCAACATGGTATAGCGTAATACTGATTAGGTCAACCTGGCAAAACTGTTTAATTGTTGCAAATATCGTGCCCAAAATAAATTTGTCACATGCCAGTGTTCATTGCATTTGTGAACCTTACAAAAACCCATTGATGTGATTAAGTTTATACATCATTCACTATGAATACCTTTGTCGTTGCATCATGTTTGTTTAAAAGATCGTCACGCAAATTTTCAGGGCAGAAATACCTTTCTTCATAATGTCATAATGGCAGTTACCCAGAAGACTGAGTTCTAAATCGCTTAATGTCCACAGTCCCTTCCTCAGAGCCATAGAGTCAGAGATGTACAGCATGGAAATAGACCTTTCGGTCCAACCCGTCCCCCATAATCAGCAATTTCTAACAATCTTTCAACCTGTAATACCAAGTAAAATAGGTTTAGATATGGTGTACCTTAAAACTCTGTATATTAAAAGGAATACAAGTGAATTAAGCATTTTAACTTTTTGAAAACTGTCTTGTCAAATCACTTATGAGAAACCTATTAGGTTATCGTTAAACTGTAGGTACAAGTTTGTTCAGGACAGATTATACAGCTGGAATAAAATATGAAGACTTATTTTCTGCCATTTTGGCTTTTATTTGCATTTCATTTATTACCCACTTCAGCTATCACTGCTTGCTGTTGGTCTTTAACAAAGACCACTGGAGGAACATTATCCATGACTTGCTGGGAAATGAGAAGGTACCTCGAACCTTTTTATTTTACAAAAAAAAATGGAATTTTTACCCACCTCAAATCAATAAATATTCCCAGTACATTTTCACTATGAATGTTTCTTTGTAAACTATAGATAAAACAAATATGGCTTGGTTAACATCTATTATAAACAAAAATGGTGCAAACTTCATAGAAAGGTGGTAATGATGACACTTACCCCAAGAGCAGAGTCATAGAGTCAGATGTACAACACAGAAACAGACCCTTTGGTCCAACTCGTCCATGCTGATCAGATAACCCAACCCAATCTAGTCCCACCTGCCAGCACCCGGCCCATACCCCTTCAAACCCTGCCTAGTCATATACTCATCCAGATGCTTTTTAAATTGTACAACATTCAGGAATTCTTGACTATCAACTTAGACATGGCTAATAGTCAGTCTGTGCTAAGAGACACTGCTAAGGTCTTTGCTGGGGATGAGCTACTTCCTATTCAGCTGGCCAGAAACGACAGAAGGGGTAACAGCAGTGTCTACTTGAGGCGCAGTTCAAAGCCGCTGAGGCAGCACATTTTTCACAGCTTTCGGCAACCAAGCTGCAGCGGATCATGGCCCTCCAGGCTGTCTTGAATTCAATACTGACAAATGCAAAGGATGAACTTGTTTTTGCTAGACAAGGCTGTTCGAGTATGGGGATAGGCCAGGGCAGTGTTTAGCACACTTGACTAGGAAAAAGTGTGCTCCCTAATCCATTACTGCAATCAGAGATCACGCTGGGGTCCTTACACACGATGCAAAAATGATTAATGAGGCTTTTCAGAGGTTTTAAACTCTGAATTGTCTTGGTCTGAAGTTGCAAGGACAGGAAGGCTAAAATGGTGACATTTAAGAACCTGGACCTCGTAGGGGTAACCTTGGAACAGGCCTCTCTCCTTAATGCCGCCTTGACAGTTCAGGAAATACAGGAGGCAGCTAGGCAACGTCAGAGTGGGAAAGCACCTGACCTTGATGGTCTCCCATGGGAGTTTTATAAGGAGTTTATAGGGATTCTGTCAGGGCTGATGTTGGAGATGTAAAATCACTCCTACACGCATGAATGCTTACCACCATCTTTGAGAGAAACTAATATTTCCTTGATTCTTAAGAAGGGGAAGGTTCTTGAGGATTGTGCCTCATACAGGCCCATCTCTCTATTAAATTCAGATTTCAAGATTCTGTCTAAGATCTTGGCGCTGAGATTGGAAAAAGGTGTTGCCCCATATTGTTAAAGAGGACTAGAAAGATTTTATAAGTGGCTGTAGGTCCTCTAATAATATTAGAAGGTTGCTGAAAATGGTCCAAGTTTGTCAGCAACAATCGATTCAGGGGTTGGTGATTTCCTTAGATGCAGAGAATGGATCTGACTGGGTGGAATGGCCGTATCTTTTTATGTCTTAGAACAGTTTGGGTTGGGTAGGGTCTTTGCTAGGTGGATGAAGGTTTTATATCACCACCATCTGGCCGTGGTCATCACCAACGGGGTGAAGGCTGGGAACTTTAGGATTGGTAGGGGTAGTTGGCAAGGCTGCCCCCTCTCACCGTTGTGGTTTACAATGCCAGCGGTTCCATCACCAGAGGCCATTAGTCAGAACATCCACATAACCGCTCCAGAAGTGGGATCGAGAGCACACAAGATTACACTGTATGCGGATGATGTCCTGCTGCTTTTAAATCGAACCCGCTGACCTCCATACCCCATCTGATAATGTATCAATTCATTTGGGACAATTCCAGGATAGAAGATCAACTTTGCAAAAATTGGAGGCTATGTCTTTGGGGAACCGCAAGGAAGTGCCGGAGGTTGAAGATGGCCCTAGGTTCCCTTTTAAGTGGTCACGGGCAGGGTTCCGATACTCAAGCAGTTTTATTACCCCCAAGCTTGATCGGTTATTTCAGACTAATTTTGCTCACCTGCTCGACAATATTAGGCGGGATCTCCAGAGATGGGAGGCTCTTCCAGTTTCACAGTTAGACCGAATATCTCTCATTAAGATGAACATCCTTCCTCGTTTGCTTTATCCCATGCGTATGCTCCCTATAATGTTTTCCAGGTCAACGCTGTGGAAGCTTATGGGGTGGTTTGGTTCCTTTATCTGGCATCGTGGATGGCCCCTCAAACTTACTAAATTGCAGTTGCCTCAAGGATGGGGAGGAATTGATTTCCCTGACACCAGGAGGTATCAACCGAGTTCCCTGCTGTCCGTTGTCTGCGATTGGGTAGGTAACGATCCGGGCTCTATATGGTTGTCTATCGAGGCCTCCCTGGCAAAGTGCCCTCTTATTCACCTGTTGTCCATGGATAAGATGAGGACAGTTAAGGACCACTGTTGGAACCCCGTTGTTATTAGTGCGGTCATGCAATGGAGGGTGATGCATCAGTGAGGGTTGCTTATCCGAAACTTTGCCACTTATGCCTATAGTTGGTATGCCAGGTTTTCGACCAGAAGTGATGGACTCAGGGTTCAAACTATGGGCAGCGAGAGGAGTTTCCCAGTTTGGGAGACTTGTTTGAGGAGGACGTTATGATGCCTTTCGTGCAATTGAGTCGTAAATATGGGTTGCCCAGCAGAGATCTTTTCTATTTTTGTCAGGTTAGGGATTTCAACCAGAAGACTATGCCTCTCACTAAGCCCTAAAAGCCCGATACAGAGAGGTTGTTGCTACATTCCACAAGCACCCTTTTGGTTAGTGCCCTCTATTGCCTGCTGGGTGGCAGGGTCTGGCAGGATATTAACCTGTTATGTGAGGACTGGGAGCAAGAGCTAGGAGTGGAGATCTCTTCTGCACATGGGAGAATGCGCGAAAGATCTCAATCTGTAATAGGACACGTGCTATGCAGTTAAACGTTCTGCACAGGATTCACTTGGAACTGGACTATCTGGCAAAGTTTAAAAAAAGGGGCATCTCCAATGTGCCCCAAAAGTATAAGTACTCTTACTCACTGTTTCTGGACTTGCCACAGGCTCAGTGCTTATTCGAGCGCTGTGGTGGGAGAGATAGGGAGGGTATGGAAGGCTGAAATTAGAGTCTATATTTCTCCTAGGAGAAAGTGAGGACTGCAGATGCTGGAGACCAGAGTTGAAAAATGTGGTGCTGGAAACACAGCAGGCCAGGCAACATCCGAGGAGCAGGAGAATCGACGTTTCAGGCATAAGCCCTTCTTCAGGAATGAGGCTGGTGTGCCAAGCGGGTTGAGATAATGGGTAGGGGGTAGGGAATTTGGGGGAGGGGTGCTGGGAATACGATAGGTGGAATGAGGTGAGGGTGAGGGTGATAGGCCGGAGAGGGGGTGGGGATGGGGACGGAGAGGTCGGGAAGAAGATTGTAGGTCAAGAGGGCGGAGCTGAATCTGAGGGTTGGGACTGAGATAAGGTGGGTGGAGGCGAAATGAGGAAGCTGGAGAAATCTACATTCATCCTGTGTGGTTGGAGGGTTCCTAGGCGGAAGATGAGGCGCTCTTCCTCCAGGCGTTGTGTGGCCAGGGTCTAGCGATGGAGGAGGCCAAGGACCTGCATGTCATTGGCAGAGTGGGGTAGGAGCTAAAGTGTTCAGCCACGGGGCGGTTGGGTTGGTTGGTGCGGGTGTCCCAGAGGTGTTCCATGAAACGTTCCGCAAGTAGGCGGCTTGTCTCCTCAATGTAGAGGAGACCACATTGGGTGCAACGGATACAAGTAAATGATGTGTGTGGAGGTGCAGGTGAATTTGCGATGGATATGGAAGGATCCACTGGGGCCTTGGAGGGAGGTGAGGGGGGGAGGTGTGGCACAAGTTTTGCACTTCTTGCGGTTGCAGGGAAGGTGCCGGGAGTGGAGGTGGGGTTGGTGGGGGGTGTGGACCTGACGAGGGAGTGGTCTCTCCGGAACGCTGAGAGGGGTGGGGAGCGAAATATATTCCTGGTGGTGGGGTCTGTTTGGAGGTGGCGAAAATGACGGTGGATGATACGATGTATCCGGAGTTGGTGGGGTGGAAGGTAAGGACCAGTGGGGTTCTGTCCTGGTGGCAATTGGAGGGGGGGGTTCAAGGGCGGAGGTGCGGTGGAGAGCATCGTCGACCACGTCAGAGGGGAAATTGCGGTCTTTGAAGAAGGAGGCCATTTGGGTTGTTCTGTAGTGGGAGCAGATGCGGCGGAGGCGAAGGAATTGGGGATGCAGGATGGCATTTTTACAGAGGGGCAGGGTGGGAAGAGGGGTAATCCAGGTAGCTATGGGAGTCGGTCGGTTTGTAGTAAATGTGTTGAGTCAGTCGCCCGAGATAGAAATGGAGAGGTCTCGGAAGGGGAGGAAGGAGTCTGAGACGGTCCAGGTAAATTTGAGGTCGGGGTGGAAGGTATTAGTAAAGTGGATGAATTGTATATTTCTCCTCTTAGGTCTACCGAATTTCATCTTTAGACAGGCATGGGAAGAAATTCTTGCATACGGGAGAATATTCTGATGAATAGGGTGTCTGAGAACCCGCCAGGCTTGCTGGGATGCTGGAAATTAACTATGGAGTACATTCCCTTGGACTTTTTTTTAAAACAAACATGGTGCACCACACAGCAGACCATTTTTATAAGACATGGCAGACTTTCTTTGGAGTTATTTGGATATAGATTTGTCGGCTATTTTAACTAGGGTGTTTGTTTAACCAGGATAGTTCGGTTTGTTAAGCCCTAGGCCCTGGAGGGAGGACTCCTAAGTTAATACAGGTATATATACACAGCCACACACAACGCTCCCGTTCTTTTGTTTGGGAGCTTTGCGCTGAGCATAGCTATTTTGTTATAGAGTCATAGAGATGTACAGCATGGAAACAGACCCTTCAGTCCAACTAAGAAAACAAGCTGTTGAAAGAGATGGAACCCAGAGCTGAAGTGTGGTGAAATCATTTTAAAGCACTGCAAGTAGTAAGGATGATTTCTGCATGGTTTGGAATGAATTTAGAGTCATAGAGATGTACAGCATGGAAACAGACCCTTCGGTCCAACCTGTCCATGCCAAACAGATATCCAACCCAATCTAGTCCCACCTGCCAGCACCTGGCCCATTTCCCTCCAAACCCTTCCTAATCATATACCCATCCAAATGCCTCTTAAATGTTGCAATTGTACCAGCCTCCACCACATCCTCTGGAAGCTCATTCCATACAGGTACCACCCTCTGCGTGAAAAAGTTGCCCCTTAGGTCTCTTTCCCCTCTCACCCTAAACCTATGCCCTCTAGTTCTGGACTCCCCAACCCCAGGGAAAAGACTTTGCCTATTTATGCTATGCATGCCCCTCAATTTTGTAAACCTCTATAAGGTCACCCCTCAGCCTGGTGGCACTCCACTGGTCACAGGCCTCTAGTCTGAAAAACAACCCTCCACCACCACCCTCTGTCTTCTACCTTTGAGCCAGTTCTGTATCCAAATGGCAAGTTTTCCCTGTATTCCATGAGATCTAACCTTGTTAATCAGTCTCCCATGGGGAACCTTGTCGAACGCCTTACTGAAGTCCATACAGATCACATCTACTGCTCTGCCCTCATCAATCTACTTTGTTACTTATTCAAAACACTCAATCAAGTTTGTGAGACATGATTTCCCACGCACAAAGCCATGTTGGCTATCCTGAATCAGTCCTTGCCTTTCCAAATACATGTACATCCTGTCCCTCAGGATTCCCTCCAACAACTTGCCCACCACCGAGGTCAGGCTCACTGGTCTATAGTTCCCTGGCTTGTCCTTACCACCCTTCTTAAACAGTGGCACCACGTTTGCCAACCTCCAGTCTTCCAGCACCTCACCTGTGACTATTGATGATACACATATCTCAGCAAGGGGCCCAGCAATCACTTCTCTAGCTTCCCACAGAGTTCTCGGGTACACCTGATCAGGTCCTGGGGATTTATCCACCTTTAACCGTTTCAAGACATCCAGCACTTCCTCCTCTGTCATCTGGACATTTGCAAGATGTCACCGTCTATTTCCCTACAGTCTATATCTTCCATATCCTTTTCCACAGTAAATACTAATGCAAAATATTCATTTAGTATCTCCCCCATTTTCTGTGGCTCCACACAAAGGCCGCCTTGCTGATCTTTGAAGGGACCTATTCTCACCCTAGTTACCCTTTTGTCCTTAATATATTTGTAAAACCCCTTTGGATTCTCCATAATTGTATTTGCCAAAGCTATCTCATGTACCCGTTTTGCCCTCCTGATTTCTCTCTTAAGTATACTCCTACTTTCTTTATATTCTAAGGATTCACTCGATCTATCCTGTCTGTACCTGACATATGCTTCCTTCTTTTTCTTAACCAAACCCTCAATTTCTTTAGTCATTCAGCATTCCTTATGGTTACCAGCCTTCCCTTTCACCCTGACAGGAATATACTTTCTCTGGATTCTTGTTATCTTATTTCTGAAGGCTTTGTGTTTTCTTTTGATTTTTCTTTGATTTATTAGTCACTTATTTATTGGTGTTGTTTTGCACAGGGTTAGGTTTTGTTTTGTATTATAGGGTAGGTTAGTAGTTAGTAGACAGTAGTTGTAATTTGTGGGGGTTTTCCCCTCTTTATTATACTGGTATTTGTTATTGTTTGTATTTTCAATAACTTTTTATTTTTGTAAAGTCAAAATTTTAAAGTGTTGTTTTATTAACCCAGAAATGTTACACTATGTACTGCACAATAAATTAGCCCACTGCTTAGTTAGAAATTTGTTTTTTTTGTTTCACCAATTTTTCTCATTAATCTGGCCAGAGATGTTCTTACACACCTCTAGAACAGATGGACTTGAACCTGAGCCTTCTGGATCAGGGTCGGGATATGATGACTATGCAACGAGAGCGCGATGAAAAGACAAAATTCACAAAGCTTTTGTTTACCTTAGAGTTTCAATGGTGATGAATACAAAGTTGCAAGTCAGAAAGATCAAGGGAATCATGACTAATCAAACATTTTGTCTGCACCATTCCTGTATCCTTGCATGCCAATCTATCAATCTTAATCTTAAACAGACTCTAAGAATGAGCTTCCACACCCCTCTGTGGTACAGAATTCTGAAAGTTTACAACCCTTTGAGTAAAACATATTTATACCTCTCAATTAGGGATGGCACCACCTTATTATTCGTAAATTATTCCCCCGGCTCTAGACTGTCCAACCGGGGGAAACATCTTATCTCCATCTCCCCTACCCAGTCCTTTTAAGGATTCGTAGGTTTCAATGAGATCATCTTTCCTTCTTTAAAACTCCAGAACCTATAGGCCCAATTAGCCCAATCTCTCTTCATCATCTCAGGAACAACAGTCTGTCTGTCTATCTTTATTGTATCCCCTCAATGGCAGTAATTTTTTTTCCTGAGGTATGGAGACCAAAACTGCAAACAATACTCCACATATAGTCTAACCAAACTGTTGTGCACTTGAAGAAAGATTTTGCAACTCCTATACTCAAATCTCCTTTCAATAATAGCTAACATTCCATTAATCTCCTTACTAGCTTGCTGGACTATCATGTCAGCTGTCAGGGAATTATTGACAAGGATACCCAGATTCCCCTTGTACATCTACACTGTCCAACCTCTTGCTATTTAAAAACTACACTACGTATCTTCATCACCTGCTTAAACAGATAACTTTTCACATTTTTCCACATCATGCCATGTTTCTGTCCACACATTCAAGGTGTTCAAATGTTCCTGAAGAGACCTTCCATCTTTCTCACAATACCCATTAACACGCAGTTTTGTATCATCTGCAAATCTGGAACTCTTAATTGGGTCCCTACCTCTAAAGCATGGACATATAGTGAATAGCAGGGGCTACAGATAGAAAACACAGGAATAAAAATCAATCATTAATCCATGCTAATACACTCTCATTGCATTTTTCACCATCCATTTGAAAATTTAAGTACTCCAATCAGCTCTCCGTTCTCAATTTTGTTAGTTATATCTACAAAGACCTCCAAGTTCCTATTCACAAATCTATGCTGACAATGCCTAATCACAGAATTGTATCAATGTCTATTTGCTCCATCCTGAATATAGATTTGAATATTTTCCCCTTCTACTAACGCAAGACTAACCAGGTTGAAATGCTGTTTTCTTTCTTGCTTCCTTCTTAATGAGTAGGAAGGTAATCTATAGAAGTTTGGAAGATAATCACCAATGACTCTCTGCAGCCATCTCCTTCAACAGTGTGGGATGAAGATATCAGATCCTGGAGACTTATCAAGTGTCGACCCCATTAATTTCTCCAGTACAATTTTTATAAACCGAAAACTAATTTTCTTCAAGTTCTCATTTTTCCCATCCACATGGATCACTAGTTTGGGAGATTTCTGGCATGTTCCTCCATGAAGACAGACAAAACAACCACTTCACTTCTCTGCCATTTCTTTATGCACACATTTTCTTTTCTTCTGACTACCTGTAATGGATCCACATTCATTCTAGCCAAACGTTTACACACCTATAGAATCTCTACAATCCATTTTGGTAGTATTCATAAATAGCTCCAAACTTAGATTGACATAAATTTATTCACTTAGTCAACTTGTCTTGAATTGAGCTTG
Organism: Chiloscyllium plagiosum; assembly: GCF_037043375.1. NCBI lineage: Eukaryota > Metazoa > Chordata > Chondrichthyes > Orectolobiformes > Hemiscylliidae > Chiloscyllium > Chiloscyllium plagiosum. The sequence continues at coordinate 42,672,083 of NW_028270172.1, read as the reverse complement.
AATTGGCAGACAAGGGAGGTGCGGTAGTAGTTTGGCGCACCAACCTTTACACCGCTGAAGCTAAACACCAGCTCGCGGACACCTCCTACCACCGCCCTCCTACCCTTGACCATGACACCACCTCCCACCACCAAACCATCATCTCCCAGACCATCCATAACCTCATCTCCTCAGGGAATCTCCCATCCACCGCCTCCAACCTCATAGTCCCACAACCCCGCACCGCCTGTTTCTACCTCCTGCCCAAAATCCACAAACCTGACTGCCCCGGCCGACCCATCGTCTCAGCCTGCTCCTGCCCCACCGAACTCATCTCTGCATACCTCGACACGGTCCTGTCCCCCTTATTCCAAGAACTCCCCACCTATGTTCGAGACACCACCCACGCCCTCCACCTCCTCCATGATTTTCGCTTCCCCAGTCCCCAACGCCTTATCTTCACCATGGACATCCAGTCCCTGTACACCTCCATCCCCCAGCACAAAGGACTCAAAGCCCTCCGCTTCTTCCTTTCCCGCCGTACCAACCAGGACCCTTCCACTGACACCCTGCTTCGACTGACTGAACTGGTCCTCACTCTGAACAACTTCTCTTTCCAATCCTCCCACTTCCTCCAAATCAAAGGAGTAGCCATGGGCACCCGCATGTTCCAACATATCCTACAAATCCTTCTTCGTAGGATATGTGGAACAGTCCATCTTCCACAGCTACACTGGCACCACCCCCCACCTTTTCCTCCACTACATCGATGACTATATCGGCGCTGCCTCGTGCTCCCACGAGGAGGTTGAACAATTCATCCACTTTACCAACACCTTTCACCCCAAACTCAAATTTACCTGGACCGTCTCAGACTCCTCCCTCTCGTTCCTAGACCTCTCTATTTCTATCTCAGACGACCGAATCAACACGGACATTGACTATAAACTGACCAACTCCCACAGCTACCTAGACTACACCTCCTCCCACCCTGCCCCCCTATAAAAATGCTATCCCATATTCCCAATTCCTTTGTCTCCGCCGTATCTGCTCCCAGGAGGACCAGTTCCAATACCGAACAACCCAGATGGCCTCCTTCTTCAAAGACCGCAATTTCCCCCCCAGACGTGATCGACAATGCTCTCCACTGCATCTCCTCCACCCTTGAGCCTCACCTGTCCAATCGCCACCAGGACAGAACCCCACTGGTCCTCCCCTACCACCCCACCAACCTCCATATACATCGTATCATCCGTCGTCATTTCCACCACCTCCAAACGGACCCCACCACCAGGGATATATTTCCCTCCCCTCCCCTATCAGCGTTCCGAAAAGACCACTCCCTCCGTGACTCCCTTGTCAGGTCCACACCCCCAACCAACCCAACCTCCACTCCCGGCACCTTCCCCTGCAACCGCAAGAAATGCAAAACTTGCGCCCACACTCCCCCCTTACTTCCCTCCAAGGCCCCAAGGGATCCTTCCATATCCGCCACAAATTCACCTGCATCTCCACACACATCATTTACTGCATCTGCTGCACCCGATGTGGCCTCCTCTATATTGGGGAGACAGGCCGCCTACTTGCTGAACGTTTCAGAGAACACCTCTGGGACACCAGGACCAACCAACCCAACCACCCCTGGCTCAACACTTCAATTCCCCCTCCCACTCCACCAAGGACATGCAGGTCCTTGGACTCCTCCATCGCCAGACCATAGCAACACGACGGCTGGAGGAAGAGCGCCTCATCTTCCGCCTAGGAACCCTCCAACCACAAGGGATGAACTCATTTCTCCAGTTCCCTGATTTCCCCTCCCCCCACCTTGTCTCAGTCCCAACCCTCGAACTCAGCACTACCTTCTTCCTGACCTCTCCGCCCCCACCCCCACTCCGGCCTATCACACTCACCTTAACCTCCTTCCACCTATCGCATTTCCAACGCCTCTCCCCCAAGTCCCTCCTCCCTACCTTTTACCTTAGCCTGCTGGACACACTTTCCTCATTCCTGAAGAAGGGCTCATGCCCAAAATGTCGATTATCCTGCTCCTTGGATGCTGCCTGACCTGCTGCGCTTTTTCAGCATCACATTTTCAGCTCTGATCTCCAGCATCTGCAGTCCTCACTTTTAACTTGAATTATATTAATGACTGGGTCTCATGAACATGCCATTCACTCAAACATTTTGTGAATGCCTGGCTATTATACAGGGTTATAAGGAATGAAGGGGTCTCAGGTATATCCAGCATTCTAACATAGATAGTTTAGAATTAAAGAATAATAGAGAACCTGTTATGATGCTGGGTGAATGCTTCAAGCACCAAATTGTAGAAAGCGCAAAGATAAATTACAGTAAAACGTGCAAGAACTTGGAGACTCGCGAAGCATAAGGCACAGAGGGCACAAATTTCTGGAATAATTCCCTTGTTAATTGTTTCCACCCCAATTGGAAAGGAATAAATACTGGATCGAGCTGTGGGAATGTAGTGGGACAAGTGTTGTGTGGGGGGGTTGGGGGGTAAGAAAAGAGTTGGCGAACTACGATCACAATGTCATGAAAAAGAACCAGGAAATAGCAAATTTGAAAATACTCAACTGGAGCAAGCTATTTACAATGAAGTGGGAAGGGACCCCTAGTATACTGGAACAGAGTTTCACAGGTAAAGAAAGAAGAGAATACAGCTTCCTATATGACAAAGACAGAAATTAAGACACAAAAGAAAAAGCAATGTTGTTTAGATGGACTTTACTAAAGCCTAGATAAGGTTCCGCAAGGTAGACTAATCAGTAAAACGGAATCACGTGCATTCACAGTGAGCTTGCCAACTGGATACAAAATTGGCTTTATTCTAGGAGACAGAGGGTGGTGGTAGTGGTGGTGGAGGGTTGCTTTTCAGAATGGAGGCCTGTGACCAGCAGTGTTCCGCAGGGATTGGTACTAGGTCCACTTTTGTTTGTCATTTAAATCAATGATTTGGATGAGAATTTAGGAGGCATGGTAAGTAAGTTTCCAGATGACACCAAAATTGGTGACATAGTGGACAGTGAAGAAAGTTATCTAAGATTAGAAAGAGAGATCTTGATCAATTGAGTTAATAGGCTGTACTTAGGATGTACAAGACAAGGACAGGACTTGAACCACTACCCAGGGCCCTACCATTAATTGTACAAGAATAGAGACAACATGGTTCAGGTACAAAGTCCTTTGTAATTTATGTCACAGGTTGACAGAGTGGTTAGGAAAGCATTTAGCACACTTGCCTTCATTGCTCAGACCTTTGAATACAGGAGTTGGGACATCACATTGAGGTTGTACAGGATATTGGTGATGCTCCTCCTACACTACTGTGTGCAGTTTTAGTCACCTTGGTATAAGGAGGATATTATGAAACTGGAGAGGATTCAGAGAAGATTTACCAGAATGTTGCTGAGAGTGGAGAGTTCAGTTTTAAACAAAGGCTGGATAGTCTGGGGCTTGTTTCACTGGACCTTAGGAAGCTGCGAGGTGACCTTGTGAGGTTTATAAAATCATGAGCGGCATAGATAGGGTTAATGGCAGGTGTCTTTTCCTTGGGATGAGGCATATCAACACTAGGAGACATGTTTTTAAACATGAGAGGAGAGACATTTAAAAAAAAAAGACATGAAGAGCAATTTCTTTTTTACAAAGGTGTTTCTCACATGGAATGAACTTCCTGAGAAGTGGTGGATGTAGGCACAGTTACAACATTTAAAAAGATAGTTCAATAAGTATATGGAATACAACTGATTGGGATGGAAATGAGCAGGAGCAGGCCGGTGCAAATAATTTATAGTTGGCTTGGACTGAAGGATCTGTTTCCATACTCTATGACTTGATGACCCAAAGTGACAAATGTTAAAATCATTATTCAGCTCCCTAAATGACAAAGACAGAGATTAAGACACAAAAGAAAAAGAGGAGTCAGAGCGTGATGCACGTTAGACAAATTATTTAGTAGAAAACTAACCAGAATATAAATAGAGGAACTGAAAAAGGAAACACACAAGACAGAGTGCACGAGCACAGATATGCTGCTACCATTAGAAGAAACCCAAGGAGCTCTTCTGGAAATTAGCAAATAGGAAAAACTAAGTCAAAAGGATTTTTTACCAATTGAGGACCAAACACATGGAAGTGGTTATGGCTGAGCTTGTAAGTGAGTATCTTGTATAAGTTTCCACCCAGAAGAGGATGCTGCAAATGTCTCATTAATGATAGGTGAAAAATAGATAAAACAAGATGGTTGGAAGTTCTCATGAGAGAAAACAAAATAATTTCATCCAGATAGGATGAAACCTAGATTGTTAAAGGATTAAAACAGTAAAGAAAAATTGAATGATTAATTGGTTTGACGTTTATTTATAGTTGCTGGTGATTACCTAGTTTTGATGCTGATCTTCATAGTTCATGGATATTATTCATAGTTTTTGCCATGACATGAAACAAAGTACTTCTAGCTCCACGTTCAGTACTGATTAGGTTCTTCATTACCAGAGAAAGTCACGTGAACTCTTAAATTTCTTCCATCACTCAAAAGACAAAATCTCTTTATATTAGTTTTGAAAAAAATGGAAATCAAATCAGTCATTTCTCCAGTTTGCTAAATTAACACATATTTACTAAACCTTCCCTTACGAGTTGCAATCCCAGTGTCAGGCTTTCATATCAAAATGTCTTCCTGGTTGAAGGTCAGAAAATAATAGATTGAGAACAATTAGGTGGACTTAGTCCCTCACTTTTCCACTATACCGTGGGTGCTACACGGTTACATGCCAGTGTGAATTGGAATCCCACCATCATGCAAGTTACCCCCTCTGGGAAATTCTAATAATTTTGTAATTGTGGATAAATATGCATGTTGGTAGCAACCTTAATCCAGGTCCTGTACTTTCAGTGTAGGTTAGCAGTAGCTGTTTTTAGAATTGATTTTAAGACTTATTTTAAGTGCTACTGTCATTGTCCAAAATCTAACATTTGGAAAAATTAATTCCTGAAACTTCTCAACTTCACCCCTTGCCTGAGGGGAGTTAAGTTTCACGTTTAACAAACCAACAGTGTCTCTCTCTCACACATGAGACAGCAGTCAGAGTCATACAGCATGAACACAGACCCTTCAGTCCAACTTGTCTGCATCGACCAGACATCCAATCTGACCTCGTCCCATTTGCCAGAATTTGGACCATATCCCTTGTAAACCTTTCCTATTTATGTACCCATCCAGATGCCTTAGAAAATGTTGCATTTCATAGTTTGTACTCATCTCCACCATCACCCCCAGCAGCTCGTTCCATACACGTATCACACTGCATGAAAACGTTGCCCCTCAGGTCCTTTTCATATCTTTCTCCTCTCACCTTAAACCTTTAGTTTTGCAATCCCCACCCTGGGGAAAAGACGTTGTCTATTCACTCTGTGCCGCTCATGATTTTATCAACTTCTATAAAGGTCACCACTCAACCTCTGACGAAAAAAGCCCCAGTCTGTTCAGCCTATCCCTATGACTCAAATCCTCCAGTCCCAGCAACATCCTTGCAAATCTTTTCTGAACTTTCAATTTTAACAGTATCTTTCCTATAGCAGGAAGACCAGAATTGTACACAGTATACTAGAATTGACCTCACCAATGTCCTGTCAGCTGCAACATGATGTTCCAACACATGTACTCCATAAACTGACCAATAAAGGCAAGAGTCCCAAATGCTTTCTTCATCACCCTGCCTACCCACGACTCCATTTTCAAGGAACTATGCCCCTGCACCCCAACATTTGTTTATTCAGCAACACTCACCAGGGACTCATGATAAGTCTTGCCCTGGTTTGTCTTTCCAAAATGCAACACCTCACATTTATCTAAATTAAACTTGATCTGCCACCCACAGCCCACTGGAGCATCTGATCAAGATCCCTTTGTACTCTGAGATGACCTTCTTCACTGTCCACTACACCACCTCTTTTGGTGTTGTTTGCAAACTTACTAACTACGCCTATATTCTCACCCAAATCATTTATATAAATGGACCCAGCACTGATCCTTGTGACACACCACTGGTCACAGACCCTCTACCACCACCCTGTGTTTCCTACCTTCAAATCAATTGGCTAGCTCCCCCAGATCCCATGTGATCTAACCTTACAGAGCAGTCTACCATAGTCTTGGGAGACCATGGGAATAGTAAAATGAATTTTCCTTACTATTGAAACCATAATGCTTACAAATACCACAATGCATTTCTTAATGCACCTAAATGGCAACTAAATTACCAATTTAGGATTATTTAATAATGGAGTATTTGCTGAAGATTCTCAAAATCCATTTTTACATTATTTCTAAAGCAAACCACACAGCATAATAAATTCAAATCATTTAAATAATGAAAAGACTATGTTTCAGTTAATTTGACAGCTTGATCTAGTTTATTTTGAGATATTTTAATGAGGGAAACAGGCAGTGGATAATTTAAATGATGGTTATGTGAACAAACTATAGACACAGTAAACTACTTAATTTATACGTACGTTCATTGGAATAACTCCAATGAAAAGTTACAGCAAGATGTTAATTGTTTCTTTTCCCATGGAAATCCACCTGTTTCGCATTTGCAGCATGTTTCATTTATTACTTTTTGCCACTCCAGGTGGACAGAAGTCATATTTCTCATCTATTTAGATGTAAACAAATCTCAAACTAGATAGATTTCAACAAAGCCTGGTATATAATTAACATATGGCCCCAGGAAAATCTGATCAGTACTTTCAGATCCTATAGCCTTTTGAAAGAATCATTTTGGAAGATATGACAAATTGACTTTTTTCCTTTTATATTGTTTATGGTCTCAGCTGATTTGATGCAATTGGCCACAACTGTCAAAACACAATCAGGGTTTTCCAGGTGTGAATTGGCCTGAAGCCATGGCAGTGAAGCTCTTAGAGTGTTGCACTTTTCAATGTTGCAGTTACTGGTTAGCTCAGTCAGCTACATGGCTTGATAAAAAATTAGAGGAAAACGGATTAAGCGTTTTGACTGTCTAAGAGCGACACAACGGAAAGGTGGAAAACGAACTAAAGTTGGTCGGGTGAGGGATTTGACACACAACGTTTTGAGTGGGAATGAAGAATTTCCTCTTTCAGCTCTGGTAGTGAGGGGCTGAAGTAGCGGTGTTGGTCTCTTAGTGTTTTCCACAACCGCTCCCCCCCCACCCCGCCGCCAACCTTTCCCCAGTCCCAATCCAAAGAGGCATGCACATCCATCTCCTTTGACATGTTGACTGAACTTTACATTTACTTTTATTTTCCTTGTAACTAGATGAGCTGTTTTATTCTAACCCTTTCTCAGTTTTGTATTGCTGTGTCTTTGAAAAATATCCCCCAATAGGTGAAGGATTCACTGCAGCCCAGTGACTGGCTGGGTACACCTGGTGCAGGACTACCTGGACTGCACTCCCTCGCTCTTCCCATCGATGATGCCTTCAACTTGTTCATAAGCGTAAACTTGGACCATTTGATATGATGTCCTGCAAAGGTGAGGGAAGGGGCATATAAGGGTTTCCCTCACAAACAAAATGATTGGTGTGAATTGTATTTGTGCAAGGATGATTCAGTACTCTTCGTTAATTTGCATCAGAATATTGCCTTGTGCCTTTCTGAAGTAACTTTCATAAGTCCTCAACTGTAGCATATTTAGATACTTCAAAAATATTTAAAGTATGGAACAAACAGGCACACAAACTTGACCAGTTTTTCTGTAGTATGTAGTATTGTATCTGATTTTTGGTGTATTTTTACTACATTTTGTAAAGTGCACGGGTGTAATGAGTTTAAATTTTATGTGCAACGATGGTGAAATATTGCACTAAATACTTGTGACGTACATTCCACATGATGGCTAACTTTTGCTTGATCAAGATTTTGGAATTTTTTTTATACAAGTTATCTGCAACTATCAGAATTCTTCTAAATCTCGCTCATCACTCGAAGATCGAGCCAAGTTGGTTGCAAGCATCAAATACTTTAACTGAACCCCATCCCATCCCATGGGTTAATGGAGAATAGTCACAATCTTGACAACTATTGATAACTGGATAAACTTTATTTTGGCTAGTTTGAAGTACTTAAGATGTGGAATGCATTTTGTTTTTAGTACATCACTAGTTTTTAAGCACTGTTGTCTCTCACAGCCAGGAACCCAGATTCGATCCCAGCCTCAAGCGACTGCCTGGGTGGAATTTGCACATTCTCCTTGTGGCTGCATGGGTTTCCTCCCACACTCCAAAGATGTGCAGGTTAGGTGAACTGGCCACTCTAAATTGCCCTTAGGTGTTCATGGATGTGTCAATTATGTGCATTACTCAGGGGAAAATATAGGGTAGGGGAATGGGTCTGGGTGGGTCACTCTTCAGATGATCGTTGTGGACTTGTTGGGCTGAAAGGTCTGTTTCCACACTGTAGGGATTCTAGGATTCAAAAACAGAAAGACTTCATATCCCAGACCGGCTGAGGTCACCAAGGGTTCCAACCATCTCAAATCACCTTATGCCTGAGGCATTGTGACCTTCAGATTAAAATCATCACTACACCTGCAAGAATTCTTTGAGGAAGTAACAAGCATGTTAGACCAAGGAGAGCTGATTAATGTTATCTACCTGGACTTCAAAGGAGGCATTTGACAAGCTGCCACACAGGACTCTGAGTAAGATAAGAGCCCATGGCGTTAGAGGCAAGGTGCTAGCATGGGCGGAAGATTGGCTGTTTGGCAGAAAGTGGGGATAAAAGGGTCCTTCTCAGGATGGCAGCCGCTGAGAAGAGATGTTCCGCAAGGCTCATTGTTGAGACTACAACTTTTCACTTTAGACATTAATGATCAGATGAAGGAACTGAGGGCATTCTGGCTAAGTTTGCAGATGGTACAAAGACTGATAACATTGAGGAGGTAGGGATGCTGCAGAAGGATTGAGACAGGATAGGAAGGTGGGCACAGAAGTGGCAAATGGAGTACAACATGGAAAAGTGTGTGATTATGCACCTTGGTAGAAAGAAGGGGAGGCATGGACTATTTTCTAATGGGAAGAATATTCAGAGGTTTGAATTGCAAAGAGACTTGGGAGTTCTAGTCCAGAATTCTTAAGGTAACTCTCAGGTTGAGTTAGTAGTAAGGAAGGCAAATGCAATGCTAGCCTTTACCATAGAATCCCTACATGTGGAAATAAGCCCTTCAGCCCAACAGGTCCACACTGACACTCCGAAAAGTAACCCACCCAGACCCATTCCCCTGTGATCCTATATTTACACTTGACTAATGCACCTAACCTTCAAATCCCTGAACATTATAGGCAATTTAGCACGGCCAATTCACCTAACCTGCACATCTTTGGATTGTGGGAGGAAATCCATGCAGACACGGGCAGAATGTTGGAAGGAGCAACAGGAATTCAGAGTACTGAGTTAATGGTAAGATTCTTGGTAGTGTAGGTGAGCAGAGAGAGAGGGATCTCAGTGCCCAGGTACATAGATCCTTGAAAGTTGCCAACCAAGTTGATAGGGTTGTTAAGGCATACGGTATGTTAGCTTTTATTGGTAGAGGGATTGAATTTCAGAACCATGAGATCATGCTGCAGCTGTACAAAACTCTGGTGCGGCCACATTTGGAATATTGCATACACTTTTGATCACCGCATTAGAGGAAGGATGTGGAAGCTTTGGAAAGTGCTCAGAAGAGATTTACTAGGATGTTGCCTGGTATGGAGGGATGGTCTTACAAGGAAAGGCTGAGCGACTTGAGGCTGTTTTCGTTAGAGAGAAAGAGGTTGAGAGGTGACTTAATTAAGACATAAGATAATCAGAGGGATAGATAGGTTGGACAGTGAGAGCCTTTTTCCTCAGATTGTGATGGCTAGCACGAGGGGACATAGCTTTAAGTTGAGGGGTGATAGATATAGGACATTTGTCAGAAGTAGAGAATGCATTGCCTGCAACAGGAGTAGACTTGCCAACTTTAAGGGCATTTAAATGGTCATTGAATAGGCAGATGGACAAGAATGGAATAATGTAGGCGAGATGGACTTCAGATTGCACCAACCTGTAGAATCAACATGGAGGGCCGAATGGCCTCTATTGCACTGAAATGTTCTACGCTTTAATGTGCAAACTCACCACAGTCGCCAGAGGCTTGAATCGAACCCGGGTTTCTGGCACTGTGAGGCAGTAGTGCTAACCACTGAGCCAGAGGACTTGAATAGAAAACAGGGATGTACTTCTGAGGCTGTAAACGTCTTTGGTCACACCACATTTGGAGTATTGTGCACAGTTATGTGCCCCACACCTCAGGAAAAATATACAGGCCCAGGAACACGTTCAGAAGAGATTCACGAGTATAGTCCCAGGAATGACAAGCTTAATGTATGAGAAACATTGAGAAGTGTGGGTCTATACTCAATAGAGTTTAGAAGGATGAGGGGATATCTAATTGAAACTTACAGAATACTGAATGGCCTGGACCTAGTGGATGTTGGGAAGATGTTTCCATTGGGAGCAGAGACTAGGACTTGAGGGGACAGCCTTAGAGTAGAAGGAAGACCTTTGAGAATAGAGATTTGCTGAAGATGTTTCACCCTGAGGGAGTGGTGAATCTATGGAATTCATTGACACAGAAAGCTGTGGAGGCCACGTCATTGAGTGCATTTGAGGCTGAGTTAGATAGGCTCTTGACCATCAAGAGCACCAAGGGTTACAGGGAAAAAGCAGGAGAATAGGGTTGAGAAACTTATCAGCCATGATTGAATGGTGGAGGAGACTCAATGGGCTGAATGGCCTGACTTATGCTCTTATGTCTCACAGTCTTATCTCTCTCCAATGAGAGAACAACCCTATGGTCCTCTAGGACTTTGATACTTCCGAATCAGGCATAGAAAGCCTCAAGGGACAACTGGAGTATCGTAATAACAGTTAACAACTGAGTGGATATGTGCAGAGTGACCTCAACATATTATACCACATAGTCACACCTGATATTACCATTTTACTTCATTGGTTTCGTGCAATTCTGCAGCACTACAAAAGAAATATACTGCCGATTCACGTCGCTCTTCACCAGGAGAAACTCAGCTCATGGGACAGCATCGTGTGTAAAGAAAAACAGTATGAACGTTTCCAGTCCAGTGAACCTTTGTCGACTCATCCTCACTTTTTTTGTTCACTAATCACAGGAATTCAAAACTCTGCAGTTAGAGTCATTGATTATTGTTCACTCGTTTCCCCCCCGCACCCCCCAAAGCAAAGGTTTGCTACTCAGCTCCGCATTGGTTTTTAAAATATAACTTTGACGCATAAATATAAATTCTATTTAAAGGAGGACAGACAATATAATTGCAGTACCCACTTGATATGGACGACGTTGAGATCTTATCTTGGTGGTAACAGGAACTTATAAGCAAATGATATAATTTCCCTCTACCGCCTTCAAAAATTTAAACCCGCAAATCTGACCACTTGGTATTTTTGATACGTCTTACTTACTAGTAAATATAAATTGATTATGTACAAATACTCACTTTGATTTAAGAGAGGAATTTCTTTCGTAAGCTCTTCTTTGCATACAGACAGCCAGTGCTGTGCACTTGCCTGCACTGACCTCCGGTCAGAGACAGACCCTGCCATTTGTACCAACCACCAGGGACCGCATACCTGCACAGTGCGCTCAAAACTCCAACTGCTGCCATGAGGCCAACTGGGAAAACTCAGGAAAAGATTCAGCCTCCATCCATAGACGCTCCTCCATCGATGACTCTAGTGAAGCGAGAAGAAAAAAGGACATTTACTTCTAACCAGAACTCTCGTTACATCAAAAACACAAAAACTATCGCTGAACTGCTCTTCATCAAGGCACCCTGCCATTGCCACTCATGCGCAGTCTGGATCAGGTACATGGTCACATTGGTGCACGTGCGAGTAGCACCTCATGGGCACGTGGTTGGTGGTGCGCACGAGCCGCCTTAGCCGTTGGGTTTCCCGGCAAAGTGCGCGTGCGTGTCGATGCTGCGCTCGTGCTGCTGACAGCAACCCTTGTCCGAGATGACAATTGCTCTTATGGGATATGTAATGTACTGCAGTTAGTATAAGACTTATATTTGAGCTCCGAAAGTTATTTCGTTTGTGAATAGCAGAAACATGTTGGTGCTGAAAATTTGCAATGAAATCAGAAACGATGGTGTAAGAAACAAACTCAATAAAATTTTAGACAAGACCAACAAATCTGGAAAGAAGACAATTTATTACGGACTTGCAAGTACGGGCTGCAACTGCACAAAGCAATTGAGCGAATTAGACTTGGGTTAGTTTACAATTATACCAAAGTCTGTGAGAAGATTTGTAGCTTGGGTGCTCGTTGTTGTGGTTCTGTTCGCCGAGCTGGGAATTTGTGTTGCAGACGTTTCGTCCCCTGTCTATGTGACATCCTCAGTGCTTGGGAGCCTCCTGTGAAGCGCTTCTGTGATCTTTCCTCCGGCATTTATAGTGGTTTGAGTCTGCCACTTCCGGTTGTCAGTTCCAGCTGTCCGTTGCAGTGGTCGGTATATTGGGTCCAGGTCGATGTGCTTATTGATTGAATCTGTGGATGAGTGCCATGCCTCTAGGAATTCCCTGACTGTCTCTGTTTGGCTTGTCCTATAATAGTAGTGTTGTCCCAGTCGAATTCATGTTGCTTGTCATCTGCGTGTGTGGCTACTAAGGATAGCTGGTCGTGTCGTTTCGTGGCTAGTTGGTGTTCATGGATGCGGATCGTTAGCTGTCTTCCTGTTTGTCCTATGTAGTGTTTTGTGCAGTCCTTGCATGGGATTTTGTACACTACATTGATTTTGCTCATGCTGGGTATTGGGTCCTTTGTTCTGGTGAGTTGTTGTCTGAGAGTGGCTGTTGGTTTGTGTGCTATTATGAGTCCTAGTGGTCTCATTGAGCTGAGTGAGGTCGCCTCTCCAGACTCCTAATTACCAAATCTCTCTTACTAGGCTATACAACTGCCCATCTTCGCTCCACCCTTGTTACTTCCCCTTCCCCATGTTGGCAACCTTCCTCCCTGTTAGTGCTGACATTTTCATTATTTTGTCGATAGTACATCAAGATAAAGTTTAACATTTTGTATTAATACTGCTGGTACATTCCATTCTCCATACACTTCATCAATTTTGTATCATTTTTGTACAGCTCAGGCATCTTAGTTATCTCAGGTTTTTTGCTGAAAACCTATTTTAAAAAAGTTAACTTGACTCCAGAATTAGTATTAATTAACCATAATTAAAAGTAAAGATACACTTCCCTAAGTACCTGCAGAGTTAATAGCTTTTTTTGCTGGACCCCTTTTCTTAATGTTTTTATATATCTGCAAAAACAACACTCCTTTTCGTTTCTAACAACAGGAAACACCAGCATCTGTAAAGAGTTATCGCATAAGTTCAGATCAGACAGGAAATGTAATTTCAAAAAATTGCAAGGACCATGATATGTGACATAGTGACATAAAGGTAACCATCTTTTCTTCAGTCACACTCTGGGTAAAATAAAGTCAGTGTTGTGTGTTTGGTCAGTCAATTATGTCTGTGTAATGTACAGCAACATTCAGCACCAAATCTAGGCTATGTATACCTCTGTGATGTTACAACAATGGAAATGCTTTGTGTTAATTTAAGCTTAAGACATTTGTCTCAACAAGGACGTGATATTTATCATATACTTTACGTGAGCTAACATATATGCCAGTCTCAGATTGATAATAGTGCTTGACCCAAGAAACCATATCATGGTGACACATTATTTAACATTTCAGATCAATTTTTTTTATTAGAACTGGGGAAAGTTAAAGATCTAATAGACTTTGAACAAGAGGTAAGGACAAAATGAAAATTTGTGATAAGATGGAGGACAGGAGAGATTGAATGATAAAAAGAGTTACTTCCATGGGGTAGAAGGGAAATGTGGTAGGGCAAGAACAGAAACAAAACAAAAGAATGTCTGGAGCACGTGTGCTACTGGAATTAAAGGTTAAAGCTCTCAACTGCATTTTGTGGTTATGATCTGTTGTCATCACAGCCTCCATACCCACTTTGTTGGCCAGGAATCCACACTGAACACCAGTTCTCCAACTCTTCTTATGAGGATTATGACTTCACCGCTGACCATCAAGCCACCATTTTTAAAGCAGATGTTTCCCTCATTTCTTCATAAGCAAGTTTGAGGAACCAAATGGGCTCCTCCTGTTCCTATTTCTTATGATCTTTATGGGGTTCTGGAATTTTCCCTGAACAGCTTCTTCCTGCTTCCCAAGATCAATAACTAGCTCTGCTCTGGTGGACACAACCTTCCTGCCCCAGTAAATTAATTTCTTCCAATTTTGACTCCATTTATCTCTCTCCAAACTGTCTGCATTAGGCGATTGCAAGAGAAGAGGGAGCTGTGGGGTCATGTAACTTACTATGTACATTTAACCCATTTCTAACTATCCCATATGCCGCACTTCTAAACATTTCTTACATTTTTGGCATAATAAAATTTATCAGTGTTGGGACCTTTGCTATTTGTGGTAAATATAAGTGATTTAAATTTGATTGCAGGATTATGTGAAATTTGTTGGAGTGTTAAATCGTGAAGAGGATCAACTTACATTGCAGGAATGTACAGATTGGCTGCTCAGATGGTCTGATCAATGGCAAATGGAATTTAATCAGAATAAGTCTGAGGTGGTTCATTTGGGCAGGACAAATAAAGCAAGAGAATATATGATGAATGGCAGGACCTTGGATACACCTTGACATGCAGGTCTGTGGTCTTTTAATGTCGGACAAGTAAAGTTATTGCCTTTATTAGCTGAGGCATAGAGTTTAAGAGTAGGCAGGGTGTACTGCAATTGGATAATAGTCATGATTCGGAGATGCCGGTGTTGGACTGGGGTGTACAAAGTTAAAAATCACACAACACCAGGTTATAGTCCAACTCGTGTGCTTCCAATTAAACCTGTTGGACTATAACCTGGTGTTGTGTGATTTTTAACTTTGCAATTGGATAAGGCATTGCTTTGGCAGAGACTACAATACTTTGTGCAGAGGGGAATCCATGTTATCAGAAGGATATGATGGCACGAGAGAGAATGCACAAGCAATTTACCAGAATGTTATTTAGACTGGACAGTTTTAATTATGAAGAGAGATTGTTTACCTGAGAACAGAGGAGACTGAGGGGAGCCACTATTGAGTTGTGTAAAATAATGGGAGGCATAGTTAGTATAGACAGAAAGGAATTTTTTCCCTTGGTGGAGGAATCAATTCCAGGGACATAGCGTTAAGGCAAGGGGCTGGAGGTTTAAAAGGACTGTGAGGAAAAACCTTTTCACCCAGAGCGTATTGGGAATCTGGAACTCAATACTTCTATGGGTGGAAGAGGCAGAAGCCCTCATAATTTCAAGAAATATTCAGATGTGTTGTTGCAGTGCCAAGACATTCAAGGCTACGGGCCAAGTGCTGGATTTTGAGATTAGAATAGTCAGATGCTTGTCTTTGACTGGCACAGATTCAATAGACAGAATGGCCTTTGTTCTGTCCTGTAGATTTCTGTGACTCGAAAACTGTTCCAAACCTGTTCTTTCCTGGGAAAGCCGTAGTTATACTTCATAATTTACTGTCTGTGAGGACATTTATGTATCACTATTGTTTTGTGTTTTGACTAAAAATGTCATAAGAAAAGCATTTTTTTTTAAAAAATCATCTCCCGATGTGGGAATCGAGACAGTGGCTCTGGGAATAAGAGACCTCGAAAATTAGCTACCTGCGCTGTCCAAATATTGGGATTTGCCGATAACTGGCACTTTTGCCAGTATGTCCCACCATTTCAGATGTCTTTCTGGTTTGCATCAGGTGTTACAATGTTCACGAGAGGCCACAATTTATTACTGTTCCATAAAACAAAATTTAATTGAAACTGACAGTAAAATCAGCAAATTGTATTGCTTTCTCATCGAGCCTCAAGGGAGGAATGAATGTTGACCAGCCTGCATTGGAATATTGAACTACCAATAGACTTCAATAAAAAAGGCGGTTCCCAAGACTGGTTAAAAAAAATCCTTGTCAAGGTAACTGTTGATGAGAATGTATGATTCACATCAGTCCCAGTCTGGCATAAAATCAAAGCTGATGGTGATATTTCAGTGCAAAGCTTTTCCTGAGGAGAATTTTTTGATTTTATTGTCACATGTATTTTACAGTCAGAATGCAATAATACAGGGTGAAAAATTTTCATTTGTCGTCACTGTGAGATATTGTATTATAGGTCTCATTACTAACCCACTCACAAGTGCCTTGTTTATTCATTCGTAACTCCTTTCTTACCCACTCTCAAGCGAACACAGTGTACCCGTTTCATTCATTCATAACTCCCTACTATAATAAAATTTCATTTGTTCGTTCATAAAACCATGGTTGTGTAGTATAATTTTACGATCATAAGATAGACCAAATTAAAACAACCCTTTCTAATCAAAATAACCCTTTCAAACCCATTACTGCATTTTCACACCTTATCAGTCATTGCTATAAGCAGTGTTTAGGCCTATTTACCTCTGAATAAGTGTAGCATATTCAGAACAATATCAACCCCACCATCAAGTCTCCACAAAACATTATAATATTAATTAGCCCTTACCAACCGTCTCTCGGACTTGATAAGATTACAGAACACCAAACATTTCTCCCAATTAGTATGTACCTGTTAAATACCCTTCAACTGGGCTGTTATCTCATTAAGAAACCAACTGTCATAACAGCACTGATGTGAAATTGCATGAATGAATGAAACTCACACCAGCAAATAGTAAACAAATCTCACATCGGCTGTGGTAATCAGTTTAATATCCTTTATTCTTTTCTTAAATACAGGTACAATTTCTAACTTATTTAAAGCATGTCAGCCTGGTAAATGTTTTACTAATGTTGACTAACAGTTAAGACAAAAGGATTGATACCTCTTAATTATACAAGCAGACAGGACAGTCACACTTAATCATATCAGGAGTAGCAGCTAGTATTTAGCACATGTTTTAATCAATCTCCTGTCTCCCAGGGCAGACGCCTGTCAAACCATTGTGTATTATAGATAAAACAATGTAACATCACAGTAATGGGAATTTTAATATATGTAAGAACTGGGCATAAAGAGGCTAGTGTAAGATCTGTATTTTGGGACTCTGTTGCCACCTTGAAATTATGCTTCTTGTGGTTGCTGAATAAAGAGGCTATTTTCTCCACTCACTGATTTCGATCATTATTTGAAGACGATCCCACACCACAAATCGGCGCCCTTTTAAATAATTTAAAAATAGGGACAAAAAAAATTTCAGAAAGGCACTGTGATCCACTTGCACAAGAAAGGTTTAATTGAAGAAATAGATCAAATAAGTGTGAAATTTGAGAATGGGGGACTATTGAAGAAAGAACTTTGCTTCTCTGGGATTTGTTCATATTCCACCTTGTCAACAGTGTAGTCTGTGTTATACAATCAATCAAAACCAACTTAGCAGTTATACCTGGCCTTATGAATGTAGTTCAGCCCTTGGAAATGTGCAAAAATAAACTTATCTAGGACAGCATCTGAAATATTTGCAACAACTGCAAACATCTGAAGATAAACAATTTCACTAAGGGCAGAAGTATGTGACCATCCTTGCAAGCAGTTGTGTCACAGCGTCATGGAAATGGGGAATGAATTTGATCCTAAAATTGTCAAAAAGTTAATTTCTAACATTGAATATCAAATGTACCAAGAGCAACAATAATGCCAAAGTTAATGGGGTACTGAAGATGCCAAGCTCAGGGACGAATCAAATTTTGATATTATGCAACAAAGCTACTCATGTTGTATATTTTATGGACCCATGCAGAGACAACACGAGTTTCTATGAACATAAGTTTCATTTACTGTGCTTTAAAATACTTACATTATTGTTTTCTGAGACCTCCCCCCCGCCCCGCCCCCCCCCCCCCCCCCCAATTCAGCATAAATAGGATCAAGAGTAAACAGACCACAACATGATAATCAAACTCTTAACAATTGAATACTACATTTTTTTCCCTTTGGAAAACTCAAATACCTTATTTTAAACTAAACCATCGAAGGAACACATATTTGTATATAAAGTTATTTCGTAGAATTCAATTTGCCTTGTTTGACCAAGTACAGAAATAATATTTGTATCGAGACATCAAAGTTTCTGTTGTCTCTGTTGTGATGAGCAAATTTGAGGTTGGAGTTCTGTGTGATCGACTAATGAAAAAGATAGTCAACCTAATTGCAAGGACCTGCAAGATATTCAATCTTGAAGTTATTACTGATGATCCTGATTCCAACGATCTGTCAATGACTAGATCTTGAAATGGCTTAACATTGTAGTCAGCACTTGATAATCGTTGCAGAGAGTGAATCTTCTACCAATGTGGTACATGTGCCAGCGTCGACAGGTGTACGTGTAAACTAATACTTCCTGCACTTCAGTAAAATATTTGCATTCAGTTTCTGACATCATGTACGATGCCTAAGTGATTTTTTTTTGCTTCCTTTGTGTCCTGTGTTAGCACAGCTGCAAGCATATTTTCAGATGTACCAGTTGTGACAACCATTTCCACAGGTGAAGAACTGTGAGGACTGGGATGCAGATACAGTCTTCACCTTTAATGTGCCAAATATGCTAGTTGTGCAATTGTTAATTCCCAATGGGTGTCTTTGCACAGTAGCTTCTGATGAGTCTCCACGATCTCTGAGGATTTGGAAGGAATTTATGACAGAAGTGGCACTGTGGTTAACACTGCTGCCTCACAGCGCCAGAGACCCGGGTTCAATTCCCGCCTCAGGTGACTGACTGTGTGGAGTTTGCACATTCTCCCCGTGTCTGTGTGGGTTTGCTCCGGTTTCCTCCCACAGTCCAAAAATGTGCATGTTAGGTGAATTGGCCATGCTAAATTGCCCGTAGTGTTGAGTGTAGGGGAATGGGTTTGGGTGGGTTGCACTTCGGTAGGTTAGTGTGGACTTGTTGGACCGAAGGGCCTGTTTCCACACTGTAGGTAATCTAAAAAAAAGTTTTCGTATCCTATGACAAAATTAGCTCCAACACTTCATGTTGAAATCCTTCAAAATCATTCTGATCACTATCTGAATCACCAAACAATTCATCCCAATTTTAGTTTTCCATTGTTCATGACTAGATTATGTGAGTTTGAATACAGGCATTCTTCACTGTGCTTAATTGGTTCAGAAAATACATTTTTGCAACGTTGCTAGGTAATTACCATCTCCAGTAAGAGACAATCTAACCACCACTCTTTGACATTTGATGGCATTACCATCACTGAATCCCTCACTATCAATATCCTGGGGATTGCTGTTGACCAGAAACTCAACTGGACTCACCATAAAACTCCATTGGCCATGTTAACAGGTCAGAGGTTAGGAATACAGCAGCAAATAACTCACCTCCTGCCTCCCCAGAGCTTGCCCACCATCTACAAGGCACAAGTCAGGAACGTGATGCAATTCTCATCACTTGCCTGGATGAGTGTAGCTCTAACAACACTCAGTAAGTTTGACACCATCCAGGACAAAACATCCTACTTGATTGGCACCATATCCACAAGCATCCACTCCCTCAGCCACTGATTCCCAGTAACAGCAATGTACTATCAACAAGATGTCTTGTAGGAATTCCCTAAAGATTCTTGGACAGTCGATTCCAAAGCCAAAACCACTTCCATCGAGAAGGGCAAGGGCAGCAGATATACAGGAACAGTACCACTTGCAAGGTCCCCTCCAAGACATTCACTTCCTGACTTGGAAATATATTGCCATTCCTTCACTGTCCCACCAAAGTCCCGAAATTCTCTGCTTAATGGTATTGTGAGTCAATCTATAGCATGTGGACTATGGTTGTTCAAGAAGGCAGCTTCCCACCAACTTCTCATGGGTAACGACGGATGGTCAGTAAATGCTGGCCAAGTGGCAACTCTTACATTCAACAAGAGAATAAAAAGATTGGGTGTGGACCTAGCTAAGAAAACAAGCTGTTGAAAGAGATGGAACCCAGAGCTGTGGAGAAATCATTTTAAAGCACTGCAAGTAGTAATGATGATCTCTGCATGGTAAGGAATGAATTTAGAGTCACAGAGAAGTACAGCATGAAAACAGACCCTTCGGTCCAACCCGTCCATGCCGACCAGATATACCAACCCAATCTAATCCCACCTGCCAGCACCTGGCGCATTTCCCTCCAAACCCTTCCTATTCATATACCCATCCAAATGCCTCTTAAATGTTGCAATTGTACCAGCCTCCCCCACATCCTCTGGCAGTTCATTCCATACACGTACCACCCTCTGCGTGAAAATGTTGCCCCTTCGGTCTCTTTTATATCTTTCCCCTCTCACCCTAAACCTATGCCCACTAGTTCTGGACTCCCCGATCCCAGGGAAAAAACTTTGTCTATTTATCCTATCCATGCCCCTCATCATTTTGTAAACCTCTATAAGGTCACCCCTCAGCCTCCGACACTCCAGGGAAAACAGCCCCAGCCTGTTCAACCTCTCCCCGTAGCTCAGATCCTCCAACCCTGGCAACATCCTTGTAAATCTTTTCTGAACCCTTTCAAGTTTCACAACATCTTTCCGATAGGAAGGAGGCCAGAATTGCACGCAATATTCCAACAGTGGCCTAACCAATGTCCTGTAAAGCTGCAACATTACCTCCCAACACCTGTACTCAATACTCTGACCAATAAAGGAAAGCGTACCAAACGCCTTCTTCACTATCCTATCTACTTGCGACTCCACTTTCAAGGAGCTATGAACCTGCACTCCAAGGTCTCTTTGTTCAGCACCACTCCCTAAGACCTTACCATTAAGTGTATAAATCCTGCTAAGATTTGCTTTCCCAAAATGCAGCACCTCGCATTTGTGTCAAATATTGTGCCACTGTTCACTCCAGCAAGGGTTGTCATGAGTTTAACGTTGTGTTTAGGCTTTGCTCCAGACTGTGATCACAACTTAAACTGATCAATGAAGGAGTTTTGATTCAAGGCATCCAGTAGGGATCAGAATGGCTGAACTCAATATTGGTTCCAAAGACTTCAGAAAGCAGAAAAATGGAAGTGAGACTTTGTTTTAATATTTCAAGGAGCATAGCAAATGTACAATTATGTTAAATGAACTATACTTTGTGAATAAAAGCAAATTACTGTGGATGCTGGCATCTGTAACCAAGAGAAAATGCTGGAAAATCTCAGCAGGTCTGGCAGCATCAAAGGTCAGTTAGACTCGAAACATCAGCTCTTTTCTCTCCTTACAGATGCTGCCAGACCTGCTGAGCATTTCCAGCATTTTCTCTTATATTTTGTGAATTTTGTTTACTTGTTTGCTCTGTTGTTAAATCATTTATTTTCAGTTATCTGGGAGCATGCATCTTTTGGAGGGTAAATGTTCATTATTGAGGAGAGTCAGATGGTGGCTAATGTTCCCTCTAAGTTTTCTTTATTTTCGCAGGCTCAAAGCTCCTCTGAACACTGTGTTGAAATTTATGGAGTGAGAGGGGCAGCTATGGTACATATTGTTTCCCAAATCCAGAAGTAAAGTCAGTCCCAAATGGACATTTTATAGAGCCAGCCCACAGCCAAAATAGACAACCTTAGCGATATGACAATAGATATTTCCAACCCTTAGCACAAGGATGTTCTAACTTTAAGAGCCGTCCAGTTCCAACAATGCCAGAATGTGGCAATGGAAATCTTTTGAAGCTATAAGCAAACCCACAGAGATTGTCAGTTGGATCTAGCTAGGACCCTGGCATTTTTGGCAGGGAGCTTGCAAGGAGCCTAAGGAGCAGGGTGAGGCATAGGATTTGGTGGTCAGATGAGAAGTGGCAAACAGCAGTTACGTCGGAATGTGCTCCTGACACATACAGGATGCATGTACCGTCTTTCATACACATTTATGTAGGTATGTTGGACTATCATTTTAAGAGCTGAAAATGTGTTGCTGGAAAAGCGCAGCAGGTCAGGCAGCATCCAGGGAACAGGAGAATCGACGTTTCGGGCATAAGCCCTTCTTATCTCCTGTTCCCTGGATGCTGCCTGACCTGCTGCGCTTTTCCAGCAACACATTTTCAGGTCTGATCTCCAGCATCTGCAGACCTCACTTTCTCCTATCATTTTAAGAGTCCAATTATGTGATGTTCTATGCCTATATGCATCATGTTACTGCAATCCAAAAATGTTTGGTGGACAGAAGCCAAATTCAAAGGGCTGAGAAATGATCAATGATTCTTTCAATTTCTGTGAACCATTGTATATATGATTGCAAATACTGAACATGTTTTCATTGCATTTCATTATTTATTGTGTGTTTATCTAAGTTTGTTGGATTATCCCTTTAAGCATCTGACATTGACATTTTGGAGGAAAGCATCTTAATATGAGCCTTGCCTGCAGAGTGGTCACATTGTAATATAAAGCTTCTGCTGTTGTGAAACACTTTGGCCTTCCATCCTTCTTGGAATGCTGACACTACTACCTTCCACTTCCTTCCCACCTTTCAATCAGCTGAATTAAAAATGTGCTTTTAAACTCCTACCTGCCTGCTGTAGCTACAGTATTATAGCACGGCAATGCAATATTGCGATCATTTGGCTTGTTAAGAATTTCAATTTCCATTAGTTACTTTTGAAAACATGATTGGTGGATAGGTTGTCGGTTTCAGCACCCACCAGCCTATGAGGATTTGTCATGGATGGATGGGAAGGCATGGACTTGCCACCTGATACTTTAAATGAAAGCATGTCAGCAGAGAGCCATAACATTCAGCCATATATTTTTGACTGTAAACAGTTTTCATTTTAAAAGAAAAGCAATATATTGAGAATGATGGAAATCTGAAATAAGAAATGCTGGAGAAACTCCAGAACAAGAGAATGAGAAGAAGTCATTGGATTCGAAATGTTTACTCTTATTCTCGTTCCACAGATGCCTCCAAACTTGAGATGCTCATTCACATTTTCTGTTATTATTCCATTTTAAAGATCATGACTTATATTATTGCTGGAAATTTCTCCTGAAGAAATTGTGTGCTGTCTGTCTATTTCAGTTTTCTGACTGCATGGCTGCACACATGTGTATCTGAGAGAGAACATAGTGATGGATTGTGATACTTTTTTAAGCTAGAATATGGTGGCCAGGCTATTACTTATCAGAAACCCTGGCTATAACTTAGATCTATTTAGATACTAGGCATGTTATGGTACATTGTACTCCTCTACATTGGGGAGACAGGCCGCCTACTTGCGGAACGTTTCAGGGAACACCTCTGAGACACCCGCACCAACCAACCCGACCGCCCCATGGCTGAACACTTTAGCTCCCCCTCCCATTCCGCCAATGACATGCAGGTCCTTGGCCGCCTCCATCGCCAGACCCTGGCCACACGAGGAAGAGCACCTCATCTTCCGCCTCGGAACCCTCCAATCACACGGGATGAATGTAGATTTCTCCAGCTTCCTCATTTCCCGTCCCCACCCCCCCCACCTTATCTCAGTCCCAACCTTCGGATTCAGCACCGCCCTCTTGACCTGCAATCTTCTTCCTGACCTCTCCGCCCCCACCTCCTCTCCGGCCTATCACCCTCACCCTCACCTCCTTCCACCTATCGTATTCCCGGCGCCCCACCTTTTATCTCAGCCCACTTGGCACACCACCCTCATTCCTGAAGAAGGGCTTATGCCTGAAACGTCGATTCTCCTGTTCCTCGGATGCTGCCTGGCCTGCTGTGTTTTTCCAGCACCACATTTTTCAACTCTGGTACTCCAGCATCTGCAGTCCTCACTTTCTCCTATATTATGGTACATTCTGACTTGGGGACATGGAAATTATTTGCAAAAATAGTGTTTGATCCAGAACCTGAGCAAGACATGTAGTGGAACCCCAAATTAGTGGAATCACTCTACATATGCAGGTTTGCTAGTAGAATTCTAAAACCTACAGTGTGAAAGGTGTCAATTTTGCGTGCTGTGCCTCTGTTTGCTTTTTGTACTGACTTCCAAATCCCCTATTTATGTGTATAACCTTGAAAAGAGATTGTGTTCGCCGAGCTGGGAATTTGTGTTGCAGACGTTTCGTCCCCGGTCGAGGTGACATCCTCAGTGCTTGGGAGCCTCCTGTGAAGCGCTTCCGTGATCTTTCCTCCGGCATTTGTAGTGGTTTGAATCTGCCGCTTCCGGTTGTCAGTTCCAGCTGTCCGCTGCAGTGGTCTGTATATTGGGTCCAGGTCGATGTGCTTATTGATTGAATCTGTGGATGAGTGCCATGCCTCTAGGAATTCCCTGGCTGTTCTCTGTTCGGATTCGACTGGGACAACACTCCTATTATAGGACAAGCCAAACAGAGAACAGCCAGTGAATTCCTAGAGGCATGGCACTCATCCACAGATTCAATCAATAAGCACATCGACCTGGACCCAATATACCGACCACTGCAGCGGACAGCTGGAACTGACAACCGGAAGTGGCAGATTCAAACCACTACAAATGCCAGAGGAAAGATCACAGAAGCGCTTCACAGGAGGCTCCCAAGCACTGAGGATGTCACCTAGACAGGGGACGATACGTCTGCAACACAAACTCCCAGCTCGGTGAACAGAACCACAACAACGAGCACCCGAGCTACAAATCTTCTCACAAACTTTGAACCTTGAAAATTCCTAATCCTGGAGTACATTTTTAAATTATTTATGGAATCAACTTCTGCTATATTTTCATGGTGAACATTCCAGAGGTTATTGAACATTCCAGAGGTTATTACCATGGCCAATCAATTTTTGACTGTGAAAGGAAACCAGATTAATTGAAATTCACACAGATGCAGGAGAATGAGCAAACTCCACAACGTGACCCAAGGTGAACCCGGATTCCTGGCGCTGTGAGACAGCAGTACTAACTACTGTGCCTCTGTGCCGCCCAGCTTTGTTCAAAGGGTCTCTGGAAAACCAATAGATAGACCAATATGAAATGGCTCTTATCTCTAACAAGGTATACTCAAATGTAGTATAGCCATCAGATACACCCCTGAGAAGGAATATCTGAGAAGCTCTGAGAATGTACCATCAAAATGTTCCTCCCATCTTCCATAAGTGTAGATACATTCACTTGGGTGTGTAATCTATCCTGAATAGGCTCAGGGACAACTGCTGGTGAGCTTGGCACAGACATGGGCCTTATGGCTAGTGGATGAAATCATGACCAAGCTCTCTAAAACCCAGAGGATATTTGGAGAACAGGTCCCTGCTGAGCACACTATGATGATGAGACTCTGGAATGGAATGCATGAGAAGCAGAGGAATGTTAGACAGAGGTGTCAGAGATTACGTGTAGACTGGAACAAGATGCCTCGGAGTCTGGCCAAGGTCTGTCTGACCTATAGTTCTGGCATGGCAGCCTCCATAGTGACGGCCGCTGCCCTGGGAAGTTAGGTCCAGCAGAGCAAACAAAGGGAACTTCAATCTATTATTCAAGCTCCAGGCGCATGGATGAATTCATTCAATGGTGAGGTGCGGCCTCCTTGCAAGTGCTACATCCCTTCAAAGTGTGAAGATGGTGCCATTGTGCCCCAACAGGGAGGAGGACTGACAGCTAGACATCCAAGAATTCTTATCCCAGGATACTTCGGCAGAGAAGTGCCTCTCCACCTTCATCTGCCTGTGACCTAATAACCTCAAGGAGGGTAGGCCAAGAAGATTACATCTATGCAGGCATCCCACAGCAGGCCTCACTGCTCTAGCTCCTAAACGACCAGAATTCACCCACCAAAGTCACCTGAGGCATTCTGTCAAAGTGGTCAGCAGGCTTCCTCAAGCTTAGCTGCAGCTGTCAAGGTAGTACCCAGCTGTAGCAGTAAGAAAAGAAAGAATAAAGAACATTAACATTTTCTTTTGGATGTGCAGCTGTCTATGTTATGTGGAACCAAGTATTTCACAAACATAGCACTTTGCACTACATGAATGAAGTTTCTTTCTCACTGTTAAGGCTTCTAAAAGTTTCTGTTATGTGCAAGATGGATAGGGTAGCAGTGATAGGGTAGCAGATTGGGTCTGGAAGGGATGATGTTCAGACGGGCAATGTGGACTCGATGGACTGAATGGCCTGCTTCCACACTGCTGGGATTCTGATTCTATGAGAGTCATGATTCTTTGCAACTGTCTCCCTGAAAAAAAACGGTGAAAGTGGAGTCTTTGAATATTTCAGAGCAGAGGTGGACAGATTCAAATTAAGTAAGTAGTGAAAGGTTAAAAGGCTGGTGGGAATGTGAACTTAATCATATAATCAGATCAACCGTGATCATCTTAAATGTTGCAGCAGGCTCGAGGGGCTGAGTGGCCATTCCTATTCCTGATCCTGTGGTTTAATCTATATCTACCTGCCGATCGAAGGGTACAGCTGGATTTCCAAGCCATTATTATCCAGAATCCCTGTTTCTACTGAACTTCTAGGTTGTAACCCTTGTGGAATTTGATGAGAAGACATTGGAACAGTGGTATTGCACTTGTAAGAAGGGTTGGGGGTGGGGTGAATAACTTAGTTGGTTGGACTGCTGGTTTACAATTTACAATAATACTAACAGTGTGGGTTCAGCTGCACCAGCTGAGGTTATGATAAAGGATTGTCCTTCTCAACCTCTCCCCTTGCCTGAGGTGTGTTGACCTTCAGGTTATACCATTACCAGTCATCTCTCTCTCATTAGAGAGCAGCCCTATGGTCCAGTAGGACTGTGGCAACTTTATCTTTACCTGTAATTTGTTCCCCACAAATTGTTTCCACAGGCTTCTGAACAGTTTGGACTGCAAAGTATTTATCAAACAAATATAGTGGAACCTCTAGATGCCAAATACCCATGCCAGCATTCCACTTTCAGTATTGGAGTTATTTTCCTGTGCCATTGTGATGGGTTTTGGATCTGAATGTGACACATTAGTTGTCCTGCAGCAGACCCGTACCAAGGCCTTTTTGAGAGGTGTCTATTTTCAGAATGGTAAGGTTAGAGAGTTTACTGAAGTACACGTTGTCTCTTGATGTAAGACACAGCATTCTTGAGTGAAACATTATGTAGAGATGACCAAAATAAGGTGTTTTTTTCTCCAGTTATGAAACCAGCTGAGAAATGTTCAAGCATAGTGCTGTACCCAAACCTAGCAAATTTGTGTTGATCTTTCACTGCTCAACAGAGAGATGTCAAGAGGAATCCACCGAATGTCTACCCGAGTTAATGAGAGTTCAACAAAATTATCCAAAAGTGTGTTTCTCATGAACCTCAATGCATTTTGCCAGGTGCTATTGGTAACCAATCAAGATTGTGGCACGGTGGCACAGTGGTTAGCACTGCTGCCTCACAGCACCAGAGACCCGAGTTCAATTCCCACCTCAGGCGACTGACTGTGTGGAGTTTGCACATTCTCCCTGTGACTGCGTGGGTTTCCTCCGGGTGCTCCGGTTTCCTCCCACAGTCCAAAAATGTGCAGGTTAGGTGAATTGGCCATGGTAAATTGCCCGTAGTGTTAGGTGAAGGGATAAATGTAGGGGAATGGGTTTGGGTGGGTTGCGCTTCGGCAGGTCGGTGTGGACTTGTTGGGCCGAAGGGCCTGTTTCCACACTGTAAGTAATCTAATCTAATTGCTTGCCACATTCATTTGGAAAGTTTTGCTTCACCAGATTAACATTGGGATCACTTTGGTCCTCATCATTTTCCAAAGGAATATGTCCAATATCGTATAATGTCTTCAAATAGTCATATGCCACATGGAAACATAATGATGCTTGGGAAACAGGGGGACACGATCAGAGTGCTAAAGCAATTATCTGTGGAAGGGCTCACCCAAAACAGCATGTATTATTTTCAAACGAATGTATTTTCTTCTCGCAACATAATCAACAATGATGGTAGACCTAAGAAGACTAAAGTCCTTTCAGGATTTTGCTACTTCAAACTCAGTTCATGATTCCCAAGATCTTAGAAGATGGTAAACCAGTTGGTGATTGCTTTTGTCTCACTTTGCAACTACCATAGAACCCTGACACATTCTGCAAGAAAGCGTAAGAATGTGGGCGGCACGGTGGCACAGTGGTTAGCACTGCTGCCTCACAGCGCCAGAGACCCGGGTTCAATTCCCGCCTCAGGCAACTGACTGTGTGGAGTTTGCACGTTCTCCCCGTGTCTGCGTGGGTTTCCTCCAGGTGCTCCGGTTTCCTCCCACAGTCCAAAGATGTGCAGGTCAGATGAATTGGCCATGCTAAATTGCTTGTAGTGTTAGGGAAGGGTAAATGTAAATGTAGGGGTTGGGGTATGGGTGGGTTGCGCTTCGGCGGGTCGGTGTGGACTTGTTGGGCCGAAGGGCCTGTTTCCACACTGTAATGTAATCTAATCGTATCCACTGTGGCTGCATCAATTGAATGCTTTTCACAGGATCAAGGACATGTCGTGTCAAAGATGTCCTAGCTTAATACAAGTTGGCGTTTCCAATCATTACGGAGGAGAAAGTGAGGTCTGCAGATGCTGGAGATCAGAGCTGGAAATGTGTTGCTGGAAAAGCGCAGCAGGTCAGGCAGCATCCAGGGAACAGGAGAATCGACGTTTCGGGCATAAGCCCTTCTTCAGGAATGGGGAAAGTTTGTCCAGCAGGCTAAGATAAAAGGTAGGGAGGAGGGACTTGGGGGAGGGGCGTCGGAAATGTGATAGGTGGAAAGAGATCAAGGTGAGGGTGATAGGTCAGACTGGGGTGGGGGCGGAGAGGTCGGGAAGAAGATCTCAGGTTAGGAAGGCGGTGCTGAATTTGATGGATTTGACTGAGACAGGGTGGGGGGAGGGGAAATGAGGAAACTGGTGAAATTCGAGTTCATCCCTTGTGGTTGGAGGGTTCCTAGCCGGAAGATGAGGCGTTCTTCCTCCAACCGTCGTTTTGTTGTGGTCTGACGATGGAGGAGTCCAAAGACCTGCATATCCTTGGTGGAGTGGGAGGGGGAATTGAAATGTTGAGCTACAGAGTGGTTGGGTTGGTTGGTCCGGGTGTCCCAGAGGTGTTCTCTGAAACGCTCTGCAAGTAGCCGGCCTGTCTCCCCAATATAGAGGAGGCCACATCAGGTGCAGAGGATGCAATAGATGATATGTGTGGAGGTGCAGGTGAATCTGTGGCGGATATGGAAGTTTCCTTTGGGGCCTTGGAGGGAGGTGAGGGGGGAGGTGTGGGCGCAAGTCTTGCACCTCCTGCGGTTGCAGGGGAAGGTGCCGGGAGCGCAAGTCTTGCACCTCCTGCGGTTGCAGGGGAAGGTGCCCTCCACCGCATCTCTTCCACTTCCCGCTCCTCTGCCCTTGAACCCCGCCCCTCCAACCGCCACCAGGACAGAACCCCACTGGTCCTCACCTACCACCCCACCAATCTCCATGTACAGCGCATCATCCGCCGTCATTTCCGCTACCTCCAAACGGACCCCACCACCAAGGATATATTTCCCTCCCCTCCCCTATCAGCATTCCGTAAAGACCACTCCCTCCGTGACTCCCTCGTCAGATCCACACCCCCCACCAACCCAACCTCCACTCCCGGCACCTTCCCCTGCAACCGTCATAAACTGGTCGATTATACATTATAAGCATTATCAGTCACGGTAAATTGTGCAGGGCCATTTCTGTGGTTCTGGCACCTAATGTCATCCCCTGAAGTAAACTGTCTCTCTTGCTTAAAGTAAGCAGGTGGCCTGCATTTGCATTCCTGCTGGTTCCAATCACTACACTCCTTTTCTTCTCTCTCTCTCTCTCTCTCTCTCTCTGTCCCCCTTCCCCCTTTCTTCTGTTGGGGCCTTTCTCTCCTTTAGCTTCTGCTTTTAATCATAATTCAAAGTTCCATTTCCTTTTCTCTTCCTTTTTGTTCTGATCTGGCTATTCTTTCCTTTCGTTTTCCCTTTCCATTGCCTTTAATTCCAGCTGCTTCACTTGCAATCAAATTTTAGCCATTTCCAAAGATTCCGATTGTATTCCTGACAATTGTAAATCCTGTGCAATTGCCACAACTATCTCCACTTTCCTCACAGGTACAGGCAACTCCAACTCCAGCTTTTTTGCTAATTCTGGAAGCTTTGCTTTGCTCACTTTCTGAAAAACTTTTGAAGTGACTTCTTCCACCCTGAGGAAACCCTTAGTGACTGAAAGAGCCATCATTCCACAAGGCACACCCTTTTTAAAACAACGAAATACAATGCTTGAAATGAAAAAAAGTCAACACTTTCTACTCACTGCCTTTGAGTCCCATAATCTTAAATCCAATCTAGAAATAGAGATTTTGATCCCAACAAGAGTCACCAATTTGTTATGGACCACAATATATTTTGAATTTATATATTAAGAAAGTAGACTAGACTG
Source organism: Chiloscyllium plagiosum (assembly GCF_037043375.1). Lineage (NCBI taxonomy): Eukaryota > Metazoa > Chordata > Chondrichthyes > Orectolobiformes > Hemiscylliidae > Chiloscyllium > Chiloscyllium plagiosum. The sequence goes on along the minus strand of NW_028270172.1, from coordinate 42,641,626 downwards.
TACCCTTTTCTTATTTTAAAGGCATTGTGTTCTGGGTGCAATTTGATTGGTCAAATTACCAGTGTTGAAGCAAAATGCACTTGACTCATACACAATAGTTAAAATACATTAGAAGACAAATTGTAGTAATTTAACTCTAATAGAAAACTTAACAGAACAATAGATTACTTAATGAATAAACAGTAACTGTTCCAATATAGTAACATCCCATAAACACACCCCCAATAAAGGCAAATTCAGCAAAATAGATTGTCTTACAGGCAATTGTCTAGTCTAGGAGGAAAGAAAAAAAATAAGAAGACTCTGTGTGTGTGTGAGAGAGAGAGTAGCAGCGAGAAATGTATTGCAGCTTCCACCCAGCTTCAAGAACCTAACAACTGCCACTGAAGCATTAATAGTAAAAACAGTGCTGGCTCTGTGGAAGCCTGACCCCAGTCATTTCGGCTGCCTCCATTGCTCCAATTTTAAAAAAATACCCAAAGCCTCATAAGCTCTTTACTGGATTCAAATAGCCAGCTTGTTGTATCTGTCTTTAAATCTCTCTTCAAAAAAACACAGGACAATATGTACTTCTTAAAGCCACAGTATCATCACATCACCACCCCGTTTACCTCCCACTCCACTAATTGTGCACTTGCACCCTTCGGTCTCTTTTTATCGGCCACACTCTCCAGAACCGTATCATTAACTGTATAAGTTCTGCCCTGGTTTGCCATACCAAAAGGCAACACCTCACATTTGTCTAAATTACACTCCATCTGCCATATCCCTTTACTGTGAATAGCCTCTCCCAATCAACTTGTGAAAGTTCTTGCCTAATACTATCAAAATTGGCCTTACTCCAATTTAGGACTTTAACTTTTACATCAGGTCTATCTTTTCCATAACTATTTTAAAACTAACAAAAGAATTATATCTGTTTCTAGTACAGTGAGTGCTGATGCAGCTTATTTCAGAAATGGTTTGGAGATGTCGGTGTTGGACTGGGGTGTACAAAGTTAAAAATCACACAACACCAGGCTATAGTCCAACAGGTTTAATTGGAAGCACTAGCTTTCGGAGAATTGCTCCTTCATCAGTTAGTTGTGACAACCCCCTGGTAAGGAGCAGCTCTCCGAAAGCTAGTGCTTCCAAATAAACCTGTTGGACTATAGCCTGGTGTTGTGTGATTTTTAACTTATTTCAGAAATGTGAGTGACTGCTAAATACTGTGTTTGCTAGCCTGTCAACCTCTGATATCTGGCAAGCTGATAAAGGAATGAAAATGATTGTGAAAATAGAAAGTTTTGAGATGTATTGGAGTACATCTTCCATGGATAAAATGCTAATCTGGCTTGTACAACAGTTCTACTCCCTTGACTGACCAAGGGAATCTAATGTTATCCAGATGGTGGGAATGTGGAATTGAGGCCACGATCAGATCCCCCACGATATAGTGGATGGTGAAGCAGCTTTCAAGGGGCCTACTCTTGCTCCTGCTTCATATATAGAATGTTGAAGTTTGGATCTAACAGTGTGAAATGTACCCATAGCTTTGAATGGTTTCCTTGAAGTTTAGTTCATCCATTTGCTTGGTTTTCAAGCTTTGGCAGAAGGCTGGGTATCTGATTATCTTCAAATGCTTTACTGAATTAAGCCAAGGAGAGTTTGTTGACCCAGTTCTTCAATTGAATCTTGTTATGAATAGTTGGCTGACTTTCAAAACAACTATTTGATTCCGCTCTGGAAGGTTAGTTCACATAGTGGTCAAACAGAATATGAACTTTCTTATTGTGACAGATTTTGACTTGGTCTGAGATCATGGTTTTCAAGTGAAATTCAAGTAATGTTTATTTATTTAGTCAAAATTATCACCTTACCAAGGATTTGCAAATGTTAGTATAGAGCTTGTGAGTTATTTTTACCATGGATATTGGATGACGGCTCGGGGTGAAACAGAGATGAGGGATGTCTTGAGGGCGTGGGGTGGTAAGAGAGTGAATGTCAAGGAGCTGTACACATCACCAGACTGGGCTGTTATTTCAATGAACAGAGGTGGGCCTCAGTATTGATCAGCTCCTGTTCCTGAGCTGGGTCTGATGAATATAGTGTTGGTGGGCAGAAGTAGAATCACAATGATTTACTTGTTAAGTCAATTCATTATTCATCTTGTCATATCTGCATGAAGATTCTTGTGCTTCAGTGTGAGAGCTGGCCTGAATTTTATAAATTAATATGAAAGGAGGGAAAAGGAAAATCCCAGTATTATTTTGGCTGACAACAGGATATAAAACCTTATTTCTTCACTAAAATGTTGACATTCTTGTTTTTAATGAATTGATGTTAAGGTGGTCATTCCTACAATGTATTAGTATCAAAGCATCACAAAATCTCTACTGCTTATACCCATCATGACAGCAACACTTCGTCAGGCATCGGAAATCCACGAACAGCAGCCACAGCATTTTCAATCATTATCTCCAGCATTTCACGAGTGGTCTTTTCAGTGGCAGTTCCAATGTGGGGAGTCAGAATGACATTTGGTAAGTGTAGTAAAGGATGATTCCTTTTAGGAAAATCACAAGATGGTTGTGATGTCAAATGGGTTTCTGTGCCAAGATTATTGATTGTTATTTTTGAAATGATAATTTGAATAAATGAATGTGACAACATACCTCGGAAGGGGCTCTGGTTCAGAGACATCTAGTGCTGCTGCACGAATAACCCCATTCTGAAGCGCTTTCGCCAAAGCATCCTGATCAATCACTCCACCTTGAGGTATCAAGCAAACTATGTTAGCTTGGTCTCATAGTCTTCTGTATATGGAACAAAGATTTGTAATATGCAGGCAAAGTAAAAGTTACATAGTTTTAGCAACATTTATTTTGGGGAAATTTATCCCAAAAATGTTTTATTGCAGTTGTGGAGGCCATATCATTCATTTTACTTGAAATTAATGTCAATTAGGGAAAAGTATTGCACCTAACATATAAATGTAATGTTAACTTTATAAAGAATTCATTAACTCAAAAATGATTGGTTGAGGTAACCACTATCTCCTGTTTTCTTGATTACTGTTCATTATGTTTCTCCATGGACAAGGCATTCTGGTTCAACAGCAACACTGTTTCAATGGTTAGAACAAGTCAGTAGTGGCTTGAAGAGATAGGGACATGAATGACAAAACCAGGCATGTTCACCTCATGTGCCTGGGCCTGAGTGGCTGCTGTGGGTAAATGTAGATGGGTTAGGTTTAGATTTGTGCAAGTGTAATTCCTTCTAGGTTGATGGGATAGACCACTGGTAAGTGGCTGTGGATATTTGAGGAGTCATGTTGAGGCTGGGAGAATGTTGCAATAATGACAAGGAGGAAGAGTGCTTACTATTGCCTTCCATCTGGAAATTGCAAATGCAGGCTAAGTGACTGGGTCTGTGAGGGAGGAAACTGCAGCATACACATCACAGGACTTTTAGAGGGAACCAACAAAGGTTACAGGCATGTGAAAGGTCGAGTGCAAAAGCCTGTATGATGTATACTCCCTGGTCATTCTCCAGAATTGTCTCTGAAGGTGGCACCTCTCTGGCACAGCCACTGGTGGATAATCCTTTGACTGCTAAACTTCGTGCACAAAGGTATTTAGATTAGATTAGATTCCCTACAGTGTGGAAATAGGCCCTTCGGCCCAACCAGTCCACACCAATCTCCGAAGAGTAACCCACCCAGACCCATGCCCCTCTGACTAATGCACCTAACACTAAGGGCAATTTAGCATTGTCAATTCACCTAACCTGCACATCTTTGCAATGTGAGAGGAGACCAGAGCACCCGGGGGAAACCCACTCAGACACGGGGAGAATGTGCAAATTCCACACAGACAGACGCCCGAGGCTGGAATCAAACCTGGGACCCTGGTGCAGTGCTAACCACTGAGCCACCATGCTGCCACCCTAAACATTTAAACATTTGGGATCTTCATCCAGAAGGGCCAAAGGTGTCAGCAGCATATAAAGTGATGTGCACACATTGTTCCCTCTGATTATAAGTGATGCTGTCAGCTCTGTGCACAAACCTCAATCCATGAAGCCCCTTGTTTGATTATGAACTCCTGCTGGATGATGTGACCAAGTATCATCACTTGTCTCTGCCGCTACGTCAATGCATCTTCTCCTGAAACTTATGCAGGATTTATTTTTCTCCAGCATTCTAAAACTCTTTCAATGGCTTCCAATTCTCCACTTAGCTTCAGGTCATCCTGAAGCAGATCCTGCTCACACATCACCACAACCAAGCTTTCTTATATTGATTTATAATCCTTTTCTCAATATTTCATGCACTATCGATGAAAATTTCATACAGTTTATATACCAGCAGTACTGCTCAAATCTTGACCTTCAAGTTGACTTTGGGTAGTCCACTTTGTGAGGTGGTGAATGAGTTTAACTACCGCATGGAAAGCTCTGTTATATGTTCTTATATACAAGAAGTGTCTTGCCCAGTCCTGTTTGATCCTTACTAATTGGAAGATGTTGCCCCTTTGAAAGGAAACATATATTGTTGACATAACTACATAAATATTTAGGCTGCTCCCCGGAGATGCAATGCTGAAACCATCAATCAGTGGAATTCACAAGTGCTCCTGTGAAGAAGAGTATAAACTATGGAATCTGGTAAAACACATCCAAAAAAATGAGTTTTGATAATTTTCTGTGTTAGAAATGTGTCACTTTTATAAAAGATTTAATAGAATTACAAAATCAAAACCTCTTAAATAAGGAACTTAGTCATAGCAAACAGATGGTGAAAACATTTTTGCAAACGACATCTATATTTGTAAAACAAGCAATCACATATATATTTTCTTACCACGGGAGATATTAATAAGAGTAGCGTTGGGTTTCATTAGACTGAGCTCTCTTTCCCCAATCATTTTGGAAGTTTGAGGAGTCAAGCTTACTACTATCATCACAAAATCTGACTTCAGGAGGAGATCATCAATTTTTGCACAGTAACAAGCCCCAACCAGCCTCTCTTCTTCCTCAGTCCTAAAAATAGATGAAACAAGTGTTATGATAAAGATAGAGAATTTTTAGGACCTGGTATCCAGTTTAGTTTAGTATGCTGTTTTGGAAAATGTAGAGGATGACTGACTCTCAGGAGAGTGTAGCATGAAATGCCAAGTTTCTGGTATCGAGATTGGCTCTAATGCAATCAGGGGACATTGGGTTCCAAGCGATTGATTGCGATAGGGGACTCTGCAGCCAGAGGCACAGACAGACGTTTCTGCAGCCGACAGCAAGAAATCAGTATGGTGTGTTGCCTCTCTGGTGCCAAGTTCAAAGACATCTCTGAGAGGGTGCAGAATGATCTCAAAGGGGAGAGGGACCTGCCGGTCATTGTACACATTGGAACTAACAACATAGAAAGGGAAAAGCATGAGATTCTGAAGGGACAAAAAAAAAGTTAGGCATGAATTTAAAAAGGAGGTCTTTGAGAGTAGTAATATCTGGATTACTCCCAGTGCTATGAGCTAGTGAGGATAGGAATAGGAGGATAGATCTGATGAATGCGTGATTGGGGAGCTGGTGCAGGGGAGAAGGGTTCACGTTTTTGGATCATTGGAATCTCTTCTGGGGTAGAAGTTACCTGTACAAGAAGGACAGATTGCACCTGAATTAGAAGGGGACTAATATACTGGCAGGGAAATTTACTCAAGCTACTTGGGAATATTTTAAACTGGTAAGGTGGGACAAGGGGTTGGGGGATTGGGCCCAGGGAAATAGTGAGGAAAGAGATCAATCTGAGACTGGTACAGTTGGGAAAATGAGTGAGTCAAACAGTCAGGGCAGGCAGGGCCAAAGCAGAGAAGAAGATAGGACTGATAAATTAAACTGCATTTATTTCAATGCAAAAAGCCTATGCAAAAAGCCTAGAAGGGAAGGCAGATGAACTCAGAGCATGGTTAGGAACATGGGACTGGGATATCATGGCAATTATAGAGATGTGGCTCAGGGATGGACAGGACTGACAGCTTAATGTTTCTGGAAACAGATGTTATAGGAAGGATAGAAGGGGAAGGTGGGGCAAGAGAGGAAGGGGAGTGGCGTTTTTGATAAGGAATAGCATTAATGCTGTACTTAGGGAGGATATTCCTGGGAATACACCCAGGGAAGTTATTTGAGAGGAACTGAGAAATAAGAAAGGGATGATCACCTTATTGGGATTGTATTGTAGACCTCATAATAGTCAGTGGGAAATTGAGAAACAAATTTGAAAGGAGATTTCAGTTACATAAATGACAAAAAGCACTGAACCCACCACCAATCCTTGTGGCAACTTCTGGTCATAGGTCTCCACTCTGAAAAGCAACTCTCCACCACCACCCTCTGTCTTCTACCTTTTGAGCCAGTTCTGTATCCAATCGGCTAGTTCTCCCTAATTTCCAACCTTGCTAATCAGTCTACCATGAGAAACCTTTTTTGAACGCCTTACTGAAGTCGGTATAGATCACGTCCATTGCTCTCTCTTCATCAATCCTCTTTGTTACTTCTTCAAAAAAATCAATTAAGTTCATGAGACACGATTTCCCATGGTCAAAGTCATGTTGACTATCCAAAATCAGTCCTTTCCTTTCCAAATACATGGAAATCCTGTCCCTGAGGATCGCATCCAAAAGCTTGCCGACCACTGATGTCAGACTCGCTGGTCTGTAGTTCCCTAGCTTCCCCCGTCTTCCAACACCTCACCTGTGGCTATTGATGATTCAAATATCTGAGCAAAGGGCCCAACAATCAACCCTCTCGCTTCCAAAATGTTAGGTTACACTTGATTTATCCATCTTCAATCATTTTAAGACATTCAGCACATCATCTTCTGTAATAGGGACATGTTTCAAAATGAAGCCATTTATTTCCTCATGTTCTCTAGCTTCCATATCATTCTCCACAGGATTCACTGATGTAAAATACTCGTTTAGTATATTACCCCCATCTCCTGCGGTTCCATATGTAGGCTGTCTTGCTGATCTTTAAGGGGTCCTGTTCTCTCCCTAGTTACCCTTTTGACCGTCATTTATTTAAAAGTCCTTTGGGATTCTCCTTAACCCTATTTGCGAAAGCCCCTTTTTGCCATCCTGATTTCCCTCTTTAAGTACACTTCTATGGCCTTTATATTCTTCGAGGGAATCATTCAATTTCTGCTGTCTATATCTGCCATATGCCTCCTTTATCTTGACGAATACGTCAATTTCTCTTGTCATCCAGCATTCCCTGTACCTAATAAGCGTACCCTTCACTCTCACAGGAACATACGCTCTGTGAACTCTCATTAAATAATTTTTGATGGCTTCCAACTTTCCAGTGGTCCCTTTACCTGCAGATACCCACCCCCAATCTACACTTGAAAGTTTTTTGCCTAATTCCATCAAAATTGTTCTACCTCCAGTTTAGAACTTGAAATTTAGATCTGGTCCATCATTTTTCTATCACTATTTTGAAAGCAAGAGAATTATGATCACTCGCCCCAAAGTGCTCTCCCACTGACACCTCAGTCACCTGCACTGCCTTATTTCCCAAGAGTAGGTCAAGTTTTGCTCCTTTTCTCATAGGTACATTCACATACTGAATCAGAAAATTTTCTTGTACATGTGTAACAAATTCTTGTCTGTCCAAGCTGTTAACACTATGGCAGTGTCAGTCTGTTTGGAATGTTCAAATTCCCTAACATTACCACCCTATAATTCTTACCGATAACTGAGATCTCTTTACAAATTTGCTTCTCAATTTCCTACTGACTACTGAGGAGTCTGTAGTACAATCCCAGTAAGGTGATCATCTCTTTCTTATTTCTGAGTTCCACCCAAATAAATTTCCTGGATGGACTCCCCGGAATATCCTCCCGAAGTACAGCTGTTATGATATTCGTAATCAAAAGCACCACTCGCCTTCCTTTCATGCCCCACTTTCTATCCTTCCTATCGCATCTATACCCTGGAACATTAAGCTGCCAGTCCTGTCCATCCCCGAGCCATGTTTCTGTAATGGCTATGATATCCCAGTCCTATGTTCCCAAACATGCCCTGAGTTCATCTGCCTTACCTGTTGGGCTTCTCGCATTGAAATAAATGTATTTTAATTCATCAGTCCAACCTGTTCTCTGCTTTATTCCTGCCTGCCTTAACTGAGATACTCCATTTTCCAGTTGCAACAGTCTCAGACTGATCTCTTTTCTCATTATCTCCCTGGGTCCATCCCTTACTGGTGTAAATCCTCCCGAGCATCCCTCGCAAATCTCCCCAACAGTGTATTAGTCCCCTTCCAATTGAGGTGCTATCGTCCTTCTTATACAGGTCACTTTTTTACCCAGAAGAGATTACAATGATCCAAAAATGTGCATCCTTCTCCCCCACACCAGCTCCTCAGCCACGCATTCATCTGTTCTATCCTCATATTCCAACTCTCACTCGCTCATGGTAGAGAGTCAATCCAGATTTTACTACCTTTGAGGAACTACTTTTCAAATTCCTGCCTAATTTCCTATATTGTCTCCTCGAATCAAGTCCTTTACTCTTCCTATGTCATTGATTCTGCGTAATCCAAGATGGAAGACAGGAAAACATTGTGGATGTAAGAGCTGCTCCTTATTTGAAATGTTTTAGGTGTTGGAGGTGATTTCCTTGAAATCCAGGAGCAGCGATTACTGTTCTATATACTGTTATGTTGATTTGGAACTTCGTGGGGAACAACAGATCAAAACAACAGCACTTTAAAAAGGAGGAAGACAGAGAAAAGCATTGACCACATGGTTAAAGAAAGAAACCTATACTGCTGTCTGACACAGCA